>NC_041224.1:32486954-32563655 GCF_002837175.3 Physeter macrocephalus | reverse complement strand
CAAAAAAAAAAAAAAAAAAAAAACAGAAAAAAAAAAAAAAAGGTGAAGAGGTTTTAAAATTCAATAACAGATACAAAATTTGGATTGATGGATTTTTTTAAACTACTATATCTCAGTGTATCATCTATCCACGTAATACACACTGACTACACAGCAGAGCCTAGGGGACCACCATGTCTGGCAAATGGTAACACTGTTGGCAGCTTCCGGCCAACACATGTACCCTCCATGTACAGAAGGGTGCAAGAGGCCACACTTCTCAGTCCAGGAGGCAGGGTTTCTGACCATACGATGCTGTTCATTTAGACTCTCTCAGTCTTCACTGAGCTTGACTTAAAATAAATAGAAACATTTTTATTTGAAAGTAGATGCCCATTTTCTATTTAGGAAGGGACTTCTGATGATTCTGTGAAATCCTGATGACATTTCCAGTAAAAATCCACGGCTGACTCTCTCACCACTGGTCCAAGAACCCTAAGGTGAAGCCCTTGGGGTAGATACAGCACATGTCTACACAGGTGGGGAAATGCAGTCATGCTCACTGGGAGTCCAGGGGTGCAAGTGGCTGGATGGAACCCTTTCGTGCTGAAGCAAAGACATGGATACCAGAGTCCACACAACCAAGGTGGGAGGCTTGGGGACCAGCTTCCCCACCAAGGAGGATGCAATTGTGAGAATAGCGGTCAGGACTTGGGATGCCTTCAATACCCGTGAAGCCTGATGAATCTGGCAAAGGGAGCTCTTTGTTTCTCAGGCTGGAGGAGGGCAGGTGAAAACAACATTCTGGAAGCTCAGGCTGGCTTGGGTGAGCTGTGTGAGAGCTGTGGAGAGTGCCCTCCCAGGACCCAGCCAAGAGTCGTGGGAGGAATCTGGGCATGGAGGACTGAGAAGAGGATAAGGCTGCAAAACTAGGCAGGATGATGCATCCCACACACTTGGGTATGACGCTTGGTTTGTGTGCATGTGGGAAGCCCAAATAGACAGGTTCTAGAATTCCCAGAGGAGAAAAGCGTTACTTTATTTCCCCTGAATTCCCCTCCTCCTGGCTGCACACATCTTTTTTTCCACTGTCATCCCCACTAGGAAGGGTCTTGAATAACTCCCCAGGGTCTCAGGCAATGGAGCATTACAAGACACCCCTGTCGTTGATTGTTGACATTGTTATTACACTATGAAAAACCATAGAAGGATGACTGAGCAAAAATGGAGGAAAGTAAGAATGTTCACCAAATAGGAATATGATTTTAATAAAGTTTGATTTTCGGGAGTGCCACTTTTATTATATAAACTCAAAGCTCTTTTACATTCCATCTGGGGAAGTAATAAAAAGTATCCTATTTGACCAAGAACCATCAAAATCCATGAAAACAGGCATTCATAACACATCTGCAAACAACTACAAGCAGCATGCACACCCGGGAGAGATGAAAACAAAGCCTTTTTCTGGGTATTGTTTTGTGGGACTGGATTACAGTTTCAAAATGTGTGTGTCCCATTACTAGCACAATGTTCTACACTTACACCCTGGTAAATATTTTTGCAAGATAATATTTAATGATAAAGGTATTTTGCTCACTAGACTTTCCCTGTCAACAACTGGAAATTGACCTCTAACTTGGCCAAAGCTGAATAAACAGTGGAGGTGGATATTTGCATCTGTCACTTCTAAAACGCCTTCCTTTTAAAATCTGGTATGAAAGAATTTCCTCTACTAAAAAAAAAAAAAAAAAAAGTGTACCAAAACAAAAGCTTCTTCTTATTATTCTATTATTCTTTTTTTCTTCGTTTTTTTCTCCCCTTCCATTTTTGAAATGTCCCTTAGACCAGCAGAAAGACAAGTCTTTTCTGGAAAGCAGACTAGCTGGCATTGATGAATAAAATGCCATTTGCAATAACTCCTCACCCACCTGCACAGTTAAAGATGAAATTCAAGACGTGTGGAATTATGCCATGTGATCATAGGGAATTTGAATTTTCAAGCTTTTCCTCACTATCTCATCTTCTTTCCTCCCCCTATAACATCTAGGGAAGTGATGCTATGCTAGGTGAATACTCCTGTGCTGTGCTCAACTACACAGAAAACAGCCTCCTGCCTGCTTCAGGCAGAAGTTTTATTGTCAAAACGGATTCATCTGGGAGTCTGGACTCCTCTGATGTCATCATGATTTTGCCACAGCTTTCCTAAAAGTCACTTCCCTTCTCCAGGCCTCAGTTTCCTCTCAGTAAAATAAGGAGTCTGGAAAGATATCAATTTGACATTCGGTGATTTTATGAACCGTAAGAGAACAACTGGTGGTAGAAGTTTTACAGAAGACCTTGCTTTTGTAGATTTAGAACATTCAGGCCGGTTCTAAGAGGTAATGTCCTGTCCTCATCTGACCTTGACCTTATGGAAGAAAATATGAAGCAAAGAGTCCAACATAGAATCCAGACTCTGCGTGCTGGCTGCCCTCTGTTGTGTGTTCGGTGCTGAATAAGGAAACTGGGAGAGCGCTTGGCCCTTCCTAACCAGAGCGTTTGTTTTCTAAACACTGCGAAGCACCTCTGTGACCCACAGTGCAGTTCTACAGCTTCGACTCAACCCAGAGACATCAGCTGTGGGCAGCCTTGGTGGCTGGTTTCATTCTATTTATGGGGATTTCTCCATAGCGTATCCAAGTCCATATGCTATGGAGAAATAAATGTTCCCAAAGTGGCTCGAGGACTATTTTTAAAGTCACAGCTAATGATTTACCGTCTGACGCCCTGGGGCTTGCCTGGGTCTAAAAATAGTTGTTCCTGAGCTTTCCCTGACAGGGTCAGGGAACACGCCTGAGAACAGTGAGGAGTAAAAGCTGAACCACCAGGAAATATACCACAAAATCAAATTCAGCCACCCTAGATTTGATTTTCAAAAGATCGATGTGACTGTTGATTTCCCATCAATTAAATTTGTAAAGGTATTTTAAGGATAGAAATAAAATGACAGCCAACCAGACACATCCTTTGGGCTTAAGACTGAATCCAAAATTGTATTACATCACCTCTTTAACAGCAGTTTAGTGACATCAGAGAAACGATTGAAGCAAATGGCCCACTTAGGGCTGTCAGCTGACCCTCGGCCCAGCTGGCAGCACCTCGATGGGGTCAGGCCCCCTAGGAAGGGGGCCCAGCTCAGCCACAGCCAGTCTTCAAATTCAGGGCTTCTCAATTCCGACAGATCGAATTAACACTGAAGGAAACAAAAAGGCTGGATATTCTTTCTCCCCAGTGCAAATCATAGGTTATTTGGCCCTTGTCCAAGGACCAAAACCAACTCTGTGTCCAAGCACTTCTGCGAGCTCATATTTATTTAAAGGAACTAACATTACTTTGTGTGGGTGGGCTCAGATCTTTAAGGAAGAGTTGATTAACGTATGTATGTGGAGACGTCCCTATGATTAGTTAAAATACCAGGAAAGGGAAATTCAAGCCAATTTTTGGTGTTACTTTTGCTATTCTTTGGCTTCCTTCTGGCTACTTTCTACTTACTTTATTATGCTTCTCTATCCATTCCATCTGTCTATCCATCCATCTATCCATCCATCTGTCTTTTGTGGGATGGAGAGACTAAAGGGGAAGTTTTCAAGTTTCACGTGGATTGCTTCACTCGCATTCCTATTAATGTATTAAAAAATTTCAGCTAAATAGAATGGAGTGTTTAGCCTAAACATACAGTGAATGTTTAATGCTTTGGGCAAGATGTTGAAGGGGGGGGGGTGGGAGAAAAAGAGACAGAGACCGAATGTGGGTGCTTGACTGACCCAGCTAGACTCAATCTTTATCCTAAACATGGGATAGAATGCGTCCTGTGCGTCTGTTATTTCCCTGCCTCAAACTGCAGTTGAGACTGCAGATAAATATAGAAAGCACATTTGAATACAGGAAATGGTTTCTGATAAAGAAAACACATGCCTCCCCTCCGTCCCGCCCCCAACACACACACACACACACACACACACACACACACACACACACACACGCACACACACACTCACACACACACACGGGGACCACCTCCCCACAGCTCAGACGTGAGTCTGTGAGCCCCATGCTGCAGGAGGCCCCCTGTCTAGGGGGAGGGACATGGGCTGGCATGCCCTGTTTTGCTCTACCAGTTGAAGTCTAATTCCTGGAGTCAGGTTTCTTTCACCCTCTGGGATCAGTCATGACAGCCAGGCTGCAGAGCTTCCAGATGGGAAATTCATGGATTCCAAGCATCTCAGTTTATTTTCATTTAAATGGAGAAAAACCGGGGAAACACATTACACTTGCATTATCACATTGTATGGGAGCAAAGAATATGATGCCCTATTGTTCGATTTTATAAGAAAACCCTGAAAGAGTCTGATGTTTAATCTAAGCGAGGTGCTAAATGCTTTATGAGGTCTGCTCTAAGGCACGAATATCATAATTTACTGTGCAAACATCATGTAGGTGACTAAGGAAAATACGCACTGTGAGATGTATAAGATTTAAAAGAGTTTTGATTGGTGTAGCTTGAAAAGATATTACAATAATCAATTATCATTGTAGAGAAAGATGTCATGTGTAGTATTGATTCTCTTGTACAAGTGCAAGTTTTTCCACTGCAGTGTATTCCAGTGACATTATTCCTTGCTTTTTATTAATCAATAATAAGTTTGGTACAGAATGTTAAGAGAATATTAGGAGCTATTTTAGAATATATATTTTTCCCTTTAAATTTACTTATAGTCTTTTCCATAAGAAGAAATATTTTCCTTTGTAAGAAAATATGTAACTGATGATAGAAACTTTTCCTCACCTCACTTAAAAATAACACAGAGTATTTATTTCAGATTAGTCCTTATTTAAAAGAGTTTAGAAATCTTAGAAATGTGTAAATCTTTTAGAAATACGTCTTGTATCCCCTTTAATTTGATCTCACACCCAAAGCGAGAATCATACCCATAGACCAACGAGCCTCCTTAATTCGATCTCATCTTTTTACCCTTAATATGAGTAGAGCCTCACTCTAAATATCCCCCTCCCAACAAATCAAAGACAAGAACAACAGAGCACTCAGGCTGAGTTTAGGGCTCAGAAATTTGAGTCAACCAACTTTCTCAAAGATATGTCAGTGTAGACTCAGACATACACTCAATTGGAAAGAGGCAGAAGTTGTAGATGTAAGGCAGGATCCGGGAGAGAAATTCCTGTGCTATAAATCTACATCATATGAAAAGAACCACTAGAAGTGAAGGAGAAATTGTAGCAAAAGGGGAACAGGTGGTTGCAGAAATTCCTGCTCAACCCCCAGGCCTTAGAAAAGACAGGAGGGGCTCTGCTTCCCACTGGGCCAAGGTTGTCAGGTCAGTACCTATTCTGGGTGGATGCCTGCTGTCCAGAGATCTGATACGGGAGCATCTACACCAGACAATGGCAAGGGTCTTTTTTTTTTTGGCTGCACCACAGGGCTTGCAGAATCTTAGTTCCCCCAACCAGAATTGAAGCCAGAATCCCGCAGTGAAAGCACCGAGTCCTAACCACTGGACCACAGAGAATTCCCAAGGGTCGTTTTCAAAGGTGCCAGCATGTACTTTTATACTATACTTCCTTCATTCATTCAGTAGGTCTCATGACCTATTTATACAGGTGGTCTGTATGATAAAAACCATGCTGAGGACTTGAGAAAACCACATTATTTCAAAGTCAATTTCTTGTGAGGATTTTCTTCCAGATATTCTGTAGGAAGAAGCCTGCTGGTACAGCCCAGGAATGATTGGCAAACCAATAATAATGCCCTGAATTTTTTTTTTTTTCCAAAGAGAAGAAAAACATCTCATCAGAGAGAAGTTTGAAGGCTTAAAACAAAGGTCATACAACATTATCAGATCCTGTGTAAGACCAGAACTTTGATGAGCAGAGTCCTGAGAAATACGCGGAAGAGGTCTAAGCGCTGAGCCTGACAGAAAGTTGAAGACTCTCTCACACAGTCTCAGGAAAGAGGAGCAAAACCTGCTGAGACGTTTACTCAGGCCGAATGGTGACGGGGAGTGAAGACAAGAGAAGGCAGTCTGATTTCCTCCTGTCTAACCAGCGACTGTTGGAATATTTGCCATTAACACATTCTGTGTTTCAGATTAAGAAATGGGACCTCAAGAATTAAATTGGCTTAAAGCATTTAAACCAGTGGTTCTCAACTGGGGACGGTTTGGGCCCTTCCTCTCACTGCCCCTACCAGGGGCCATTGGGCAGTGTCTGGACACATCTTGATGGTCACAGCTGGGGGCGGGGTGCTACTGGCATCTAGTGGGTTGGGTGCTGGGATGTGGCTGATCCTCCCACAGGGCACAGGGCGGCCCCTGCCATAGAAAATATCTGGGCTGAAATGTTAATAGGGTGGAAACACAGTCTACACTATTTGGAAGGAAATGGATTTTAAATTTATATGTAAATTATATATAATTTGTATGTATATGACAAGTATATTAGTAATTATATACGTATATATTTATGAATAAGTTTATAAATATATATACATATGTATGCATATGAAAAAGAAAGGCAATGCTAGGTTAGAAAGCTAAACTGATGACTGTAAGGGGTCCATGTGCCTGGCGCCACGTGCCCTCAGACAGCCCTCTGAGCCTCAGTTTCCTCATCGGTAACAGTGTGATAAAAATAATGTCTGCTTCATGGTCTCGAGGTATTGTACAACATGGGGAACATAGCCAATAATAATGGTAAATGGTGAGTAACATTTAAAAATTGTATACAAGTTGAAAATTAAAAAATATAATGTCTACTGCAGAGTTTCCAAGGGTATTAAATAATGTAAGACGCTTATCTTGGTGTTTTGTGCATAATAAACCCTGAATAAATATTTGCTCTTATTTTGCAGTTTTTAGCATTGCACCTGAGTCATTATGTGGAAATGAACCTAAACTTGGCGTTCAGAAAAATCATGTATTAACATGGGATCTTTGGGGTTGATTAAAATAAATCTATAAAATACAATTCTCAATAAGAACTCTTGTTTTCTCTAGTCCTTGTCGCAAACTGTAAAGGGAGTAAAGGTGGTATCTGTTGGGAGAATTCCGATTGGAAGAGCAGGAGAGGTTATGAAAATCAGCTTCTCACCTTGTGGAAGGACCCACCACCGTTGTAACAGACTCTGAGATCTCCAGGGAGGACAGCTCATGAGCTAGCAGAATAACCACTAAACCCACGGTCACCGTGAGGCAAGTCACTTCTTGAGCACTTCCAAGGAGAAGGAGCTTACCTCCGTGACAAGTCTCATCTCTCACCACTTCTCCTAGCAGAGTTTAAAATTCTAAAATGGCCTTTTGGAACTTGCTTGGCTGTGGTTTATGCAGGAATGTTCCAAGAACCTAACGAATGGCCCTGGCCAGTTGAGTCACTGGCTGTGATCAGGAGGCATCGTCCTGCCTGCAAACGAAAAGGAAGGCGTGAAGCGATTGGAGCCACACACCTTCCTGACACCCTCTGTGTGGAGTGGAACCTGACTCCGCTGAGACTTGCCCAGCAAACATCATGTGAGCTCGGATACCTGGCTGCCTGTGATTCAGTGGCGCAGCTGGCAGCCGTAACTGTCTGAATTTTCACTGAAGGGGTGTCAGCGCCCGATGCATGTGGGCTCGCTTCTCTGTAATCACTGTGTGGAAGTACTTGGGGGAGAGTTTTATGTTCCCCAGGACCCCAGACAACTCCCCAGCTGGGGATGCTCCCAAAAGAGCAGCCGAGTGGAGATGTCACTAATTTAACAGAAGTGACCCAGTCTCGCACAAAGGTCCCCCTCTGTTTCCTGACTGAGCTGAAATCACAAATCAAACAATTAAAAGTGAGCTTCAAAGCTTCTGAAGAGCCTGGGAATCTCTGCATTAGAGTCCTTCCAGGTCTGTTTGCCTGGATCACCTCTAAGTTTTGCTCTTCAGACAGACATATAGATGGATGCTTGTGCAGATCTGTCCTGCAGTCCCAGGGTCATCCCCTGAGGCTACTGTCAACAACTGCTGGGGCATCTAGAGTGAGAGGGTCTGCAGCTCCCAGACACCCGCATTTCTCTGGGTAGCAAAAGCCCCTCAGACTCCTGGAAATTTGTTCTTAAATGCTGCCTTTGGGAGAGGAGGCAATTCTGCAAAAGTAGAAAATGAAGGAAAACTATGACCTTGAGTTTTCATACACCATATACAAGGTTTTCCACTTCTATAGCGGAAGGGGGGTCCCATGGAACAGCAGAGCAGAAATCCCCTAACAAAGAATAAAAATCGAATTAGACAAGGAAGATGCACAAACGGAAAAGGCAGCAGCGTCTGTTCTAAGCACTGCCCACTGGCTCAGCCTGTTTCCTTTACCCATGGACATCATTTTCCTGAAAGGGACCTAAAACGGCTGGTCCCCATCCCCCCCGGCACTTCCTCCACCCGCGCAGAGCTGCTTCCCATAGCCAAGCACACTCAGGAGCTACCGAGAAGAGCTGGCTTTTTAAACCCACAAACTTGAAGATGGGAAACCTTCGGGGTTGCTTCAGGGTTGCTCAGCACTGCCTTCACTGAACTTATCTGTTTTCATGATTCCAATTATTATCTAAGCAAAGGGAATCATGTAGAAGATCTGATAAGTAGGTGGAAGGAGATGAAGAGCAGAGAACACCGCTTCTTTCGGGCACAGGAACAGCAGCAGTGACATCAGCGGGGGGCTCCATCCTCTCCCGCTCTGGCTCTTACTGTGGAGGTGCTCGGCGGGTTCGCAGTGCAGGATCACCCAAGGCAGGTGTCGTATCAGCACCAGTCTCGTCCTGCCCATCGATTTCTCCAGGGAGTTAAACGTCTCCCCGGGGTCTCTCTTCTTTAGCTACCCCAGCACCTCCAGCCTTTGCCGCCTCGCAGCCCTGTGGGCATTGCCTGGGCTACTCTCTCGGTACCTGTGCTCTCCTGGCTCCATAGGGGGGACATTGAGAAGGATGCCCACAGCAAACCGACCCTACACGTGGAGGCCAATCTACATGTCCGTGTTGGGGCGACAGTAGGAAGAGTGCTATACACTGAATGCTTGTGTCCCCCCCAACCCCAATTCCTATGTTGAATCCTAACCTCCAATGTGATGGTGTTAAGAGGTGGGGCCTTTGGGAGGTGAGAGGTCATGAGAGTGGAGCCCCCATGATGGGATCAGTGTCCTTATAAAGAGACTCCAGAGAGCCCCCTCGATCCTTCCTCCAGGTGAGGACAGTGAGAAAATGCCATCTCTGAACCAGGAAGAGGGTTCTCGTCAGACGTCGACTCAGCTGGCACCTTGATCTTGGATTCCCAGCCTCCAGAACTGTGGTAAGTCAATGTCTGTTGTTTAAGGCCCCCAGTCTATGGTATTCTGTTATGGCAGTCCAAACAGACTAAGGCAAAGACAAAATTCCCTGTGTGTTTTAAGGCAGGACTCACAGGTAGGATCTTGTTTAAGGGTAGGTGGAGGTACTTGATTGGTTCCAGGGAAGAGCCCTGTGTGTTCTGTCCAAACCCAGGTCCCAGCCTCCTCCTCCATACACGGCCTGCTTCTGGGCTCTGGAAAACACAGAAATGTGGGTCCTTCACAGCCAGGGTGGTCTCAGGTCAGTTTCTTTACTTCTCTGCAATGTGTTCTCCTTATGTGCATACTGACAACTACGTCAGGGGGACTTGTATGTGTTTACTGAGGGAAATAAGTGTGGATTTTCTCTCCATCCCTATACTTATCTCTTGCACCACAGATAGATGAATATTTCTAAAGCACCTATTTTGTCGCGTTGCTCTTCTTCTGGAAAACATCAAGGACCACTCCCTATCCCTTTGCCACCATAGTTTCCACCAGGACAGAGCTAAGATGTCATTGACTGCAGAGACCTCAAGGGGTCATCAGAAATCATCCTGTACATGAAGGAAGTAGCTCAAAATCTCCAACGAGGGGCCCACAGACCTCTGTAAGTCAGTTCTCATGTTATTTTACCCAAACTTGTCGGCCCCACTCTGCCCCAGTGAACCTTCTTCTCTAGCTAAAACTATTTCTCGTGGCTTTAGATATATCTGGACAACCCCTCAAGTACAAGCCACAGGAAAACCTTTTCCCTGCTCCTCTACCCACCGAAATATCTTCAAGGAGCAAACGCCACCGACCTCTCCCACGATACCCTCATTCACACATTAAATGGGTTCCTTTTCTCGGCTTGTTCGTTCATACTGACATTTACTAATATGATGCCGTGCATGTGATGTGGCTTTGCTTAATGATTCCATGTTTGTGTCTTGCAGCTCATTCACTCGATCCCAGGAAGCAAGACCAGCTCAGAATCTCCACTCTGTTCACCTTGCACCTGGCAGAGGGGTACGGCCATGGCAGGAGCTGGAGAAAGAGCCAGTAGGAATAGCTAGTGCTTCCTGAGTGTTCACTATGGACCCTACATCATTCCAAGTCTTTCTTATATATTAGAACAACACTGGGAGATGGGTGCAATTATGACTCCATTTCACAGTTGAAGAAAGAGAAGTATCTAGCGTTAAATAAGTTATCCAGGCCCACACATGAGTGACAGTGCTGAGATACCAGCTCAGGTCATCGGACTTCAAAGTGCATGCTTCTAGAAGGAGGGGGGGCTACAGAAGATAGCTTTTAGGTCTCAAGCTTGGAAGAGTAGATTGTGCCCTAAGGGCTTCTCCAATGACCTTACAACCACAGGGCAAAGGAGTATTTCTAAGAGTGGTCTAAGTTATTCAGCCTCTGTCCTAGGAAAGACTCTAGGGGTCTCTTTCTTGTGAGATTTTCAGGCTCCACGTGAAAGAATCATTAGCAGACTCCTGAGAAGAAAAGGAGGAAGGACCAAGGACAGTGAAGGACAAAAGAGAAAGCTGTAAAAGGGAGAGAGGTTTGTGTTTTGAGGAAAACAATCAGTGATGAAGACCTTTATCATCGTGATGCCCCCCGAGCTGATTCCTCCTGATGGAGATTTAGTGACTTGGAGAGAAGAGGAGAGGAAATTGTCTGTGCCAGCCAGTTGTCCTTTCTGCCCCCTGCCCCTGCGCCCCAGCTCCCCGCCAGGGCTGTGGAGTTCTGTGAGTCTCATTCCCGCCCATCCAAGGAAGAGTTGGGCTGCTCCCGGGTCTCTGGGTCCTGGGGCACCACGCACCACCCCTCTTTCCATTCCCCAGGATCAGACCCAGGATGCACTGTGTGGCCTTGAGATGGATTTGGACTGCAAACCTCAGGCTCTCTTAAAGCAATAAAAGGGGCTTTTTGTTTTCTTTTTCAAATATGTTCTATGTAATTCTCAGAATGCCCCTGAGTGGTAAGTGTTCTTGAAACTTGGGATGTGTTGAAAGCCAGGGGACGTGGTTAATCATGACAAGGACTGTAAGACTGTGACCAGCACAGTCGGAGGACACCTCCCAGGTCCCCATCTCTCCGCCTCTGAGCTCACAGCACTCTTCTTGCTAAACAGTTTTCTGCTTAGCCAAGGAATTTGAGCTCAATTTTTAGCATTAAGGGAATACTGAAGACTGGTAGTGATTGGTCCCTTCTTTTTCAAAGTGCACAAAAAATATGCTCATTTCTTTTTTCCTTCGTTTCTTTTCTTTCTTTTCCTTTTTGGTGCATGTTTAGAAGTCAGAATCTGCATAATATTTAGGATGAAGAGAAGTTGAATTTTTAATCTCTGAGCAAAAGGCCTTGGGTAACTTTCAAGTTCCCCTGAATCTTCTGATTTTCGCTCTGGTTCAAAACCATAGTTCCACATGCAGTTGAAATGGCATCATCTCCCATTTGTGACTTCTGCATTTGGTATCAAGTCCTTGGTTATGTGAGAGGCTGTGGGAATGAGCCCGGGCACTTTTCCCAGGAGTCCCAGCGTCAGAGCACTCACGTCTACGTTGGGAAGAGCACCTCGAAGTGAACGGGATCCTCCATCCATCCAGGCAGCAAACACGGGCACGGACCTGGTCATCTGAGTGCCCGTCAGACAATGTAGAAGTGCAGAGAAGATGTTCTCAGAGATACGCCTGATACAGGAAATGAAAGACGGAACCAATGGTTTCAACCAAGTGAGAGCAGAACTGAAAGTCTGCAAATAAAAATTACAGATCCTTAATCACAACTTTCTCTCCACACAGGCTGTATAAAAACATGCAATTCTATAAGAGACTTGTCTTTCTTTCCAAGACCTCTTGAGTCATCTTGACTTCTGTCTCTCGATTTAGATTTGGCTCCGAAAGTAGTAAAATAGTAAAAGCACCTGATTTCCCTGATCTGCATATACGGCATGCACTAGGGAGGTATTTCTCCACCAGACATCCCCCTCTGAGGACTCTTCCTCCTACCTGGCCTAACTGTGCTTGGCTGGATCTGCTTTCCTGGCTTCCTTGAGAAAGCAGAGAAGCGTCTCGATCCCTAAATTGTTGTTTCATTTCTCAGCCAAACATTTGAGACTTTAAAAAAAAGCATATGGAGATAAAGCCATCACTGACTCTGTGGAAAGGAGTGTTAGGCAAAAAATAAGTTGGACAAATTTATTAAAAATTGAAGAATAAGTGAGCTGCAAAAAAGACTGTAAGCCAAGGTAATCTGTGCGAGATCCCAGCCCCAGCAGTGCAAGCCTTTCATCCTTTGGGTTCTTGCTTTTGACTTGCTGAATCCGCAGAGTTAGCAAACTGGACATACATGAAAACAACCTTTTGCAGTTCTTTGAGCATCTACCTTTTGATCCATACCCATTCTGCAAAGTGTTAGAAGATCAAATGTGTATGTTTTTCAGCACTTCAGGAAAAGGGAAACTGACCGTTAGCAGCCTTCAGAATTCTCTTGAGTGCAAATAATGAAGCTCGGATTCCTGACGACACTGTCCTCCAGCATAGTTCTTGGGAAATCTTTGGAGAGTTTATACCTACAACTCACGCAGGACCCCTTCCTGCCCATCAGTTCATTGGAAGCCACAGTTGAGTTAAAATTTATTTGTTTTCTCTGCATAAGAACACCCCAAATAGACTTCAAGTGAGAAGCAACTTGCAGACCCAGCCTCTTATGTTATGAACACACCACGTCAATATATTTTAATAAGCATTCATTACTTATTGGACCTGAAAGCCCTTATGCAACACCTAAGATTTTATTTTTTTCAGTCTGTAGATTTTATTGTTTTAATGGGAGGTACCTGAGGGCAAGTGCATCCCTTCAAGCTTGTCCTAAGTGTCATTCTCGCCATAGCAGAAGGACATGTGGTGGTCAGATGGATGTAAGCCTGAGAATTCTTAGGCAGGACACAAACTATTTAGAAAATAAGGATAAAATAGTTTCTTCCTTGGATAAAATATGGGGATAAAATAACATTTATAAATACTATGTAAACTAATATAAAATTACCCAAAAAACAAATTATCCTGGAAATAAATTATTCCCGGCAATAATCATTGGTAAGGTTAGTATGTCCCTCTGGCTCTTCTGAGTCTACAGTGCGCTGCCCTGCCCGATTCGAAAGCGCTGAGTTGAACCCAGGACCTCTCGGCCCATGACTGTCGCTGGGGTTCTGCTTAGTTATTTCCAGCAAGCTTACCCCGTCTACTCACCAACTTCCTAAACAGTCTTTTCCTGGACCATTCCTTTCTTTACCCCAGAAAAATTAAATTCCCTACATTTGAAAGGAAAAGGAATTAATATTTGCCGAATGCCTATTTCATATGATTCCCACAGAGTTTTGCGAGAAAGGTATTGCCCTTTTTTCACAGATGTTGCACCGAAGGCTCAGAGAAGTTGAGTGACTCATGCATGGCCGCACAGCTCAGACGTGGACGGACTTGAACTCAGTTCTCAACCCCCCTCATTCTACTGCCCCACGCCACCTCCCAGGGCATAACTCACCGCCCAACAAACCAGTTTTATGAGGACACGTCTCACATTTCTTCAGGGAGTCTCACCTAGGTCCTTCCTTTTGCTAAAAGGTTAAGGGTGCGGTAACTTTTGGACACAGGCCCAGGAGATTAAGTTCTGATGAAATGTGTCATCAGTCTACCTTCCCAGGGCCTGTCAGATTTTCCCAGAACAAGTATGAATGGGCAAGGAAAGTGCAGAGTCTTGCTCGACTGCCCCACCCCAGGTGCTCCTCTCCTGACTCACGGGCCATCTGGGGGTGCCAGCCTAGGAGACCTGAGTCACTGAAGCCTTCCCCCATGATCCTTCCCGGAGGGCCTCTCCCCATGAACCTGACTAACACCCCAAATATTCTGCAGTGCCAAGGTGTCATGAGCTGTTTAGCCAAATAAAGATCTGGATGATGGTCTGTGGTCAGGGACACTGGCATGCTGCAGCCTTAGGGACTACCATTCTAAAACAGGGACAGCAATTCCTGCTCTTACAGGTTTGGGGGAGAGTAAAATGAGACAATGTTCAATATGCATATGGATTTGGGGGGGGACACAAAAGTCGGTCCATAAGAGAAGTACCATCTAAAGAGCAAGCATAGAGTTCAAGCAAGCCCAGACTGCACGGGTGAAGGTTGGTTCTGTTGCGACCTATTCTCCAACCCCCGTACACAGCCTGCCCATGGTTTCCAAGGTCACGGAAGCTGTCATGACCGTGATTCAGCAGGAAGCAAACAGAATGGGGAGCCAGAAGGCCTGGGTTCTAACAGCCTTGACATTATGGTCTTACTACCTGAGATTTAACAGCATTTGTAATTTGGACTCAGGGCTCAACCCATGGGGAATGACAGGCAGAGAAGAGAAAGCTGCAGCACTGAAATTGGTCCAGGCCGAGGTTGTGTTCTGTGGGAGTTATAGATACAACACGTGAAGAGCCTCAGCTCTGTATCTATAAGATATTATAGGATTGAACTGGAATCTGAGGCACATCTGCTGCACGTTGAGCACTTGCCAACAGTAAGCTCCTCCCCTCCAGGCTCCGCATCCTGTGCTCTGGGGACCCAAGAGGGAAACGCCCCCCATTTCAGAAGGCAGATGCCCTGGAGTTTAAGGTCTCATGGTTAGAAACTTCCAGAGCTGGCCTTTGACTCCAGGCCTGCTGGATTCTAAAGTATGTCCATCTTCTAACCTAAGGCCTGTACAGAGACTTGTCCCCAAGGGCGTTGGACTTGGTCTCTCACTCACTTTACTGCGGTTGTAGAAACGGGACGGTGAGATGGGCTTCGGCCGTGGACGACTGCATTGGGTGGGGACTCAGAAAGGATGTTGAGGACTCAAAAGGGAAATTTCGCCAAGGTAGTGACCCGCCTGTTCATTTTGTAGGTGCAAGCCTTGTTTGTGGTCTGTGCCCATGGAAATTATTACTGTTTGTTTTGTGGCTGTTGCTGTTGTTACTTGCTGTAGGTAGTGAGTAAAGGAGTCTGGCTGCTGCTCTGTTGCCCTCCTGTCCTGAGGTCATTTTGCGCCCAACATTTTCTCTAACCTTGAACCACAGCAAACACGAGCCTTCAGGATGACAATATCAAGTGTAGACAATGCATGCTATACTCCCGGGGTTATGTAAATGAGGGCGATCTAACCATTTCATAACAAGGCGGCCACCGGTCAGTTCAACCGATGCTTAGCAACACTGCTGTCTCAGGTAAGCTTCCGTCTGCCAGCAATGCCTGTCCTCTCTATAAAAGACAACTCTCAGGAGTGGGCCCATAATAAAAACTGTGACTGATCATTAAGTAAAGATGACTATTATCTTCATGACATGCACATCCAGGAGAGGAAACTACGGCAGCTTCTCCTTGTGTGGCAGGAAGCAGATGGCTGCAATCCTAATTTCTGCCTGTCATTTTTTTAGGGTCACTTGCTAGAGCAGGGTTGGCAAAGTGCAGGCATATTCGACAAACAATCTTAACTGCTCGCGTCATACTGAGAAAAATAGCGGTATCTGTATGTGCTGTTTTGGACTCAGTGTGTTTCTATATCTGTGAATTTCAGGAGAGTATTTTACAATTGTTTTTTCCTGTGTTACAAAGAAGAAATTACAGCAGTCATCCGAATCTGAGTGAGCTACTACGTGCATCACCCACCTTGGCACCAGGCCCCAGGCTAAGCTCCTTCCGTGTGTTATTTCTAATCATAACGACACCTCAGCACGTTGGCCATTTATTATCATCCCCGATGTTACAGATGAGAAAACCAAAGCAGGAGGAGGTAAGAAAATAGCAGCATCGTAGTATTTGAGCCCAGCCCTCCAGTTGGGGTGTTTTCCTGTGCGTTCACTCCTGATGTCTGCACATCAGCCTAAGGGATGCGGGGAGACAGGCATCTCTGTCTCAGAGAAGTGAAGCATCTTGGCCAAAACAACAGAGCCAGAGGAGGACCCCAGGAGGGGACCAGCCTTCAGGCTCTGGAGCATTTTATTTGTTGCTGAGATGTCCTGAAAGGATATTTCCCTGGGACGCGTTACAAAAATCAACTGAATGGAAAAAAGTTGCTAAAGGGAATGATGTCATATGAGAGAAGTTTCTATCCAAGGGATTTGAGACAAAAACAACCTGCCTCTAAGAGAAAAGTGGATGAGATCTCATTCCCTACCGGTCTCCTGGTACCAGGAACTGTATCAGGAATGTTCGTATGGGTCTTCTATTTAATACTTTCAGCCACCCTATGAGGGGATCCCCTTGCTTAGGTAAGAGCAGACTCAGAGCTTCTGAAACCCGCCCTGGTTACACAGATGCATACGGGAGGGATTCAAACTAAATTTTTTCATCTCAAACGCTCACCGAATCATGTTACTTTTAACTGGAAAAAGACCACGTGCACTTGTAATGCCTGATTACAACGAACACATGATGAGCAGTGACAGCTTAATCAGCCATTTGACCTTGAAGGAAAAGACGGCCACTCCGACTGAAAACAGCAAAACCGACATCCAATGTCAGAATGTGGAAACAGGTTGTGAGAAAGGAGGTTTCAGGTTTGCAGACATTTTAACTAGTCACCTGGGAATACCCATTCATTCCTCCGGTGCCAAAGACTCCTATTCACAATTAAAAGGCTTTGAAAAAAAAAAAAAAAGGCTTTGTATTTGGTTTAGAAGTAATAACACTTGATTATTTAAATTGTATTGACAAGTCCAGAAACCGGCTTTAATACAGTTTTGCTTTCGTTTCACTGAGTAGCTCCATTCAGAGGCACGCCGCTCTTTCTGGAGCTTTCAATGCGTTTATATTAAATTAAAGAAAAAAGGTTGAAAGAACGAGCACTTGTGTAGGTGCTGCCCCAAAGGAGACAGAGCTTGCTGGTGTTGCGTCCCGCAGAGCCGAGCTGACAGGTGTACAGATTTCCCCGATTGTTTTCCTCTGATCTTCGACCACTTCCTCTTCTTCAATAACTTTTCCAACCAAGGTGAAAGGGGGAGAAGAGAGGAAAGAACACAATGAATGCTCAGCCTTTCTTGCCACCAAGGGATAGATTTATTAGTCTAATACTGTGGATCAAGTGGGTGGTTGGATTTTATTCAGAGATTATCCTCAGAATTAAGGTCTCTGTGCTGTTGGAAACAGGAGGAATTAGCGGCAGGGTCATCCTTTCATTCATTCATTGAAGAAGCATTTCTAGAACACCTGCACAAGGGGCTGGGCACTCAGACGTGTAAAATTGCGGAAACACAGTCTTGGCCCAAAGGGACTCCTACTCACGGGAAGAGAGAGGGGAAGAGAGAGGGAGAGAGAGAGAGAGAGAGAGAGAGAGAGAGAGAGAGAGAGAGAGAGATATAAAGAAGCCCAGAGCAGTGGCAGGTGACAGATCCAGAGAGCAGAGAAGACCGTGGCGTGGAGGGCACTTTCGTCCATTTCTGAAACGCTTTACACCTTGGGGAGGATGTGCCAGACATTCTTTCTCTACGGTTCAGCCAAAGAAGAAATGGAAACAAATGCGTTTGTGTCCTATTCAGGTGCACCCTGGCTGTTTGGTGGTGGCTCCAGCACTGGTGCAGAAGTCAGGGCGGCGTGAGGCGTGATTCCAGACAGCGAGGCTCAGCTGTGTGGCCAGATGGGGCCTCTGGGGACTTGTTAGTGGATCTATTGGATCCTAAGTCAGGGGGCTGTGAGGGTGATGCCGAAGGGCTGTGGGTACACAGAACATATACACAGTTCATTGTCATCGTCAAAACTAGCAAGTGCTTGATAGACACACAGCCAGCTTTGCTTTGAAAGGCACAGCTCTCTAGCTGAGCATTACAAATGAGAGACACAAAGGCACCTCCCACTGAGTATCCAAGGAGGCAAACAAGAAGCAAAGGACAGGAGCTAAGGGAAGGGGACCCTCTGCGGCTGGTGTGGCCTGGGAGTTTGGTGGTGGGGTCAGTATATAAGCTACAGTTTGAAGTGAAGGGTCAGGACTTGGTCTTCTGCTCTGGAAGGTGGAGCTCGTAGCAGGGTGCCCGGCACCTCGTTGACACTTCCCAGCTGTTGAGTGAGTCAGTGAATGAATGAATGAATGAATGAAGTATGGGCTTTGCCTCCAATGCTCCATCACTGGCTCCCGTGGAGCTGAGGCATGGGTTGGCTGAGAAGGTGATGGCCTGACCAGGTGATGGATGCAGACGTGGTTTGCCCCACACTTTACACAGGAGCACCTGTGACCTCCGTAGCATCTAACTGGAGACGTTAACAGGTAGCTAAACAAAACCTATTATGAGAGTGGAAAGAGATGGGTTGGCTTTATTTCTGGCTCGGCTGACTCCCTGCAAAATGAAATGCTAATGCCCTGCTCATCACAGGGCGTCTGAGGAGCAAATAAGGGTTGTCCCCACGTGCTGGCAGTCGGCTTTGTCACCTGGAGTGGCGGCTTGCATCTGATCGACTCAGTGCTTATTTGTCAAAGAAAATGTCCAGTGAGACTATTTTACATACAGATAACAACAGTGACACCAAAACAACACAAAACCTCTGCAAATATATGGTATTTTATTTCCACTAAGGACAGTGGACGCTTGGAGTGCATGTTGATGGGAATTATGCACGTAAGAAAGAAAATGGGTGGTGAAAATAAAAAAATCAAGCAAACAAACACCAGTTAACTAAAAACAAGACAAAATAAAGAATATAAACCAACAAGTATATCTGAAGGTAAGCGTAGGAATTTTAACTGGATAGAACGTATGCCAAATTCAAGTGGCGTCCAGCATCTAGGCTGATGCTTGCTCATGGATGAGGTATTCTAGGCACAGAATCCATTTAATCAGAAAGACGTAACAAGTTAAATAATGCACTCATTCCAGAGGGCCATGAGGAGACAGTGGTTCAATGGCCAGCTGGGCACAATCCTCCTGATTCAGAAGAACTGGACCCATCTCAAGATTTACAGCCATTCCTGAAAATGGCAGTAACAATTGGGACCTCTGGGTTCTTTGTCATTTGTCAAAAACACTGTGAATTCAACTCATTGAACCTGTTGGTCAATTCAATTCTGCCACTGGTCAGAGCGTTCACAGCTTTTGACAGGAAAGTGTTTCCCTCAAAGATTTGCAGAACTTCCTTCCTGTAAGATTGCAGCAGAACAGCAAGAATTTCAAGAGGAAACTGCTTTCTTGATCATAAAAATGCAGCATAAAGCCTAAGCTTGTCCTTCACTGAATTTACTGGAAAATTATGTTGTGGAAACTAAACATGACTGCCTTTTCCTAATGCTATGTTTTTTGTTTGTTTGTTTTGTTTGTTTTTTTTTTTTACAGTACTTGGGCCTCTCACTATTGTGGTCTCTCCCGTTGCGGAGCACAGGCTCCAGACGTGCAGGCTCTGAACGCGCAGGCTCAGCGGCCATGGCTCACGGGCCTAACCGCTCTGCGGCATGTGGGATCTTCCCGGACCGGGGCACAAACCCATGTCCCCTGCATCGGCAGGCGGACTCTCAACCACTGCGCCACCAGGGGAAGCCCATAATGCTATGTTTTAAATTCTATTTTTAAACAAATTCAATGGGAAGACAAAAATTATTTTTCTGATTGAGAAATAAATATCCACCACAGGATGATGATAATGACCTGCTATTGATCCCTGTATACCTTACCTCTAATCTTTCAACAGTCTTAAAAGATTCTCATTCACATTTTGGAGATGAGGAAAACAAAGCTGAAAGTGTTTTAAGTAACCATCTCAAAGCCAGGAGTTAGCTATTCTTCTGCTTGTGAGTTACATGTAAGAAGGTTCATTGTTGCTTCCTCAGAACATGATAGGGTAAATGCCCAGTCTTTGCAAATATAATTTGTAGAATTCCCTTAAAATATATATATATACGTTACTATGTATCAATATAAAATAGATGAGAACCTACTGTATAGCACAGAGAAGTCTACTCAGTGATCTGTGGTGTCCTAAATGGGAAGGAAATCTAAAAAAGAGTGGATACATGTATACATATAACTGATTCACTTTGCTGTACAGCAGGAACTAACACAACATTGTAAAGCAACTATTAAAAAAATTAAATTAAAAAACAGAAACAAAATGAAACTCCTAGTTTGGGCTACTGTTAAAAATTTCCAAGGAAAGTCACAATGTAAAGAAAGGGCTCCAGCCCTTGGACGACTTTTCCATGTTCTTGTCCAGTTTCCTGATTTCCAGGTGCCACTCCGGCTGGTCCCTCGAATACAAGCATCCTTAAAAGGCAACGTTCCTTGTTACCTAAGTGCAGGAAGCACAGTGGGTGGGTCACGATTGATTAAGGATGAACAAGAAGCTGCTGGTGAGTCTTCCTCTCTCAAACCCCATAGACATCTCTGGCCAAAATGGGACTGAACCTGTTCTCCTGGTTCCCTCCTCCTGATACATGCGAAGTGTGAATGCTGCATCACTGACTGGAGAAACCCAGGAGGTAGGTGGCGTGTCCCCTGGGGCATCCTCATGTGCAGCTGTTCACTCAGCAAAGGCTCCCGTTCTTGGTCTTACTGGGCCTCATTCAGGTCGCAGGGCTACTGCTGGGGGCAGCCTCACCAGTGCTGGTGACTCTTGGTGGTCTTAGCTCCTGCAGTCTCCTCCCCATCTTCTGGTGGGGCTTGACGACAGATAGATACTCAAGATC
Source organism: Physeter macrocephalus (assembly GCF_002837175.3). NCBI lineage: Eukaryota > Metazoa > Chordata > Mammalia > Artiodactyla > Physeteridae > Physeter > Physeter macrocephalus. Next base: position 32,542,644 of record NC_041224.1, on the reverse strand, counting down.
ACATCGTTATGGTTCAAAATGTTCAGTCCGTAGCGAACATTGATGTTCTCTTTTATTTACTTTAACTAAATGATTTATATGTCCGAATGTTGCCCAAAGGCAATTTTACCATGAAGAGTTAAATTTTTACAGTTGTTTGAACACACACACACACACACACACACACACACACACACACACACACACACACAGAGACATATGTCTCTTGGTGAGTCAGCACAGCTTTTGAGCTTGTGAGTAAATGACCTATTTTAGGGAAGATGGTAAATTGTGTGAGTGAACACGGAGGTGACAGTGAAGATTTTTTTCGAATTCCTGTTGAAAGGGAAGACAGGGCACGCGCCATTTACTGCCCTTTTACCTACCCCATGGTGCTACCACTCTCCCATCTCCTCAGCCACGCAAATGGAAAAATGACACCCAGGCAATGCCGCCTGCTTTTACAGTGAATTAATTGATAAAGCCCGTGCTTGTCATCACCTATCCTGCACATCTGGAAGGAAGTTTTGCACAACCACAATGAAATGTGGTAATGTGAAACTTAAGAAATCGAGGGGAACAGAACTCTGATTAGTCAATACATGCAAGTCACCAGTACATGTGCTTGGGAATCAAGCAAGTTCACAGCTTCGGAAAATGCTGATTTCTCTGGCCTGGAGAACATTTTCCACTATCTAAGTAGCTAAGCCTTTAAAAAAGTTAATAATTATTTGTTCGTGGCAGCTTTGGATTGGGGGCTCTGAATTTAAGGAACAGTTCTAGATCATATGATACCTTTTTTTTTTTCTCTTTTAGCACGATTATGTAAAGGGAAGTCAGTGCAAGGCTTAGCAACACGAGTTTGAAGAGACTCACAGTGACAAGGGGCATTCTAGCTAAATCTGTCTTTTACTGAAAATTCTGCGGTGACTGCTCGGCCCAGCATGACTCCTATCAGGACATGTGGTACCCAGATTCCTTCTTGTCTTTGTCTCTTTCCATTCACAGACGTTTAGAGAATTCTCATTAAAATTACTTAGGGTGAAACAGAGAGACTGTGTTATAAACTAAATCTAGTTAAACACACTTTGTTGTATTGCCTCATTTGTGTGATGCATGGACCTAATTTTCCTCTCTTTGTGTCTTAACTACGTCCATTAGGTGATGCTTGCCAATTAATGCAGGATGTCACATCCCCAGTTGCTTTCTCGAGCTTCTTAAACATTAGAAATAAATACATGCCACCTGTCTCGTATCTTGAAAGCAATTCAAAATGGTTACTTTTGTTTGCTTAGGCTTACAGCACAGTTTATAGCTTTAGTGCTTCTGAATTATAAGAAAGTTCTGTCTCCATTTCATAAATGTAACTTCATTTCAAGGTGAATCCAACAGAACGAGAAGCCTCTCGTGAGAACTTGCGTGAGACAGAAAGCAGTGTTGGCTGGTGATTAAAGCCTTGGTCTTTGGCATTTGAGAGACGTGGCCTCAAATATTTAGCCTGATGGCTTCCTGCTGAGCCATCTAAAGAAAGCTGCTCAGTATTCCTCACCTGGGAAATGGGGATAACGCCCGCCCTGTGGAGTACACTGGGAAATAAACACACACACAGACACAGATATATAACATACTGCCTCCCCGATTCGTAGTCAAGGCACAAGAAGTAGTAGGTATCATCATTTTCATCATCACCCAATTTGGGGAGGGGAATAATTCAGGTTGAGAAGGAGGGTTGTTAAAAATATAGCTCATGGTGGCGTAAGGTTAAAAACTAAGAAGGGAGTTACATATGAAAGATATGTTCTTTCTTCGGAGCAATTAAAATATAAAAGTAAACAACCTCCCATCGACTACACCACCCTCTGAGCGCACAGGTCAGCTGGGAACGTGCGCAGTATGATTGGTGAGTTGGGAGAACTTGAGACTGGATCTGCAATGGCTACAATGGCAGTTTTCAAAGAGGTTTTTCTTTTTTTTTTTAATTAAAAAAATGGTATGCTATGAAGCACCAAATGCTTGAATAACTTAACTATAATTAAAGGGGCAATTTGAGAATGTCCCTCTTTCCATTCTAAGTCAGAGCAATTTTCTCAACAATGCTGTCTACTGTAGCACAAGAGAAAGCTTTCTAGATCTAAGCTGAGCATTTCGAGGAGGGTGGACATGTAATTTGAAGTCCACCCTATACTCACAGACCACAGAATTGCAGTGCTCTATAAAATGCTCGATACACGTGACCTAACCCAAAATATTTTAGCAATAAGAAAACTGAGGTCCAGCGTAGCTCAGCAAATTGTCCGAAAGCACACGGCGAGCTCGACTGAGAACGTATCCTTTCGTTTAGCTAGGTTTCAAAAATTTTGTTAGGCAGACTGAAATTTTTTGTCCTTCTATAATTATCCTCGGTTTACAGCTGATTCCTTGCATGGCAGTTCTCCTAGCAGCCTTATTTGAACATAACCGAGCTGTTCGGCATAGTCTTCACATGACAAAGTGGTCATGTCTTACTAGTAGCCGAGAATGCATTATCAAGCCTTTATTTAGTGCTACAGTCAGGGCAATCCAACTATTAGTCATCCTGACACGTGCTTTGAACACAACACACCCATGAGTCCTGGCAAAAATTGCATCTGCTTCCTGCACCCTCCCACATCACAACTCCGTTCAAATGACTGATATTTTTACCACAGTTCTAGAAAGAAAATTACTTAACATTTCTAATCTGGGGACGCACTTCAACTTCCCCTCCCCAATTATCAAATTAAAAGCAGCTCGTGTAAACTCTGCCCACTCAGCAAAATGAAGATCCGCTAGGAACAAGAGGCAGTGAGCCCTTCCAGCAACCAGAGAACTTCCTTAAACTAAGAACAAGGTTAAGAAGCTCATTGCTTCAGAAATGTCCATCATCCTATAGCCCCTTCTAGAAAGCACACACTGATTTTACCATCACTACTGAGGAGCTTAATATGGACTCAACACAAACTTGTTTGCCACTCGCCACTCAGTAGAACTAAGATCTAATGCTGCTCACAGAAAATGTTTCTAGAGAACCAAAAGCTATTTTGTTTTCGAACAAACTCTGCATCGGAATGCATCCCATTTACCTCAAGAAAAAAAAAATCTGGTGATCATGTAAACAATCTTTTACCTTCTGCCCTATTTTGCTGGGCTGACCAGAGAAGGTGGTGGGAGGGGGTAGGTAAGCAGAGTGGACTGAAAGCCGGGGGGATGGCTTTAGGGCTTACTGTCCCAACTGTGTCCTTTTCACCCTCTTGGGTGACATCTCAGCCAGGTGTGCGGGCCAGGTCAGACGCGGCTGCCGGGCTCTGACCGCCTCGGTGGAACAGGGCTGCAGGAGCATGCAGAAGTGAAAGGGAGGTGTTTGTTTCACATTCTGCGGATGCCTCTGCAATTTATTCTCCTGGCTGGAGTGACAGGAAGATAAAACACAGCAAGTGTTTCCTCCTGTGCCCCAAGGCCTGGTGGTCAGTCTCTGGAGGAGAATTCAGTGCCCATCAGGGGAGCAACCCCAGGCTCCTATTTCCACCTTTGCTGCCAGGAAGGGCAGTGAGTCGGGGGGAGACAAGTGGCTGGCTGGGTAGCACAAGGAAGATTTCCCAAGGAGGAGCCGGGTGAGTAATCTGGCAGGAATTTGTTTCAACACTCCGCAGCCACCCCCACCCCACCCCCACACAAAAACAACCAGACTCAAGATGCTGATAAGAATTCTTTTATGTTATTCCAATAAAAAATACATTCATACAGAAATATAACAATCTTGCAAAAAACAATTTCAAATAAAATCTTGTAAAACAAAATTTTACAAAAATCTTACAAAGATTTTTTTAGATAACAGGGTGCTTCAAAAAAAAAAAAAGAAATTTCACTAATAGAAATTTTTTTTTAACGTCAAGCAAAAAGTTTCTGCTTGATTGAGGCTCAGTTATCACCTGAACAGAATGTAATTCTTTATGTACTTGCTTATTATGAAAATTACAGGCATTGACATACGTGGCACCCAGCCCCACCCAATCAAACCACTCCATGGTGTTTCATAAGTGAGACAAGCCAGTGCAAGTTTTTTTTTTTTTTCTTTTGTTTACCTTCTTGCTGAATGGAATTGTTATGGCTAAGCACACAGCAGGGCCAAAAAAGGAGTTTTCCAAAATCCAGCAAATCAAGTGCCTGGATTTGGAACTGCCAAAAGAAAAGTGCATTTCCCCCCTCAGCAATATGAAATGAGTTCTTTAGGTAAGTGTATCCATCAGCCCAGATTAAAAAAAAACAAAAAACAAAAAAAACCAGTTATGTGAGCTTTCACCATTGCTCATCTCCAGGAAGATCCAAACAAAATACCAGCCCAGCCAGACTCATATGTGTGTATATATATATATATATATAAATATAAATATATATAAAGGAAAGATCCACACCCATGAGCCAGCAGCTGGATGGAGGATCAGCTGTCCATGCTGCGGTGTGCCAATTCAGGGAAATTACTCGTTGGAAAACTGGAAGAATCTATGTGCTGGAAAAAAATAGCTTCATCTGCATAAAAAGTGCTCTAAAAAAGAATCCCTGTGATTAGTTTACTCTTAGGCGCGATCTTCAATAAAGCTGACATTCAAAATCAAAACCTTAGTGTGTCTGAGACCAACGAGCGGGCTAGTATTCCGTTCATGCCAGTTTTGAATGGCGAAGGTACCCTATCCCAGACCTGCCGATTATGATGAGCGAGTTGGCAGTCTGGAAGAGATTTGATGCCAAAAGCCTGTGGCAAATTGTTAAATTAAAGGGAAAGCCTTTATAAAAGTTAGAGTTCTCATGTTTACCTCCTTTGTGGCCATTTTGAAATATGTCTTCACAGGCTGTGGAATTTTCTAGCTAGACATTCTAATTTCTCCTTAAAAAAATATGTATATATTATCTATATATATATATACACACACATACACACATACACATACTGTACACACAAATATACATACACAAGAATTTCGCCCACTTTAAAAAAAAAGTAATATACTTTCTGTGTTACCAACAGATAGCTAGATAGATACGCGAGAAACTTGTGCCTTTTAAGCAAATACATTGTTTTTTATACTTCTGTATCTTTAATACGTGTGAAAATGTTACATATTAAACACAGCCGGTGTATGATCTGTACAACTGTTGTGCAAAGTCTATACGGAAGTCTCACGGTGGCAGAAATGGTCTGATTTTCCAATTATCACATGTTTTCCACTTTAACACTGACAGTCAAGTTGTCTAAACTACTGAGTAAATACTGACTTGTTTGGGGGGTTTTCATCTATTTGACTTTGTGAAGGAGGACCTTAAAGAGATTTTTTTTCTGTATTATATATTGATACAGTACAAAGCCAGGTGAAAAAAGAGCCTTAATAAAGCATGCATCACCCATACCCCTGTACGAGACCCCTACATAAGGGGCCACTTGCGTAAGGCACCATTGTTAAGATCTACAGTGCATTAACAGCTAGAAAACCAGAAATTAGTCCTCAAGGCATAAATAAGAGAAACTTAGCTGCATGAGAAAACAGTTTCTAAGCTTTAGTGGTTTTACCCACCCGACTGAGAAAAATTTTAGGTTCTGCGTCTAATGAGACATTAGACCAGCAATTCCCAGCCCTAGCGTCCTGGACACCCAACTCGTGTCCAACATCTTTCAAGGGCATCACGAAATTCTCCAAAAAGGTAATTCAAATTCGAACCATTTACAAAATAGTCCTATGCTGCACAATGCCTCTCTGGAAGGGGAGTGTTATGAAATCGAAGGGGGGAAGGATTGGGTATTGCCAGGCCCAGATGGCTAGGGGGTCACCGAATTCAACCAATCGTATCTTAGCTGCTCAGTGAACTGGAATCAAAACTGTAGTCCTGATTTAAAAATGGAAAAGCAGATAATTCCCCAGACCATGCATTACTTTTGTCTTAGAAGGAAAAGTTATCAATGTATTATATTTGTAGATACACAGCTTATACAATGGGTAACAAATGAACTCTGTCTCAGAGTAGCAGAAGCTACTCACTTCACACAGCTGAACCAGACACCGAAAGTTCTCGCCACACGCTAGAGGGAAAGGGGCTCCCCTCCCTACACCCACTCGCCACTCCCGGGTCCTGACCGCCCACGCCTGCCCTCCACATTTTCCCTTCTTTTTTTCTTTTCTTTTCTTTTTTTTCCTCTAAGGCGCAGACTCTACCTACACCCCCCACCCCCCCACCCCCGCCCCGGGAAATGATTGGTGGCCATCTCATCTCATGGAACACGCCTCACACACAAAACATTCAAACTATGTGTTTTTCTGCCTCTTGCAGCCTCGCAAGGGAAAGGACTCTGTCTCGTCACACAGTCCGTAGGAGACCCTCCACATACAGCCCACCCACCACTAACATTCTCAGTGCACATGCTCACGGCAAAGGCTTAGGGACCACTCAGAGGATAGGTACCAGTGGCGAGGCCAGGGCCACCCAAACACCACACACCCTGGGTGCTCTGCCGCTTCAGACATGACTTTTTTCGCCCTCGAAAGACCTTCCCAGTAGGTCCTGGAGGCGACCGGGTAGGGTGCAAAATGGCTTTGGCTGGAACACGCACCCTCCTTCCACGGCCGTCTCAGCCTGGAAGCCTTTTTAGCCCGCAGGAGTCGACGCTCTGCCCCTTCAGAGGTGCCTCTTCATGTGCAGGGCCAGGTGGTCGGACCTGGAGAAACACCTGCAGAGAGAATCGGGGTCCCAGACGTTAGGTCTCCAGCCCCGTCAGTTACAGACTTCCTGCCCGTGCCCCACCCCCCAGCTAAATTAGCCCTCTCCATGGCGGGTGGGAGTCATCATGCTGAGTCAGCCCCATCCACATTCGGGGCAGGAGTATACGTCAAGGAGATTGCCAATCAGCTCTTGGGAATGTCACCTGACTTTACTGCCCAGCCTTCAGATTTGAAAACTGTCAAAGGGCCAATCTTCAGAAAGTATGAACGAAATCATTCTATTCTCATGCACTCAGTACACGGTGCTTCCTAACCTGGACGAGTGGCATATTAGAGCCTTTTTAAAAAGTCCGGGGCTGAAAAGAGAGATGCCAGTGCAGGCCAGGAAGACGGCTGCCTTGCTGCAGAGTGACTGCATGCCTACTCCGTTCCGGGGATGGCACCGCCGCGCCCCTGCTGTTCATGCACGTACCTGTCACAGTGAGAACATTTAAAAGGCTTGGCACCAGTGTGCTTTCTGAAGTGTCTCGTTAACTCATCGCTTCTTGCAAAACGCCACTCACAACCTTCCCATGAGCATCTGTAAGGCTTTTCTCCTGGGAAGAGAGCACACGACAGGCACGCCATGATTTCACTGAACAGTGAGGGAAGGGCCCTGCTACCCCAACACGGGGCGGGAAAGTCCACTCAGGAGCAGGCCCAGAGGCCACTGCCCTCAGGAATTCAGAATACACCTCAGTTAGCGCTGAGAGCCGGCCCTCCCAAGGTAACAGGCAGGGGCTCTTTCCTGACCTAGCCTTGGGCCTCCAAGTGCTGGGGAAGAGACCCAGGCTTGGCAGGGCCCACATGACCGTAATCAGAGTGAACGTGTAAGAATGACAATTACTCAGACTGGAGAAATACTTCCGAGGTGATGTGTCAGCCCACTGGACCCGTGGCCTTGGCCAGGGCTGGGTTTTATTGCTTTCTCCATGGAAACGGTTTCTCTCAAGCACTTATTTTGTTCCTTACTCACTTCCCTGTGGAATGAGGCTTTGTAGTTTCCTCCGGGAAACTATATTTCTCCAAAACTGAGGTCATGAGTTTCTGGGAAACCCCATCCCAAGGTCTTCAAAACACTTTCTAAATGACAAGCAAAAGACCCAGTCGACTTTATCCCTTGGTCGGATTACAAATAGGATTTCACTAAAAGTGCTACCTGAGAAAATAAAAAACAATTGCCACAGTCAGTCCTGAGTGTGCTACTAGAATAGTCAGGAGCCTGGTTCCAGGGTACCCGGGTCCTGATCCTGGCTCTGCCCTGAGCCGTTTCAGGATCCTGATCTCCTCTTATTGGTAACACGAGAGTTTGCCTGACTTGATCTCTAAGACCCCTTCCAGCTCCAAAATTTCTGTGATGCTTCACCAGTTATCCTAGACTGTCATGGTAACTGTAAATGGAACTATCTCTAGAATGTGATATTTCACTAAGAAGTTATTATTATTTTCTAAAGTTGGCATCAGAAAACAAAGGCAGCATGATATACAGAGAAATTCTCACTAAGTACCTGCTGATGATACTGCTTCGTACAGAGTTGATGGGTCTAGCTCAGACCCCACACGGTGTCCGGCACCCACCTGCGCCACACCGCCCGGCCACCCTCTCCCAACCCTTGAGCTTCATTTCCAAAAATCAGAGGCAACTCCGAGTAGCACTGTACACGGGACACTGCAGACTGCACAGTGGGCCTTGATAACCCAGGTGGCTGGAGTGGGTGGGGTACCCGGTGCAGACAGAGAATGTGATTTACCTCTTGTTTGCTTAATCTGAAAGCGATAACCATTCATCGGGCACACATGTCCAGTCTTTCAGCGCCTACTCTGTCCTCCCCAGAGACCCAACTCTTTTGAGGGAAGAAAGGAGGTGAGGACGTGTCTGCTCTGACAGCCTCCTGCGGAGCCCCGGCCCCCTCCCAGGGCTGGTGCAATTAATTCAGCGGCGCCCGGGTCGCAGGAGGGACTGACCTGTGTGGGTGCGCTGATGTGCTTTCAAGTGGGAGCTTTTGGTGTAAACTTTTCTGCAGCCGTTAAAGTGGCACCGATGCACCCTCCTGCGGCCGTCTGGGGAGGCGTCTCCGCTGCCCTTGTCGCCAGGCTTCCCCGCAGTCCCACTGCGTGCCTTCCCGGGAGGGTGCAGCTCACCCGGCATGCAGCCCCACAGGTGGGAGGGCTCCCTGCTCAGTTCTGGGGAGGAAGGGGGTGTGGAGGTGACGGAGGAGCTCAGGTTCCCCGAATTAACTAAAACTTCGCCGATGGGGTCAGAGGTAAACTTGGTGGTGGGCGAGAGCTCCTCGGAGCTGTCGGAGGATTCGCTGCTCACGTCCGAGTTCAGGCTATTGGTCTCTAGGTTGTAGCCAAAGCCGGGGCTGTTGAGTGCATCCTCACGGGGACTGGAGGACATCTTCAGGTCCGAGTCCTCCTTTTTCTCCCGAGCCAGGATGATTTTGGTCCACAGATCTTCCTGGCTGTCGAATTTGATTTCGGAGGCTGACACATAGCAGGGTTCGCTCTGGAGGTAACGTTCCAACTCCAGGCAGGTCTGTGTGAAAGGAACCACAAGGAGGCACGTGATTGTGACGACCACCGAAAACGGAACCGAAAGCGCACTTCCCAAAACATGCAGGAGTCAAGGGCAAATAAACAAACTGTGGCCTTGTCACTACAAGAATCCGTGTCTTGAGCAGAGTGAGAGAAAAGCTGTTTCTAGGAATGGGTACACATTCAGAAGAAGAACCAGAGGTGAAACCTCTCCCCGCTTCCTCAAGTTGGACCAATGGCCCCAAATGGCTGATGGTCACTGAGCCAGTTTTTGTTATAGTTACAGTGTTGACGTTTCTAATAAGTTTCTGTTAAGCCACACAAAGAATACCAGCCTCAGACCTGCCCCCACCGCACAGGTTTAACCATATTATCTGACAGTCGAGAGAACCCTGTGCATCAAGGAAACCCAGGCATCCGCCTTCCAGAGGCACAGACAGAGGGCTTGCTGCTCTCAACACAGTGTGCTCTGACATGGCATGTGTCTCTGGAGAACCGCTGACAGCACAGGCCACACTCAGTGAGCGGACGCAGCCAGCTGATGGTCTAGGGTCAGGAAGGAGCTGCAGAGAAACCACCCGTTTCCTGCGGAGCCCAGACCTAAAAGGCTTTCAAAGAATGCCATTCCCAAGTGCAGGGCCATGCGCACACACAGCTTAAATGACTTCCACAGTGGTCAGAGGAAAACAACAACAGGAGGGGAGAAACCATTCCAGAATGGCCATCTGCTATTGTAAAGGATGCAAGAGGGGAAATTCCTCCGCAGCCCTGCTGGGAGTCCCACAATGGACAAGAACTTTATCTACTGGCCAAGAGTACAACTGTATGAGTCATCACTCTATTTCTTTCACACAATGCCAAAGGAGACTTCCTTTTGAAATTCTGACCAGCAGCCAAAAAAGGACCCGGTTCAAATATACATGCAGCGTGTCATGGCCAGAGTGCCCCCCCAGCCCCACAACCAACCTTTCCAGAAGCTACAACTGCCGAGAGACCAGCATCCCCTCTCCCCACCATCTCAAACTTTCTAGCCACTGGAAAAGAAAAACGGTAGGAAACGTTTTAGGTTTAAATTATGTCTGCCCTTATCTTCACTAGGATCAACTGCCTGCATGTCCATATAAGGCTGTCTATACTACTGCAATTCCACAGCTTTAGATTTCTACAGCAAACTCTGCTCTTTTTAGCAAATCATTTTCAGGACTAGTAAAGCCCACCCAAAGGGCTCCCGCTTGGTTAATTTAGCAGTGTGCCTGCTATCAGAATAGACCCTTCCCCCACCCCCTCCTCACCTAGCAAGCAGGAGCGAGCAGAGGGGGAAAAAACAATCATTGTTTTCTCGTTACCCCTAAAATTAGACGTCTGGGTTACAAAGCACACTAGAGTGTTCTGCGGAGAGAACAGCAAGATATTCTATGGATGTTCCAAAGAAAAAGGAAAGCACGTTTATTGAGATCTTGTTAAACTTTAATAATCTGGCTAATTTAAAATCTCCATTATGCTGACGAGCACTGGGGACCTGAAGGAAGCTCTCAGGGAGAGTTTAAAAGCCTCTGAAGGCGACCAAGAGCTCAGCCTGGCTTGTGGCCCAAATCCCAAATGCCCAAGGAAACTACTTAGATCAATTTCAATCACGTCCTAGGAAGCAGCTTCTTTAGGAGGAAAAGCCTGGAGGGGAGAGGGAGGCAGGAAAGGGCTGGGAACAATTAAGCAGGCATGTGAAGGTTGTAACACTTTGCATTTCATCTCCCCTAAAAGCCTTCTAGGCTTTGAAACCCACAATATATATATGATCTGCTAATTCACTTTGTGACAAAAAGCAAACAGCCTAGCAGGGCAGAGAAAACCTCAAACCCTCCTTCTATCTTCACAGATAATGGGACAAGTGTCAGAATCTCTCTCCCTTCAGGTAATTCTAACGCATTAGGAGGGGGAAAAATTGTTTCTTAAATGTCCAATGCCAAAAATTACAGTTCCACTAAAAAATGCCGGAAACAGAGACTCTTCTTCCCAAACTCTGACTTGAAGCAATTCGGACGGGCTCATTGTCATATGACTGATAAGTCACTGGTTGTGCAAACATTGGTTTTTTTTTTTTTTTTTTCTTTTTTCTGGTCAACAAAAGAAGCAGGTAAGAAAAACAAGGCAGATCGAGGCATATCTTAAGGATTCCCAAGAAGGTAAAGAAACTGAAAATGGCCTGGTAGAGAAAAGGAGCTGGTGGATGTTTCGCTGGTGAAATCCTTAATTTAAAAAAAAAAAAAAATCTCCACGTACAAACACCAAAAAGCAAAACAAAACCAAAATCCCTTAAAAAAAAAAAACACCCTTGGCAGTCCATGCAAGTTCATATGACCAGATCCAGCTGTGGAGTCTGGAGCTGGTACAAGCACCAAACTTCTGCCAAGGGCTGGGGCCGGGATCAGGCCGCGGAGCTGGGTCTGCCCTCCGGAGAACGCAGTTCATAAGCCCCAGAAACGGCAAAAACACTCCAAGCGACGAAGCACTGCTGCGCCCCACTCAAATGACAACTCCGCTCCACGCTGTAAAAGGCCCCTTTAAAGTGCCTTCCACACCGGAGGCAGCAGAAGTACGTTTTAAGACTAATTATTTTAATTTTTTAAAAATTTACCCGAACCATTAAAAAAAGAAGAAAAAGAAATGCACCTCCAACCACACACCGTCCTGTCGGTGAGTGCATGCACTCCCTCCTCGGCGCACCCGGGCACCTGGCCCATGAAAATTCCTATTTACCTGTTGCCAATATTCCTCCAGGGAGGGCAGCGCCGAGAAGTAACCAGTCTCGTGCACAATCTGGAGTTCCTGGAAGATGCTGCACATTGGGAGCACATCCATGTCGGGTTGGAAAAGACAGTCACTGCTGTTGTAAAAACAGGGAGGTGTGCGGTCTGGAGTCGGGAGCGCAGCAGCCGTGCCTGCAGCGCCGGGGAAGTTCATGCAAACTCAGTGGGCAGCAATTAGGCGCCGCGGGTTCGGATCCTACCGGAGCCCGGAGACTCGCTCGCGAGCCCACACAATATTTGCAAACACCGGACTGACTGCAAACGTAACCCCTGCAAAACTTCCCTATTCAAAGCTCCGCTGCCAGCCTCCCCTCCTCCCCGCCCAGCCCCCCCATCTCCCCACGTGACTCGCCCGCGCCCGCCCCGCGCACCGCCCAATCACGCCGCGCCCGGCCCGGGGGCTGCGCGACGATGATGTCAGCTTCGGCCAATCGCGGGCAGCGGCTTACAGCGGCCCCGCCTGGCGTGACCGAGCCTCTCCATCACAACCCTCGCCATTGGCTGAATTCGAACTTCGGCCAGCTCTGATTGGAAGGCGGTTTCGCAGGCTATTTTTAGAAGGGTATATAAGACGCGGGCCGCCGCACGCCGGAGGAGTCGGTGCTGGGAGGTGTGCGGCCGAGCGGCTGAGTGCGCTGCTGCCGGGCAGAGGGAGCCGGGTGTTCCTTCCCGTCCCGTCCCCGGTCCCCGTACCCCTGTCGTCCCGGTCCCCGTCCTCGTCCCCACCACCCGGACTGGTCCCCGCAAGCCCCGGCCCTTGTCACTCAGGCCGGTCACGCGGGTTCAGTCCCCTGCCCCCGGCCCAGCGGTTCAGTGTGCCGCTGCCTGGCTGAGGGGAGCCGGGCCGGGTCCCCTCTGTACCTACCTCCGACCTCGGGCCGGCCTGCCCTTCTCTGGTCCCATCCGTCCCTCCATCCCTCTATGTCCCCCCTTCCGTCCCCCTGTATTCCCCGTTTTCCGTCCCCTTCTGTTCCCCCTCTGTCCCTCTCTGTTTCCCCTCCTTCCCACTCTGTTCTCCCTCCGTACACGCTCCGTTCCCATCTGTCTCCCCCGTCCCCTTCCATCCCCATCTGTCCCCCTCAATCCTCAGGTGGCACCTGTGACCCAGTGGGGGTGGACGGGTGGTGGACTGGGCAGCCCCACGGGTGTGGTGAGGAACAGGGAGGGGCCGGAGGTACTCCAGAATCACTGAGGTATGTGATATGTGAATCTGAGGTCCCTCCTTCAGCCTCCCTCACAAGGACAGGGCACACACCTGGGGAACACGCCTCTGCCTCGCCCCACCCCCATGCCTGCCTAACCTGCAGGAAAAGGACCGGAATGACCTGGAAGACCCAAGTTGGATCTGCTTGCTCTTGAGGGGGTTATTTACACTCTTGATTCTATGGAAACTCAGTTTTCTTTTAAAAAAGAGGGCGCTTTGGGAGGGGGCGTTTAAAAAAAAGAGGGGGCCTATAACCATTCTCAGTAGGGTCCTCCACCCACACCAGCTGCGTACATTTTAGAAATGCAGTTTCCAGGGTCTGACCCCAAACCTACAGAATCATAAGCTAGAGGGTGGAGGCTGTCCCAGCCATTGAGTTTTGACCAAGCTCCCCAGGTTAATCTCTTGCCACTAAAGTTTGGGAACTGGGCGTCTGGAAAATGTCCTTTTACTTGTCACCTGCCATACATCAGCCTTCATTCCGAGAAGATGCAGAGACCCTCACCAAGATTAACAACTAGACTTTCCCCTAGTTGAATGTGAAAACAGTTTAAATGAGGTTGAAGCTGACGTTCAATGTGGGGTTTTTTTTCATATAAATTATCTCCTGAAATATACCATAACGTTCATTTTCAAGCAAAATGCCAAGACCACAAAGAATGTGCTTTTAAAATTTGAAATGGAAAACTGAATTATAGCTACTACCTCCATTTATATTTAAAAATAGAGTTTAATGAAACATCCTTTAAAATAAAGTTTTTAAAAACTGAAGTATGTAAAAAATGAAGTTTTGAGAGGATTTTGTATGTTAGATTTTAGCAGACTTGAGTATACCAGGACTATGACCCTATAACATTCTAGGCAGGGACCTTTGTCAATCAAAAGTTAGTGGAAGTTATTATCTTATTGTATCTGTTGTATTAAAGAGGCTGTGAAGATGATTCATAATGAATTGATTAAAATGATCATTAGCCTGTGTTCGGTCTTATTTTACCCCGGAAACAGAGAGCGTGACTGGCCCTCCATAGGGAAGACATGGGCCTTGAGTCTAATTTCTGGGAATGGGAATGGCTTGCCTTGAACCATCTTCAGGTTGAGCCCACGCCCTGGTGACCAGCAGCTGGTTGTATTGGGGATATGGTTTGAGATTGTGCTTATATCAGGGACAGGGTTTTCTCAATAATTGGCAGCAGTGGTCAAAGGAAGCAAGAATCCAGTGACTATGCGAGGGAAGGTCAGCATCCTGGACCGTATGGAGGAGAGTTAGGTGAAGGGAAGAATATATTGCCCAAGGGAAGGCACGTGATGGCTCTCTGTGCAGTGTATGTGGGCGTCATGGTTATAATATTCTTATTTACCTTTTGGACGATTAATTATTCTTTTGCTTTCCTGTTAGTAATATTTTATTTTATTTTTTATTGAAGTATAGCTGATTTATAGTATTGTATAAGTTTCAGTGTACTACATAGTGATTCACAATTATTAAAGATTATACTCCTTTTCTAGTTATTATCAAATATTGACTATATTCCCTGTGCTATACACTATATCCTTGTAGCTTATTTTTTATACATAATAGTGCGTGCTATCCCTATCTTGCCCCTCTCTCTATCCCTCTCGCCACTGGTAATCTCTAGTTTGTTCTCTTTATCTGTGAGTCTGTTTTGTTATATTTATTTGTTTTATTTCTTTAGATTCCATATATAAGTGATAACATATAGTGTTTGTTTTTCTCTGACTTATTTCACTAAGCATAATACACTCCAGGTCCATCCATGTGTTGGCAAATTTTCATTGTTTTTTATGGCTGAGTAGTATTCCATTGTGTGTGTGTGTGTGTGTGTGTGTGTGTGTGTGTGTGTGTGTGTATACACCACATCTTCTTTATCCATTCATCTGTTGATGGACACTTAGGTTGTTTTCATACCTTGGCTATTGTAAATAACTCTGCTATGAATTTTGGGGTGCATGTATCTTTTCAAACTAGTGTTTCCATTTTCTTTAGATATATACCCAGGACTGGTATTGCCAGATCATATGGTAGTTCTACTTTTTGTTTCTTGACAAAATTCCATTTTGTTTTCCATAGTGGCTGCACCAATTTACATTCCCAGTGACAGTGTAAGAGGGTTCCCTTTTCTCCACATCCTCACCAACATTTATTGTTTGTGGATTTTTAAAAATTGAAGTATAGTTAATTTACAATGTTGTGTTAGTTCCGGGTGTACAACACAGTGATTCAATTATATGTGTGTGTGTGTGTATTCTTTTTCAGATTCTTTTTCCTTATGGGTTATTACAAAGTATTGCGTATAGTTCCGTGTGCTATACAGTAGGTCCTTGTTGGTTATCTGTTTTATATACAGTAGTGCTTGTGGACTTTTTTTTTTAAAAGAAGATGTTGGGGGTAGGAGTTTATTAATTAATTAATTTATTTTTGCTGTGTTAGGTCTTCGTTTCTGTGCGAGGGCTTTCTCTAGTTGTGGCAAGTGGGGGCCACTCTTCATCGCGGTGCGCGGGCCTCTCACTATCACGGCCTCTCTTGTTGCGGGGTACAGGCTCCAGACGCGCAGGCTCAGTAGTTGTGGCTCACGGGCCTAGTTGCTCTGCGGCATGTGGGATCCTCCCAGACCAGGGCTTGAACCCGTGTCCCCTGCATTAGCAGGCAGATTCTCAACCACTGCGCCACCAGGGAAGCCCTTGTGGACTTTTTAATGATGCCTGTTCCGACCAGTGTGAGGTGATCTCTGATTGAGGTTTTGATTTTCATTTCCCGATGATTAGTGAACATCAGGTAATCTCTTCATGGTAATTCTTTATTGTTTTAATGCATTTCTTTATCTACTTTCCTATAGAATGTAAATTTGTCCTTGTCTTGTATGTGCACTTCCCTGTTCTTAGAAGATTATATAGTTTATTTTTAAAAGAGTGAACCTGATTGGACATAATACAGATACACTCAAAATGGTTATTTTTCAAAAAAAATAATAAAAAGGTATAGAAACAGTACATTGGCTGAATTTCAAAGAGAATAAGCACTATGACTTCCCTCTGCACCCACTAGCCATTCAGCACATACTATTCACGCCCTGTGACTGGTCAGGTGTTTGGGATTCACACCATTCACACAGCAGGCAATACTCCCTGTGACGGAGGAGGTAGGCGATACATAGGGAGGTCGATGTCTTAAAACAACCATGTTACCACTCCCGGTGCATGTTACTATTTGGTGGGGAAATAATGTCGGCTTCTTACATGAAAAAGAGTATGCGTGGGATCTAAGCAATACTAGTCACATCTGATTTTTTAAAAAATCAACAAAGAAGAATCATAGAAGGCAAAAGCCATTCAGAGGGTGGAAGTGTGACACAGTATGAAAGATGGACTGTAGACTTTAGTTACCCGCGCTAGGTGTGTAGCCTTGGTCACGTCTTTTAAATGGAGATAAAAATGTCTAACTCTTAGAATCAGTTTGGTAGAATTGAAAGAGATAATGCATTAAAATCCCTGGTTTGTGACAAAGAGTAACCATTCAATAAATTGAAGGCAATCAACATTCAGCCGTTCATCCATTCATGAATTCAGCATTCATCCATCCCTAAGTCTGCTGTACATGGCTTCTCCTCCGAGAGCCTTGACACCCTCTGAGATTCTGTTCACATGGGGCCCTCCCGCCCTCTGCTCTTAAGTAGGCTAAAGAAAATGAGGATTTTGTAGACGGTCTGACTTTTTCTTGTTATTAGGGGGGAAGGAGCAACATGGAGAACATAGATGTACAACATTTTTTTAAAGAACATAAAAAATAGGCAAAATATTTGAACAGATACTTCACAAGAAATATATATAAATGGTTAGTAAATGCATGAAAATGTTTTCAACATTATTCATCATCAGGGAAATGTGAAATACAACCCACTGAAACAGCTAAAGTTAAGAAGCCCTGAAACACCAAGAGTTGGTGGAGATGTATGGTGAGCAGCCAGAACTTTGCTACAATTTGGCGAGGATGTAAAACGCTAGAACAACTTGTGAAAAAAGGTCTGACTGTTTTTAATAAAACTAAACATACACTTTTATGACTCAGCTCTTCCATCTTCCAGGCCTTTAACCAAAAGACTGAAAGAATGTGTTCACAAAGAGATTTGTACAAGATCATTCATTGCCGTTTATCCATAATAGTCAAAAACTGGACATCACCCAGGTGTCCATCACCAGGAGATGTGGTATTCTTGTCCATTGTGGTACCGCTCATCAATAAATAGAACTACTGCACGTGTGGCAACACAAACACATCTCGGGAATGTTAGAATGAGTGAAAGAAGCCTTGCACACGTGAATACCTACTGCAAGATTCAGACTACAGTATTCAAGTTCTAGAACAGGTAAAACTGATGTTTGGTTGCATCTGGTGGGCAGGGCTGGAGATTGACTGGGAAGGGGCGTGAAGAAGCTCTCTTGGTGATGGTCATCGTAGATGGTGAAGGGTGATGGGTGATGGGTTTATTCTATGTCTGGATAGAGGTGTGGGTTACACTGGTGATTGCATGTGTCCGTACTGATCCATATTTAACTTTCAGTAAATTTCACATGCACACACACACACACACACACACACACATGCACACAAAGAACCATAAACAAATATTGAACTCCAGTTAATGATGGGGAAGCTGCAGAGGGGAAGTGTACTAAGGTATGCAGTGTTCTTAGAACAGAGAGAGAGAGAGAGAAAATGAGAGACAAAGAAAGAGAGAGACAGACAGAAAGGATGTTGATTTAAAGCACCTAATGAATCAGAATATAAAATTAATATTTGTTTATCATATATTAGTTTCGTATGGATGTTGTAAGAAATTGCAAACTTGGTAGCTTAAGACAACTGACATTTATTCTCTCACTGTTCTGGAGGCCATGAGTCTCACCGAAGGTGCTGGCAGGGCCACGGTCCCTCTGGATGCTCTGGGGGAGGATCATTCTGCTCTTCCAGCTTCTGGTGGCTTCCGGCTTCCTTGGTTTGTGGCTGCATCCCTCTAATCTCTCCTCCCTGGTCACATGGCCTCCTCCTCTTCTGTCTCAAATCTCCATCTCTCTTCTCTCCTAAGAATAGATGTCATTGGATTCAGGACCCACCTGGATAATCCAGGATGAGCTCATCTCAAGATCCTTCATTTATTTACATCTGCAAGGACCCATTTTCCAAATAAGATCATATTCATAGGTTCCAGGGTTTTAACGTGGTTATCTTTTGGGAGGTCGTTTTTTGCAGTCCATAAAAACAATATAAATTAACTTGTATTAAGTAGTACTTAGTCGTAGAATAAGGGGACATGACAGACTCCACCTAGTTTCCTAGATTGTCAACAATAAACATTTTTGGATAGTAAAGGATATGTTACTTAAAATTTAAAGTAGTTTTTTAGATAATATGGTCACTTTTAGGGCTGAATCCTTTTGTTCTTGAAAGAACTAGCATCCATCAAGCCTTAGGGGCGGAAGTCTCACTGTTCCCATAAACACTTGATAGACTGTTGATACAAACCAACAGGCGGGACACCCATGTTGAGGACGGTTTATCCAGGATACAGAGCTGGCGCTGTGTTCTGGCCAGTGGATGAGGGATTAGGAATAAGGCCTCTTCCTTTCAGCATACCAATATCAGGTCATCAGCCTGGAGAAGGCAGAGTAGACCTTTCATAGAGGCGCACGGTAGAGCGGGAATGCAGAAGAGAGATGTTGACTTCAGCATAGGAATGGGGAGTGTCATGGTGGTGGTCTTGACAGGCGGTGACAGGCAGGTAGAAGGACCAGAAGCAACACTGGCACGCTGTCCAGTGTTATGAGGAGGTGAGCACCTTGGAGGGTGAGAACAGAGGACACGAGGGGAATTTTTCTTGGAAAGCAATTCTGGCAGCAGTGTGGACCAGCAGAATATGGCAAGACGGGCAGGCAAGAGGTAAGAGGGAGCTGGGCAGTGATGATAAACATTAAGCAACTCTCATAAGACAGGCTGAATAGAAACAAAGTTGGATACCACATCCTTTCCTGATTACTATGCTCAGCGCTTACCGTGGATTATCCACCTGAACCCTCATCACCACCCCACTGCTGAGAAGTTAAGTAAAGAGGAAATTGAGGCACAAGAGGTAATATAACTTGCTCAAAATCACCCAGGAGGAATAAGGAGAGGTGACACTTCGTATATGTTTGGCAGCACAAGCCTCCAAGATAAAGGCTATCGTTACCCCATTTTATAGATCTGGAAACTGAAGTGAGCACAGGAGAAGTCACTTGGCTAGGGTCACTTGGCTGTGAGTTGTGGCCCAGGTTGAAAGGTAGGGAGGGGTGGGCTGGGGGGATGCTCCGGAGCTCACAGACCAAGCCCTGTAGCCTCAGAGTGACAGGGCTGGGAATTGGACCAGGGTAGTCTGAGAACCAGGCCCACGGGCAGGACCACAGTGCTGTGTGATAGTAGCAATGGCGATACAGAGAAAAGATGGCAGATTTGTTTCTGAGGACAATCATCAGGATTTGGCAACAGGGAGATAAAGCAAATTGTAATCCCATCGTGGGTCTGAAGTGATGAGCTGTGGGGCCTGCAGACTGGCCTTAATGGCTTTATCCTGCCCTTGGTCCTGGCTGCTGAAACTGCTGGGCTGTCACATCGTTGCCACTGCTTCCTCAAACCCTCTCTGATTTGGTCAGCCAGTTGGCCAGCCTTTGAATACTGAGAGCCTTCTGTAACTGTCCTTTGAGACTCGGCCCAAATGCACCTCTAGAGCCTTCCCCATTACCCCATCTAAGTGCCAAGCCCCTCGCCGTGTCCCCTGTCACCTCTGTGCCGTGACCGTGGATTGCTATGCTTCTCTCCTCCCAGAGATCTGTGAGCTCCCTAATAAGAGGCACTGATTCCCATTCCCATGGCTCATCACCACAACGGGGCATTCAAAGATGGATAGAGTTTGTGGCTCGAGTCAGACATTTAACTCAATTAACTTCCTGCAAAATGGTGCTTGGGAGGCAGACTTTCCGAGTGTTTGCCGGTCTGGAGGTTGTGGTTGTCTTGTGTTACTTGTGAATCCCTATCTTCCTTATTAGACTGTCCACTTCAAGGAAGTGGTACCAGAGTCTTCAGCCACCCTTCCTCCTTCTGCAAACGTCAGCAGTCACCCATCTGAAGAGAATTTTCTAAAGGCAGTAATGTCGCTGACTACTAGGTAAGGCAGTCTCTAATAATTAAGATTCAGAGCTAGAGTTTATAAGAAGGCGAAGAGAAAAGGGAAGATTGCCAAAGAATAGTGATTGATGCATTTGGTATAACTCCAAAGACTGCCATTGGGCATTAAATTGTTAAAGAAAAAAAAAGAGAGAGAGAATATGAAAAAATTACAGTTGAGTAAAATAATTGAAGATTGGCAATTGTATGTAAGATTAAAGTCTGCCCTTGTAAATTAAATAGGTTATGATTATATTTGCTGGTGAATGCCTTTAATCTTATTTTGATCAACTATGCCCTAAATAAAAATGAACCACCAATAATGCCTTCTAAAAACTTAGAAATCACTAGAAATTTCCCAAGGAAATTAAATTTCAAAGGAGGGAAATAGTATAAATGATCTTCAGGTTTTGAGCACCTGCCCTGTTTTATATAGACGACCCAATTCATACATCCAGGAGGTCTGTACCACCTTTGAGCAGTAAAATACTCAGGGTTTTAGATATTGGTTTCTGTCTTTGTCTTTAGTGTTTAGCACAATGCCGCGAATCTAGCAGCTACTCAGTAAACACTTTTTAAAGGATGAGTCCCTGAGTGACCGTATGCACGAACAAGGGACTTATCTACAGGTTAATGATGTCAGTATTTTCTAATTTTAGGAAATAAACATAAAATTGGCTTTTTAATCCAATTCACTTATGATTTTACTTAACACTTCTGCAGCCGGTAGAACATCTCCGTTTGTTGAGCTGATCAAGAGCCTAGAACACCCCAAGGCGAACATTCTCCAAGATTTATTTCTTGTGACACTAAAGCTGCCGAGAGTGGAGCAAACGCAGGCTTCACTTCTAGTGAAAAGTCTTTGCTTGGGTCATTTGCATGGTTGGGCTGTATGCACAAGGGCATCATTTACACGATTGGGTCCTTGGAGGGGCTTCTTTTCCATTTTCATAAGTGGTCCTTTCCTTCTCTTGGAGTCCTGAGTCTCACAGGAGCCTTGGCAGCAGGGGGTCTGCGCGGCCTTCCCCAGTCTAGAGGCCGCCATGGGCTCCGAGGTTTCACCTGTCGGGAGGCGTGACCCAGGAGTCCTGAGCATGTGTGAAGGGGTATGGGAAGGGGTGTCTGAGGTGAGAGATTTAGGTGTTAGGCCTCCAGTTGGAATTTTAACAGCAGAGGCTTGATGAATTCTGCCATTTCTTATTTGTTATTAAAGAAACCGGCAGCCAGTCTGGGTGACCCGGAGTTGATGACCTCTAGCAACCTCTCCCCTCCTGTCATCAGCACACCTCACTTGGTGCCACGGAGGAGGGTCTGCTCTTGGGACCTCATCTCTATCAGCAACCAGCTGCTTGGCTGTGGACACGGTTCTCAACTCCTTTGAATTTCAGTTAAAAACATGCTTCCTTTACAAGATTGGTTGGGAATTAAATGAGCTCATGTACGCTGCTAATTATAAGTACGATTTTGTCTAAGGCACAGGGACAAATTCAGCTTGACTCCCGGGAAGATTCCACCAATAGAAAACGCGGACACATCAATGAGTAACCAGAGAGGCCTGCTTCCTCCTGGGGTGGCCCAGCGACGGGTGGGCAGAGAAGGGCGAGATCTTGGATGGTGAACGTTTTTCCCCCTCTGCTCGGTAATGGAGACATCAGGTCACACTCTGCCCTTTCCACAGCCTCAGACCGCAGGACCGTTCCAGAGAGTCCCCACCACTGGGGCGCCTTCTTGGTCCTTGGTGGCCAGTGTGTAGCAGGCGGGGCTGGGGGCACCTCCACACAGCCCATCATTGTGACTCTGGTCCCAGCACACTCAGTCCTCCTTGATTTCTTTGTTTGCTTGGCTTTTATTTCCCCCAGAAAAAGTCTTGTTTGGGAGTGGACACACCCAGACACTCGGATATTTACAGATGCTGACATTTGCAGACACACACACAGACACACATATTCACACACACAAAAACACAGACACGCACAGACACCCACAGGCACACATATTCAAAGGCACACTCACACAGAGATACACAAATACAGACACAGATAGACACACAGACACACAGACACACACACAGACACACACACACACACACGACGTTCACCTGGTTATATTGTGGACAATTCATTCATGGGATGTTAGAGCTTCCAGCTGGCGTAAGGCAAATTACCACCTGAATGAGTATCTTTAGACTACTTTCAGAATATAGTACTGTCGTGATAAACAGATTCATAAAGACATGCCAGGTTTCAAGAGTATTTTAATAATTAATTTTAGGGACTGAGTCGGTAGAAAATATTTGTCTAGAATTACCTATCCTCAGACACCTTGCTATTGAAAGAAAACGCTCTGGGTAATGAGCTATTTATAGCACTACTTTAAAAGATTACCTTGTTGAAAGGCAGCATCTCTTTGGGAGTTAAATCCTGGAGCTGCCTGGCAGAAAAAGTGGTACTTGGAAATCACATGTTGTCATGGTAGCGTGAAAACCTTACGGTGTGACTGTCTCTTTGTGCAGTGAGCATACAACCACAAAGCCCTGAACTTCTGTGGTGAGATTCGTGTCGCTCTCCTGAGCCCAGAAGCCCTTACAGATGGCAGAGCAGAGAGGTGTTTTCTTAATGCTTTAAGGTAAACTATTACATGACAGAGCACAAGAAAGTACAGTGCTCTAAAAAGCAAATTGATGGTATCTGTCATTTTAGAGAACTGAAATTATCAAGAACTCTTCATGTCTCCAGGAAAATGGAGAGAGGTGTCAGAAACTGTGGTTTTCCTGAATATGTCTTAGCTCATGTACATCACAGACCATTTTTTAGAAAAGTCAATTTTTCACACATTTACAGGAATAATTTACTTCAGATCTGCAGTGATGGCTTGAAACTACAAGTGTTTTTGAAACTGCCAATCCAGGATAATGTCTGGGGTATCTCTTTTTTTTAATACTTAAATTAGATCTATGCAGAGTATGGAAACAGCAGATATCTGGCAATACAGACCAGTAAAGAAAAATAAAAAAGGGACCTTCTTTGAGCAGACAAAGTGAAGTGGAAGTCTTGGGCTGTTATCAACATAGTTGCATGCAGCGAATGCTCGAAGCATTTTGGAGATAATGAGACATTAAGTTTCTTGGTTCACTATTTTAAAATATAAAACCAACAATTGCAGATGGAAACTATTCATTCTGAGATTTAAGGAGGGAAAAGCAGGAAAAAAAAAATTAAAGAGAGCCTACGTCCTTTGAATGACTGAGCATCTGTAGAGAATTGAACGAGGGCCGTCCTGATTCTGCAGCAAGGGGAGATGGCAAGTCTTTGAGAGAAAGGGATGGGCAGGGACCATGTGCTGTGGTTCTGGTTCTGGTTGTGACCCAGGCAGGGCCTTCAGCTGGCCCTCTGTTGCCTGAGCAGGAAGAGGCCCACACTGGGATCAATGGTCCCCAGACCGTGCCATCCACAGTCTCTCCATAGCATCCCCAATACATTATGCATCAGTTGGAGGTTTGCCTTACTAGGAAAGCCAGTGATTGACAAGAAATATCACACATCTAACTCCATCATCAGTAAAGCTTTTCTATTTGAATCATTTAAGGGCTGGGCAGGGGATTTTGTGAACTTCAAACGATCAAATTTTTAAAAATCCTTTATTATTTATTTTAAGCACATTTCAGTAGAAGAGGCACTGTTCTCAAATACCCCCGTGAACTGTCACATATTCTCAGTATTTCATAGGCAATTAGCTGCAGCTGTTTATGTGAAAATTTGTTTAAATGTCTTAAGCACTTGAAATACTTTTTTTTATATTATTAATTTGCACTGTGTAGATGCAAAGGTTTAGTGGACAAAGATAAACTTCAGCTCAGCCCAGGTCATAATGAGCAAAAATTCCAAAGTTAGTAAAATCTAAAAACATAGTACCTTTTAATGTCTTAAAAGGTCCCCCTAACCAAATGTATGCTTCCAGTTAGTAGCAGTCATACTACCATTCAGTGTTGTGAAAGGTTTTACAACAGTATGCCAAATACTAGAATCCATGTCCTTAAAAATATTAAACATGCATTTCCTTTTATTAAAAAATACTCATTTGATTCTGTATAATACTTGGGAAACTTACTTCGCATTACTTTAATGATGATATATCAATTGAGGAAGCCTCCCCTAATTTCCTAGAAAACGTTCATTAAAATCTCAAAGCGTTCATCTCTGTTACATTTTTCTCCAAAGAAAAGGTATTATTTAGAAAACAAACGCTGTTACCTTGCGATAGTTTATTTTTTTTTCAAATGAGCCAACACAATGGAATAAAATATATGATCTGTCGTGGCTGAGTCACTTCCTGTTTCAATAACAAGAATGTCATCAGCTAAACTGTAACCAGCAGAGTTTGTCACTGTGTGTGTTGCTTTATTTGTACACGTTGCCAGAAACAAGTTCTTAGGGAAAATACACTCATCATTCTAATACCAAGAAAGAAACTTTTGGTGAGCAGTTTTGGCAGCGGCTGTGGCTTTGTTCATTATTGATGCTATAACCGAAGCTTCCCTAATGGAAGGGACAGTGCTTGCCCAGCAGCGTAAGTGGGGCTGCATTTTTGCCCGGGGAAGTCATAATTCACTCCTGTCACCAAAGCTCGAACACAGATGCACATTGGTTTCCCAAAGATTGAGAGGTGTGCTCCAGCCGTGTGGCAGAGAGAATGTCATGGCTGGACATCAGAAGACCTGAACTTTCACCTGGCTTGGCTACCAAGTGACCATTTGATCTTGGACTTGCATTTCCCCAACGTCACAAAATAATGGCGTTGAATTGCACGGTCTCTAAGCCTTCTTCCAGTGAAAAACGCTATGGTTCTTTTCCTGGAATCGTGAAATTGAGCTGGTGTTCTTTGCGTGATCGGTGTCTGATGCTCCCTCAGTTTAGAACCTGGCCCCCCAGAGACCTCACAGGGCTCATTGGAATGATTCATCTGGGTGATTCATCGCCACGCTGCCTTCAGGGCAGGACGGCTCCTGCCTCGGTGCTACCACTTGTGAAAATTGCTGTAACTCAGCAGCTGAAGGATTCCAGACACAGTCCCCAGTCAGATCAGCTGGACGACACTGTCCAGAGCTCTGAGGCCTAAGGTGGGGTCAGGAGGAGAACTGAGGCCTCTAGTCCACACACTTCTGAAATACTATCCCGGGCTGTCTTGGAGGGAGACGTGATTCTCAGTGCAGAGACACCCTTCGAGGACCTTCCAGGCTTACCTGGAGGAAGCCACCTGGCTGACTCGCTGGGGGTCCGTTCCCCTCAGAGTGAGAATGAAACAGCATCTTATCAGAGGGAGGAGGACTTCCTGGTAAAAGGGAACCTCAGACAAACACCGAGTGGAGGTTGTGCCCCAATTACAAATCCTGTTGCCTACACGGGAACATCTGGACTCTCACCATCTCTCCTCCGAAATCCCCGTAGAGAATTCCCTTCTGACCGTGTTGCTCTCTCGAGTGTAGGCTGAAAATGCATCCAGAGTTTCACTCTAAAGACGCCATTAAATTGTAATAATTAACATCTTATTTGCATTCAGTAGAATTCTACACCGGCGTCTAATCTGGTGGTAGGTATTCTGTAATTGCCAAGTAAATATTTGTTCTCGGTTGTAAAGAATGAGTAAAACGGGCAAGGCCCTGCTTTCCTGTCACCGATAGCTCAAGGTGGCCTTCTGCGTGAGTGATGCACGCGTGTGGCTGAGTCAGACTTGGTTGTAACTGCCTCCTGCCTGGACCCCACGTATCTGGGATCGGTGCTGACACTTCGATTCCTTCTGTGCTTCATTTGGGACTCGGCCACGTGAACACTGCTTAAGTTGCTGCTGAAAATGTGTTAATGCTTTTTCCTGCGAAAGCCTGATGTTCCTGGGGGAGGGGATGTAGCTACTGAAAAATGTATCGTCCTCAGGAGTGTTCATGGCCACAGACGTAGGTTCTGGTCCTGATCAGGCACAGGCTGGGGGGGCTGAAGTGGGCTAATATCAGGGTTTCAATCCATTCAGGAATGACTTGGTCCATCCCTCGCATTTAGAAGTAATTTGGATCTCTGGGTCCCGTGCAGAACCTAAGAAATACAAGTCTGCTCCTCAATTGCTTCCGCTTATCGAGAGCTCGTGGGCTGGGCAGCAACTGGGGCTATAATTTCCTGCTTCCACTCCAATTAAAGCAACAGTTGGGTCATCCATGGTCTCTGGCCTGTCCACTCTGGGCAGCATCATGGGGACATGGATCCTCCTACAGGGGAGGGACAGAGGTCTACCTGGTACTCTCACTTCCCACTTGCTGGTCTCAAAATCCCTGCAGGCTTTCCCTTAGCTGGGGATCTAAGCTGCAATCTTTCCAATTCCTGAGCCCCGGCAGTTGTACTTAGGTGCTTCTCACCAGTCTACTTCCCAGCCTAGAACATGGTGAAGAGCTATAAATCCTCATCTTCTCCTTTGACTTATTTCCACCGTGAACTGTCTCCCCTGTGGCCCTTGCTTTGCTCAGGCTTCCCTTCCAGGGAGCATCCTGCCTCCTCCTGACAGCTTCTTCCCCCATCCCTGGTCCAACGGCTCTTCTCTTCCACGTGTCTTCCATGCCCTGTGTCCCTGTGAGCTGCCTGACGATTACTTTGACATCTGTGGTTTTATCTGCGTGCTGTCTTCAGTTGAGGATGTTACTTAAGGATGTCTGAGGTTTCCCTAACTCCCAACACACCCGTAGATCCATGGTTTGGTAGAAAGAGCTTCTAGCCGTGAGTCTGTGGGCCAGTCTTGCTTTGGTCTCAGTTCCCTCATTTGTGGCTGGGGACGCTTAGACCTATTTCTTGGAGTCTCCTGGTCCTGCTGCAACAGAGGCTGTGCTCAGTGGCTGCATCCTACCAGCTCCTGGCATCCCTGGGGAAGTCAGCTCATTCATTCTCCTTGGAAAGCTCCTCAGGAAGATGGTTCTGTCCCAGGTGCTGTTATCAGTGTTTCAGATTTGAGGTTCTGAATGATGTGGTATCAGCTGGCTTGCTTGTGGGCCCCAAGTCCCGTGTGTCCCTCCAGAGAGACAGGCCAGAACTGGAGCTCTTGGCAGACGATGAGCAGCTGTTCCTGCTGCTGTGGTTGTCAACCCTGTTGCTATTTTGGGGCCAGTATTGTTCACTCTGGATTTTGTTTTCCTTTGCCATCTATTTTGGCATGGCTTCGCTCCCAAAGGGCAGACTCTATCATGGCCAGGGTCTTGTCCACGATCTTTGTCCAAGTTTACAGGGTGACATGTCACTCTCAGAAGGAAAAAAATGTGACAGCTTAAAAACACGATCTTTCATTCAGAATTGTTTTTAAATACTTTTAAGCAAAAGAGATATCTTAGAACATTTTTATTTGTTTTTATACGTGAAGTTGAGGAAATCAGATTTACCCAGTGATGTGAATTTAGGGGGGAAGGAACAGACTTAAGGAACATTCTACAGTGTCTGTAGAAACATATATATTGCAGTGTGTGTGTGTGTGTGTGTGTGTGTGTGTGTGTGTGTGCGCGTAAGAGAGAGAGAAATTTCTCATCTACTTTTCTGTTTTCTGAATGACCCGCTTCTTGGAATCCCAGGAAAGAGTCTCTCCTTAGACCCATTAAAGCAGTCTGTCAATATGTGTGTCCCTAAGAACTTTAGCATGTGATTGTACAGTTCTGGAGGGGCTGGCATAGCAAGCTTTGGCTGTGGGTATGTGACACACGCTAGTCAGCACATGTTATGCTCACAAGGGTCAGAGCATTTTACATCGATCATTCGGCCTTATTCTGACTCCTGGATGACCAGGCAGCCGAAGAGGACAGGGGCAGGCTGGTAGGTATGGGGATTCTGTGTGGAATTGGCCATGCTCTAAAGAGAACTGAGGAATTAGCCTTGACGCTGAGGCATGTAAGAACCGGAGATGCTTGCTTCACTATTAAATCTGTCAGCTCCCCATGCAAGGTTAACTGGGCTTACAGGAAAAACACTCACAGGTGAAACAACCTTTGGCATCCACTCTTAACTTTCTGTTCCGAGGACTGTGAGTCCCCAGTACAAGGGAATGGAAGTTGATGTCACCAAAAAGATATTGCCTTGCTTTGAAATCTGCAAGTGTGTTCAAAGTCCTCCAGCATACACACGGCTGAAAAACGTGTTTCCCAATAGTCATGGGCAGCTTCTTATACACAGATGTTCCAAACACAAATAAACAAAATACAAAAACATGTACGGTTTCTGTTCAAGAATGCTACATGGTATATACATGTGCCTTACAATCCTATTTTTCACTTACAGTGTTCCCGGAAGATATTGTTAGGAGTGAAAATCCAAAATTAGCTCTAGGACAAGAGTGAATAATTTCGACAGGCACTCTGAAATGGTTTATGTGTTTGGAGCCATATATGGGTGAAAGTAACCATTTCGACAGGAAGTAAAAAAAAAAAAAAAGGAAAACTTTTTGCACACAGCAGAAAAATGCTTAAACTCTCGTCTGTGAAAGACAGTTTAAATTCCCAAGGCATGTTGAATGAAACTCCAGGTAGTTTTAAAATTTGCTTTTATAAAATTTATTTGAAATTCTTCACTAACTTTCAGGGTGGAATCAGGAAACATTGCTTGCACTAATTATTATTTAACAGTTGGCCAGCATTTCAATTCTGTTTATGTGCTCCTTCTCATAACTAAAAACTAGTGAATATTTAATTGAATTTTGATGATAATCTTAATAACATCATTGTGCATTTATTCCTTAAAGCAATTGCATGTTTGCAAATTGCTTTTGCATTCCTTTTAGCTAGTTACATAACTTACTTTGCTCAAAGAGTAAAATTAAATTCCTACTAATATAATGTGTTTTTGCTCTTTCAGTGTAAACACAAATATGTCGAGGAATGCATGGAAATGATCTCATTTCGATAGGGATTCATCATTGCTTGTCACTAAGTGCCTCTCCGTGGCATTGCTGTTGGACCACACGCTGCCTTCCTCACAGATCTGGGAGTGGGCACTGAAGTTCTAAAATATGGCATTTTCTGGCATGTGTTGCCTCGAGGATGCCGTGTAGGCACATTTCAGGGAGAGATGGATTATGGGATTCAGGTGTACGGTAGGGCTACACCATTCAGCACCCCCGCTGTTGTCTCTCTGCCATCAATTTCGTAGAAATGCCCAAAGACATCTATTTGGAGACACCTGTGTGGAAGAGAGAGGGGTGGACTTTGGGTAGTTAGGAGCGTTTCCTTAACTCAGCTCAGCAACCTTTCCCTTAGAAGATCAACCCCCTGTCCTCTGGAAATGCCTCTAGGGCCACAGCGCTGAGAACGTCAGGAGGCCCGAGGATGTTCTGAGGACTTTAATCTCCAACCAGCATCCTCCACCCACAGCTCCTCTCTTCACCTGGGGTCAGGAGAAGTGCCTTAGGCCATCTGGCCTGCGGCTTCCTCTTTACCCAAGCTCTTCTCCCCACAGAGTCTTCCGCTCATCTGCTCTCTGCTGACACTTTCCCCAGTTGTGTCAACTGTGGCTGCCGGGACAGCTCTACCTCTAAAGACGACATTCCCTCCTGGGACCCCACACGTGTTCAACTTAAACCACGTCTCCTGCTCGGAGCATCCAAGATGGCGGCATGTCAAGTGGCTGGTGAGGTCTGTCCTGAGTGAAGTGTACCACTCACCGAACAAAAACTTCCTTGTTAACAAAAGAGAAATTTCCCCTGTACTCTTTGATTTCTACAAAGAGGCAGAACTTTTAAAAAGTTTCCTGAGAATTGGAGTTTTTTTCCTTTTTTTCCTCTTCAAAAATGTTTTAAAATTTGAGATATAGGGACTTCCCTGGTGGTGCAGTGGCTAAGAATCCGCCTGCCAATGCAGGGGACATGGGTTCGATCCCTGGTCCGGGAAGATCCCACATGCCACAGAACAGCTAAGCCCTGGCGCCACAACTACTGAGCCTGCGCTCTAGAGCCCGCGAGCCACAACTACTGAGCCTGCGAGCCACAACTACTGAAGCCCACGCGCCTAGAGCCCGTGCTCTGCAACGAGAAGCCACCACAATGAGAAGCCCACACACTGCCACGAAGAGCAGCACCCGCTTGCCTCAACTAGAGAAGGCCCACGTGCAGCAATGAAGACCCAACACAGCCAAAAATAAATAAAATAAAAAAAATTTCTTTAAAAACATATTTTTAAAAAATTGAGATATAATGGACATAATATTCTATTATATATTAGTTTCAGGTGTACAATATTACGATTCCATGTATGGGTATACTGTGAAATGATTGCTGCAATTAAGTCTAGTTAACATCTGTCACCATCCATAGTTACACATTTTTTTCATGATATAAGAACTTTTAAGATCTACTGTCTAAGCAACTGACAAATACACAATACAGTGTAGTTAACTATCTCCGTAATGTTAATCACCATGGTGTTAATTGTCACCATGCTACACATTATGTGTCTAATACATTAAGGAGTTTGTCTCCTTAATGTAGAAATAATTGGTTTTGAAATTTGAGTCACAAAGGCGATTAATTTGGACCTTCTTAGTAGGTGTGTATTCTATACTTTCAAAAACAAGGTTCACTTATTAATGTTAACTGTAATTAGCAGAGTACAGTATAAGCTCCCCAGTTTTTCCTACTTGGAGAGGAATGACAAAAATCTGTCACATTGGGCTTCCTTGGTGGCGCACTGGTTGAGAGTCTGCCTGCCGATGCAGGGGACATGGGTTTGTGCCCCGGTCCGGGAGGATCCCACATGCCGCGGAGCGGCTGGGCCCGTGAGCCGTGGCCGCTGAGCCTGTTCGTCCGGAGCCTGTGCTCCGCAACGGGAGAGGCCACAACAGTGAGAGGCCCGCGTACCGCAAAAAAAAAAAAAAAAAAAAAAATCGATCACATTGACGCATCAGCAAATATGTCCTGGGCATTTTTGAGCTAGTAAAAATTGTAGATCCCAAAGGATCCCAGAGTACACGTGATCCTGCTGCCTCATGGTTCTGCTGATAAACACTCAAATTCCCCTGTGCTGGTCACTTGGCCATTGTGCAGATGGTTATCAGGGGATCCCAAATACCATCTTCCTGTAGATCAGTGGTTTGTGTTCGATTGATTGACATAAGCCCCATATCACCATAGTAACACTGCTCATTCCTGCAATAATTCTCCTCCAAGATAATATGGCACTTGAGGAGGACTGAACAGAATTCGCATGGGGGTACAGCTGTGATGTAAGAAAGCAACTTGAAATTTTGTCATGGCTGGGACTCTACTCTGTAGGATATATTACTTCATATTCCTCAAACGTGTGTATTACCGTGCTTTATGGTAAATATATTTGTGGACATTAAAAAAAAACACAAAAAACCTTTCTCCTAAATCTGAAACTTACACCTATAAGAACTAGAAATTCTTTCCATTTCTATAAGTCCTAAATGTTTGAGCTCTTGATTTACAGAATGGGTTGATACAAAACTCAAAGATGGACTCACCAGGACACCTGTTCAAGAGTTTTGATGTGCTTCCCTGTTGTTTGGGCCCATGACTTAGCTCTTTCTTCCCCCTACTTATACTGAGCGCTTCCCGCTGTCAGCATACTCCTTGTGGATGGTGTAGATTCTGTAAACACTCGTAATCCTTCTGGGATTACAGCTCGTATAAAGATAATGCCCCCAAAGGCATCTACCTCCTGCTTCTACCTTTTATAATTCACAGGGAACCACCTGGAAATAATACCAGGTCTGTGCTAGGCAGCTAAAGAGAATAGCTGTGACCACCGAGTCCTTTATGGGGCAGGAGCTTCCCTTCTGGTTTGTGAGTCCTTTATGGGGCAGGAGCTCCCCTTCTGGTTTGTGGCTCCGACTTCTCCTTCCAGAGCCTGCCACCTCCGTCCTCCCCATCCCGTGAGGGGAGTGGACGAGCAGCATGGATGTTGCAATTCTGCCTACATCTGATGATTAAGTCTTCACTCCAGGTTTTAAACAATTGCAAGGCACACACCACAGTGGTCAGCCAAGTCACCGCTTCCCTCAGGTTGGGTAGAAACATCCTCTGTTGGAATTAAAAGACATTTCCCTCTTGTCTGGTATGGGTTCTTTATATGTGAGGGAAACCAAGGGTTTAATAGAAATTAGGTAAATCTCCAAATCACAGAGCTGGTAAGTTTCAAAACCAGAATTCAGGCCTGAGGTAGGTTGACTCCCAGCCTGGGAGCCTAACTTACCCCTGTTATGTCTTGTCCCTGACACTTTCTGGCCCCCAGGACACATCAGGAACTACCTGCTGCTCCCGCGTGGGGACCAGGGCCACCTGTTCTTCATGGTTGCGCAGACTCCACCTGCTTAATTTGGTCCCATTAGCCAGATTCACGGGAGCACTGAAAACACTATCACTATATTTACTTTGAATGAGTGGAACATTAGAGACTTCTGAATGAGAACACTCTCCAGTGCTCCAGAGCAGTGAAATCCATAGGCTCTCTTTCTCGATGTGAATTTAGGTACAGTGTTTTAGGCATCCTGGGAGTCCTATGATATTGTACATTCTTCACAGTGAAGTCTTCTATTTTGCTACCAGAGAGTCTTGTGTATAACAAATGAACAGAAGTGTTTCCTTTGTTTTCCGTTCTGGCTCTGCAAAGACACAGAGGGAGATAAAGGGACTATTTTTAAAGTATCTGTGAATCTGGTTTTTAATCCATGTTTCTCACTTGGGTGCTGTGTGAGTCACATGGTGAAAAAGGCACATCTGTGCAAGTTTCGTGAATATCTGCCAGCGAGCATGCTCGGAAGGCTTCAGTGACTTAGTTTATTACACCTTCAAAAGGATACAGCCCCAAACCGTCCCTGTTGGGATCAACCCACCCCTGCTACAGATCACTCTGACCCTGATGCTGCATGGCCTGTGGCTGCAGAATTAAACCCAGGTCGTGCTGACACTTTCCTAATCTGCTACCTTTATTTTTATTTTTCCCCAAATTCCCATGTTTCTTTAAAAGACATCCAGGGAGTTGCATGTTACCAGCCCCCTCCCCAGGGGCTCTGGAATCCCCTTAGTTAAGGGAGCACCCTTGCTGTGCTCCTGGGTGAGTGTCTGTTTGATGGTAGATCATGTATCACTGCTGCTGTGCAACAGGTTGCTCCCACCTTTAGCAACTTTTTCTGGGGACCTGTGGGCCAGTAACTTGGGACGGACTCAAGAGTGCAGTTCTCACTTGGAGTCCCTCATGCAACTGCAGCTGGATATTGACCAGGGCTGTTGTTCCCCAAAGGCCCCCTGTGCTGGAGGTTGGGGTGGCCCGATGCTGCCCATTGGCTGCGAGCCTGGCCGGGACAGCCGCCTGGAGCACCAGCATGTGACCCCCCATGATGGCAGACTCTGCAGAGCTGGATGTCACCATGCAGCCAGCCCCGCCAGAGCCAGCGTCCTGAGCAAACCGCATTAGGGGGTGCAGAGCCTTCTCTGTGC
The DNA here is from genome assembly GCF_002837175.3 of Physeter macrocephalus. NCBI lineage: Eukaryota > Metazoa > Chordata > Mammalia > Artiodactyla > Physeteridae > Physeter > Physeter macrocephalus. The sequence continues at coordinate 32,508,678 of NC_041224.1, read as the reverse complement.
ACTTCGGAAATCCTGTAGCTTCATGTCCATCATAGCTGTGGTTGAAGCCATCACACATACAACCAGAAAAGACATAGACCCCACCCCACATTGGAAGAAGGGTCAAAGGATGTGGCGCCATTTTTCAACTGTGTTAGTCACCTCCCAAATTCAATAATGCCTTTTTGGGACCAAGTTGGCATTGGGTCCTTTGTATTCTCACTGTTCTGCTTAGACATGACACAGTACCACATGGAGGAATTTTGTGCAAAGAAGAACAACACTTTATCTTGATGTGACCGGCGTGTCAGATTGGGGGTCGGTATTTGCTAATCACAATTAAATTTTGTGTAGCAGATTTCTGACTGCGCATATAAATAGATTAGCTCTGGAGAAGGTTCTAATGATGCCCTAGACCCGTTTTTCTCTTGGGATATAAGCATGGAAGTGGGATCTGCCAGCCCTACACATCTTCTGAAGCATCTGTTTAAGAGTGTTCTGGCCCTGAGGCTCACTTATTTGTCCAGTTCTAGACTTGAGTTTTAAAGAAGGCTTGAAGCAGAAGGCAGCTGATCTCCTGCTCTCTGTCCTTCTCCGACGCCAGGGAAGGAAGGAGCTGGGGCGTCTTGGCGCCACCAGCCCACAGCGCTTCTCTCGGAGGCTTCATCTTGAGAAGCACATGCCTGAGACTCTGTCTGGAGAATCCCATTCTCCAGGAAGCACATGAGAAAAATAACAGAGCTAAAGTACGCCAAGGGGAAAATGTGTTTGGGGCAGCCTCCTGACCCACCAGAAGGGTTCATTTATGTTTGTATTAAGCATGGTCCCACCCTCAAGCCAAGCTCCCTAACAGGAAGGTGGATGAGCTGGCTGAGGCCATGTGACATCATTTTCCGTTCTGGAGACCTCTCCCCATCCCAGTGCAGGAACGAGTCCAAACCAACCCAATAGAAACCTGTACCTGAACACACAGGGAACTCCTTTGTTTTCCATCCCCGATCGTCTGTGATCTCAAAGTTTCGGGACATAAACAGTAACTGCTCCCCATGGAAACTGGCAGACCCATCTGTAAACAATCACAAGGTAACAGTTTCCACCGCTCAGTAAAAGAATACGAGTCAATGCCCTTTTCCATATAGGGTGTGTGTGTGTGTGTGTGTGTGTGTGTGTGTGTTTGCATGCCTGTGCACACATACACAGAGGTGTATATACACCTACAAGCACACACGTGAGCACCCTGGGTGTCTAAGTAAGAATTTTTTTGACTGTCTGTTGATGTTTATTTGACGATCTACCTCTGACCCTTATCATCAGCGATTCCACTCCCTCTGTGACATGGAGTGTCGTCCACAAACCTCCTTCCACCCGGGGTGAGGCCTTGCTGGATCCTGTGATGGTTATTTCCTTCCTCTGATTTTGATCCCATTTCATTCTGTATGTGTGTAATTCTAAAAAGCATGTGTTTTAATTTTAGGTTTTCTGCGGACTTAACAAAAAGGGTACCAAGTTGTATATAATCAGAAACATGTTTTTCAACAAATACTGGATGGTTAACATTTCTATGGTGATTTCTGGCTTTGCTGAGCAGAAGAAACCAGACAGGAAAGAGACATCCCATACGATTCTGTCTCCTGAAGCCCCAGAACAGACGAAGGAAGTTTTGGTGGGATTGATGGAGACGTGAAGAAGCTGTACGTTAATAGAACTGTTCTGTATTGATGTGGGTTTGGTTACACAGGTTTGTGCAGTTGCCAAAATTCATCGAGCTGGACCCTTACAAAGGGTGCCCTTGGGTGTATGCAAATTACACTCCAATAAAATTGACTGGAAAACAACTCCTGTGTCCCCTGTTTGCTGTGGGGTTAACTGAGGCGAGGTGTACACAGAGCTCACACAGGGCAGAGCCTGGGACACGTTTATTGCTGTTGTTGCTCTTTTGCTCACTTACACACAACTACCCTCGGGCAAGTTGGCCTTGGGGGGGTAGGTGGGAAAGGCCATGACTGTCCAGCTGCGGGGCTTGGTCTAATGGGGGAGTGGGGGGTGGAGGATGTGGGCAGCTCTGATGAGAAGTTCCTTCTCCTTCAGGAGGGTCAGAACACGCCGGGTGAAGTTCCCAGCCTCACGTATCCAATCCCCCTCCCGCTGCTCAGGTTCAGATGGTCCAAATCCATCTGTTAAAATGCATAACCTGCAGGACTCATTCTGATACCCTCTAGGTTGGAGGATGTCATTGGAAATTCGGGGCGAGGAGAGTGGGACTCCCCAGGTTAGAGCCTTGCGGGGTCCCCGCTGCTATTCCTGTGTCCCCTGTGCAGGGTGTAACTGGTAGACTGTGCACGGGCTTGCTGAATGAATCAATGATGTCATCAGTTTCAAAGCTTTCTAATTTCTGTCTCAGCAAAGTGACAATTACCTTCTTTCCTTGAGTGCTAAGCATAAAGGTTCTAATAACTTTTCATCTTTGGAAAAATAGATTTCCAGGATAGGCTATTTCCATTTTTTTCCAACTTTACTGAGGTATAATTGGCAAAAATTATATATATTGAAGGTATGCAGTGTGATGCTTAATACATTGTGAAGCAATCACCACAATTAAGCTAATGAACACATCTATCCTCACACAGTTACTGTTAGATTCTACGTATAAGTGAGATCATACAGTATTTGTCTTTCTGTGTCTGGCTTACCTCACTTAGCACAATGTCATGGGATCCATCCAAGTTGTTGCAAATGGCAGGTTTTCCTTCTTTTCATGGCTGAATAATATTACATATTCAATAAGTTGAAATTCGCCATTTCAATTTATATTATTCATAGATGTTGGCACTTAGTATTCCCACAGAAAATAACCATGAATCCTTAAGCTATGCCTACAAATTTGTCTCATGTCAGAAAGTTTTCCTTTGTTTTGTTTTGTTTTTTAAGAGAAAGATCAACAACTGGCTCACCCGGAGGAACTGGATTCCTGGCTGAGGAACTGATTATTCTGCTCTTCACCATGGATGAGAATCCAGCGGGTTCATGCTCTCTGTAGATCCTACATCAAAACAAGAATTCATCCTTGATGCTGAAAATGGCATTATTTCATTCTTTTAATGGCTGAGTAATATTCCATTGTACATATGTTCCATATCTTCTTTATCCATTCATGCGATTATCATACTAAGTGAAGTAAGTCAGACAGAGAAAGACAAATTTGTATGATATCACTTATATGCGGAATCTAAAAAAAAATGACACAATGAACTTATTTACAAAACAGAAACAGACTTACAGAATTAGAGACTGAACTTAGGGTTACCAGTGGGGGAAGGGTGGGGGGGAGGGATAGACTGGGGGTTTGGGAATGACATGTACACACTGCTATATTTAGAATAGATAACCAACAAGGACTTACTTGTATAGCACAGGGAACTCTGCTCAACATTCTGTAATAACCTAAATGGGAAAAGAATTTGAAAAAGAATAAAAGAAATAAAAAGAATTCATTTCTCGTGAACCCATGTGATCGTTCACTTTGAAATGCGTTATCCGAAACGCCACAATAGGGACTTTGGTAAACAAAATTTTACAATAAACTTTCAATAAATAAGATACAGATGCTTTCCTCATGACGAATCTTTGGACATTCCCCAAGAACATGCTCAGATGTTGTAATATGTTGGTGCTGACACAATGTTTTTGTACATCAGCTTCCTTTTTGAAGGAATACACAGAGTCAGGATATACCCACTCCGAGGTGCTTTAGTCACAGGACAAATGAGTTAACACTCACATGCAGATAAATCACTGCAGTGCTTTTTATTCTAAAGCATGATATTACTTTATAATATTTAGAACGACAGCAATTCTGCAATTTTGAGGTATCTTCAGCATCTATTGCACTTTACCAAAAAATGCATTTATTTCATGAATTCTACTAAAAGTATCTAAGGATGGCACCGTTTTCTGAAGAATCTATGGATGTTATCTAGAAACGGCCTCTGTTTCTCGGACTTGCAGTCGGTGGTGGAGGAGATGTCAGCTGTTAAAATTAAATGAAAATACGCGAGCCACTTTCACTCCCACTAAAAAAAAAACAAAAAAAAACAGTTTTTTTCTGAATACATTAGGTTGTCTCTGCCTATTGTGTGAAGATATCTGAATTCCTGTTCATCTCGTTCTCTCTCTCAAATAGTAACTCTGTTCCCTGATCTACATTTGGTCAATTAAAATAAACACAGTATTCGGTGTGGATTAAAATCTACAAAACCTTCATCGTGGCATCATTAAGACAGAAATATGTAAAATAATAATATTTCAATCAAGAATAACATTGTGTTGTAGGAAGCACTTGGAGCATGATGTGACAGCTCTCCCTAGGGACACAGTTTCTTTCGTTCGGTCTTTTGTTTAAGGAGGAGGAATGCTAAGCACTTTTATTTTAATCAGACTGTTTTCTGGGAAATTCAGCTATTCTTCCCACCTGTTTATCAAAGAGATGGGTAAGTGTTATCAACCACACTGATGAGATAGTTGGTCAAAAGTGCCTAAGACCAAGCTCCAGCTGTGCCCTACAATCTTCAAAGAGAAAGAAAATCTAGATGAAAAGGAACATAGCCTGGTGATAAAATGCTGCCATGTAACTGAAGGAGAAATTAGGTCATAATGGAGAGTCCTAACAGATACTGAGAATTACCTTTGTCTGTAACCCACCTGACTTCCATAGATACTAACTTATGTTAGAATAGTCTTGAAATCTCAGAGGAAATACCTGTGGTTTATCTTGTCTATATTGATTCCCTTGTTCTACGTATGGCATGAAGGTTTGTGGGAATGAATGTGAAATGTTAGAATACATTTATCATGCAGTTTATAAATGTATTCTAACATTGTGCTTTCAAGCCCTTTATCTCACTGACATTCCCAGGACCAGTGTGGACCTTGAAGAGATATCAACGTCTCTATAAGACAGAAGAAGATCAAGAACTTGGTGAAATTTAGTGACTTCCTTGGGACTCGAGGCTAGTGAAGTGCAGATTTGGGGGTTAGATCTAGTCTGTATGCTAATTCTTCTCTGAGTGGCACAGAGTACAAATATTTTTAAACCATATATTCTACTTGTTACTATGCAGTATCAGAAGAAAAGGCAGTTTCCTTTTCACTTTAGGTTGTTAAGAAAGGAACTTTTTGAAATATATGCTTAATATGATTATCTCGTATGGTGGTTCGCAATGAATTTATAAATCTGTCTGTGTTCCAGGGATCCAAGTCTGATTTTGTATATTTAAATATTCTATATAAGAACAATATCCAGAGTAGTCATGTAGTATATTTAGATTTTTTCCATCAATTTTACAACAATTCCGAACACCAATACCAAAAAACACCTAACTGTTCAGCTAAGGTGAAAAAATCTCCAGAAGGGCCTGAAATACAGCTCTACCATTCTCATGCCCTGCCCACAAGCCTATTTTCACTAGATAACTCAATCTCTCGGAAGACATTTTGGCTAAAAATGCAATCATTTTTGTTTATGATTTTTGTTTTGTTTAGGTCCAAGTTGAGCCTTTCGTCTGGATGACAGCAGTCTGGTAGACATGGAGGATGGGTCTTCTTTAAGGGAAAAAGCTTTAGTTGAGAAAAAATATTAGGTGAATGACATACATCTGCAACATAGATATATCGATTTGCTATAAAATATCATAAATACACTGCATTATCGTATGTCATTATAGCTGCATGCTGTTACCACGTTGGCGTTGGAACCCCAAGCAATCAAGCATAACTGGAGAAGGGAAATCTGACTGTAAGTACACCTTTATTTAGGGTCGATGGGAAAGGGCCCGCAGAGGTTCTGCCCGAGGCTGGAACGGTGTGTCCAGAGCCCCAGGGCAGAAGGTAACCGGGAAACCTCTGCTCTAAAAATAAGAAACCGGTTACTTGGAGGAGAGATAAGATTGCAGAGCATGTGGAACGAGCTGATGAAAAACCTTGGAATGTAGCCCGAGCGACTGGAACTTCAGCAGACTTTTAACCTCAGGCTACATCAGGACAACTCAGTTTACTTTAAATAAAATGAATCATGCACAGTGGATATCAGAGGAAACCTGTAAACTGGAACAGCTTTCTGGAATGGGATGAAGAAACTGCCCTTGCTTCCACTGTGCCTCCAAGGAGAAGAGTGCACTTGATTTGGGGGCAGGGGCACTTAAAGCACTTAAAAGCGTAGAACAGAATAATTGAATGATAGGAAAATTACACTGAGTCAATGACATCTGAAGTACGTAGATTGATGTAAATGGCCTTGTAAATGAGTCGGGAGTTTCAGAGGGGGCTGAGGTCCCAAACTGTAGCCAAACATCAGCCTGCCCTGGAGGCTCCGGTATCACAGATCTTTTGGAAAATCAGGCAAAACCCCACAGGGCCCAGGACAGCAGCTCCTGCCCTAACAGGATCCTGAAAAATAAAGGAAAAAATGCTTGGAACTGGCTGCGATTTTGAGGATAACAGGGAAGAGGAGAAAGGCGGATCCCTCAGCAGCAGCCGTGCCTGATCCAGGACATTTACAGGCAGGCCGTTTTCACACTGGTCGTGGCTTGAGGTGTCTGCAGGAGGAGCAAGTGTGCGCCTCTCTCTCTTAGAGAAGAAGTGTCTTTTCTTAGGAAAACAAGGCTGGGTGGGAGCTGCCTCTCACTCTCGCCCTGCGTGCCCCAACATGCATACACACACTCGATCCCGGCTCGGTGGATGGGAGAGCAACGGGACAGAAACGGTGTCACAGGAGAGGTGGCAAAGGGAGTAGGCTGGTGGGGGGCGGCCAAGGACTGAACCGGAGAAGCCAGGTTCACTGGACACTTTCCAGGGCGCGCAGGGGGCGCCGGCCTGGGAAGCGGTGTGGGCAGGAGCTACTGTCCCCCCTCTTGCAAAAGAGGAGATAGGTGTCCCCCTGGGGGATGCAGCCTTCCCTCCCGGTGGGAGGAGAGCTCCAGCCGGGTCTGGGTGGCCCCAGTCAGGCATCAGGTCACAGCCTCTTAATTCACCTGCCTTTGCTTTTTTTACCCCAGACAGACTCCCATAGAATCCGGGGCAGATTTCCATGAATCCCAGTGAGAGGAGCCCTCAGGGGCCCGGGTTGGCGAGCACCTTTATCTGATGCCTGATGCCCTGCTCCTTGTTCTTGCCCAGGGATGTCTCGCTGCTGTTCCAACACGCTGGCCACGGGGACCTTGGGTGGTGGTCATCCCACCTGCATGAGGGCCCGGATAGGCTTTGGCTGGAGTGTTGCGGTGGACATAGAAGAAAGGTGAGGCTACTTCCTCTGCCCCCACCCAGAAAAAAACCTGCATGTCTGTGTGTGCATGTGTCTATGTGCATGTGTGTATACATGTGCCTATATGTATACATATCTGCACGTGCATGTGAGTATACATGTGTTTATGTGTGTGTGTGCATGTGTGTGCGTGCATGTGTCTGTGAGTGTGTGCATGTGAGTGTATTCGTGCATATGTGTGTCTATGCACGTATGTGTATGTATCTCTGTGTGCATGTGAGTATATGTGTGTGTGCATCTGTATATGTGTGTAATGTATATTCGTGTGTCTGTGTGTATGTGTGTGCCCATATGTATGCATCTCTTTCTGTGTGTGCATGTGTGTGCATGTGTGTGTGTGCCTATGAGTGTATTCGTGCATATGTGTGTCTATGCACATATGTATATGTATCTGTGTGTGCATGTGTGTGTGTCTCTGTGTATACGTCTATCTATGTATATGTGTCTACACATCTGTGTGCAAGTGTGTGTGTGTGTGTTGTGTGTGTGTGTGTGCGCGCGCGCACATGGGTGGCAGGGGAGGAGGTGCAGGCAGGAATGATGTTATGCAATTTGCTGCTTGAGCACTGGTGTGTTCCCAGCAAACAAACACACTCTGCTGCTGGGCACTCAGCTCTCTGACCCCTGAGGTAACTGCCCTGCATACAAACACGTGAAGTGGGCCCACTCAGGAGCTACGGACACAGATCTTCCAATAGCATACAGACCTACAACTTTTTTTTTTTTTTGCTGTATGCGGGCCTCTCACTGTCGTGGCCTCTCCCGTTGCGGAGCACAGGCTCTGGACGTGCAGGCTTAGCGGCCATGGATCACAGGCCCAGCCGCTCCGCGGCATGTGGGATCTTTCCGGACCGGGGCACGAACCTGTATCCCCTGCATCGGCAGGCGGACTCTCAACCACTGCACCACCAGGGAAGCCCCAGACCTACAACTTTGACTAAAGAATGAATTCGTGAACATTCACAAAAGACTATTTTGAAATAACTTCTAAAACAATTAATAGGCATAGCTGGAGGTGACACTCTTTATGCTGCAACAAAATGTTACAGGACAGACACTCCTCACAGGGCTCTGACGTAAGGATACTTCCCACACTGTCCTTCATTTATTTCTTTTATTAGTACTGAGTCCTTTGGCCTTGGGTTTAATGACATGTACTTTTCATGTACTAGTTTTCTATTCCTTTTAAATTACAATCAGAATAGAAACTGAAATGAGGAAAAATGGAAGGACTTCAGTGTTAGCCCCATAAGCCCTTCAGAGACATGATCCAAGTCTGAATATTGTTGTCAAGAAACAAGATGGTACCATCAAGAAGAGTTTATGTTTGCAAAACCTGGCATCAAAGGTTATTTCCGTTTCTTTAGTTTCTACATAAAATCCAAGAGTAAATTTATATAGGCTTTTAAAGGGGCAGATCTCATATTTACTAGAAGCCTGGAGAGGGTAAGTGTATGTAGGAAGGGGGCCAAGGTGGCCTCAGGACCCAGCAGACTCATGTCACATCTCCTCACATGTCATCCGGAGAAAGAGGTTTAATTCCAGTGCTTTTGGCTGAGCGCACAAACTACAGGCTCTCTTTAAAAGATAAAGCAAAGAAAATCAGGCTGCTTCCTATGTGGCCTTTCGCATGGGCAATGCCCAGGTGGAAGTTTCTGGAAGGTCTGCTTTGCCGTGCCCATGGTCTCTGCTCTCTGCTCCTAGCAAGGCCTCAGTCTCCCTCCTCAGTGCTCCCTGTGTGTTTCGGGATGGCGGCCCCCTAATCCTACCTGCTGCCCCCATAGAACCCCAGCTCACCACAACGTTGGACTTGCCACTTGGGGCTGAAACCTGGTCTCTTAGCTCTGGTCTCCAGAGTCTAAACCAGGCCAGACTCAACAGACCCCTTCCAGTGAAAGTTTGAAAGCCAAGTGAATAAATTAATGAATTAAGGGGTGTCAAATTAATCAAGTCTCAGGGGTTTGGCTGTGAGGTGGTGACCGTCTTGCAGTGCTATTTAGGGGCCAGCTTTCAAGGGCGTTATGTCTCCGCAAAGAAGGTCCTCCTGGAGTTCAAAGTTAACCCCTTCTGTCGGGGTAAAAAGGTTTGGGAAACTCCATCCTGTGTCCCTCCCTGGAAATTTGCAATGGCGTTCAACAGATTTGAGGGCTTAAGAATTCCTCCTATTGAAAAAGTCTGCTAAGCGTTGTTGTAGTTAGTGTTTCTCAGATTTGGTTGATCATAGATACTTAAAAAAAAAAGCATCTCCTAATATCCCCTGGAATTAGCTCCCTTGGAAATGACAGGAAATGATATGATGTCATATATGAGGGCTTTGAACTGAGACGTGGTTTGTTTGAGTCCTGGGTCTGCAACCTCTCAGATGCTGGGTGACCTTCGGTGTGACACATAACTTCTCTAAGGCTGTTTCCTTTAAGTTAAACGTGTAAATAATCCAGTGTTAGAAACAACACATGGAATATTCTATCACAATGCCTAAAACACAGTAACCATTCAATACAATGAATGCCAGGGCAGAATAGGGCTTCAGGAAATGTTGAAACTTATGTGATAAAAGAGGCAATTTTTTTTTTTTTTTCTTAAGCCAATTGTATGAAGGCATCCAGACAGGCTGTCCAAACAGGATCCATAAATCCCCACTGTCTAGATCAGGATTCTAATTTCAGCTGTTCTGAGAAATACTAATATGACAATTATTTGGTTTTCTTTCATTGATTCAAATAAACACCTAAGCCAACTAACAGAGGATTCCAGAAAACAGGTCCCAACACACTTGGAAAATAAACAGCATATTCATTAGGAATTCCATACTTTGGATGGAGCTCAGAAGACTCCAGCGGCAGAATTCAAAGAAGGAGAATGGTAACAGTTTGTGAGTCAAACATAAAGATGGCAGAATGTGCAAATCAGGTCATCAATTTTTTCACTGAGGAGATTAGATTTTAACCTGTTTTCAAAAAGACTGAGGTGTATTTGAACTTGTGCAATAGAAATAACTCTCTCCCCACAAAAGGAAAATTTTTTTCCATAAAATGCAAACAAAACATATAAGCAATTCCTGTTTAAAACTGTATCAATTCAGGTTTTATTTGCATTCTAAATAAGAGTTTGAATTGGGTATTCATAGTGTTCTGTACCTGGAATTTGAGCTGATTTTAATGCTATTCCTGGGCTTTGGTGATAGGAGAGGACATCTTTATTTTCTTCCATTTATTTGGAAAGATCAGCTCTATACTGCAAAAGTGATCATTCTGTTTGAGATCAGCATTCTTTGGGGAAGTTAAATCAATTATACTTCTATTATGTCTACACCAACATGATTTAGCTGTAACATGGACACACATGGAAAACAAGAGGCTGTGATTAAGGCATCAGATTTGGGTGGTGGAAAGAAGAGAATTCCTTCTTTTCTAGTGAAACCTCAAACTTTTCTAAATAGCACTGAGCATTACATTAACGAAATGCCTTCAATGTACAGTTTTTATATGGAGAATTACTTTGGCTACAAAAGAGCCATTTCTTTGGATTCATGAAATAATAGGGACACTGGCAATCCTATCATTCTTGTGACTGGGGTCTGCATGCTTCCATGTCAGAAACTGCAATTTGCTCTTATTGGGGCCTAATGATATAGCCCTGAATTAATGTACCTGCAGAAGGAATTCTGAATATGAAAAATTAAGGCTCCTGTTTGCTCTTATCTGCAATTTCACCTGAATTGTTATTGGGACAGCCTCAGGTTTCTGGTGTGCGTCTGAAAAGTCACACAGGCTACAGAACCCAGACGCTTATCACCAGACCCTCAGCTTACCGCGGACTTGCTTAGTAACTGCCAAGGCAATGGGGACAAGGGAATGAATTTTTTTTCCCCTTTCCAGACTTTTTACTTTTTCTTTCTTTTTTTAAATTGAGGTATAGTTGATTTACAATGTTGTATTAATTTCTGCTGTACAGCAAAATGATTCAGTTATACATATACATACGTTCTTTTCTTCATATTCTTTTCCATTCTGGTTTATCACATGATATTGAATATAGTTCTCTGTGCTAGGACCTTGTTGTTTGTTTATCCATTCTCTATGTAATAGCCTACATCTGCTGACCGCAACCTCCACTCCGTCCCTCCCCCAACCCCCTCCTCCTTGGCAACCACAAGTCTGGGGAACGAATTTTTAATTAAAATAAAATGACCATACAGCCAATTTCCTCAGAAACTAAGGGAAGGAAGGACCTTTATGTATAACAGTGTGGTGGTACAGTGTGTTTACATTTTCATAACTTTCACATAAAGTAATCATTTCCCACACCATCACTTTGTGATAGTGTTAATGTATTCTGACTCCCATTACATGAATGGATGGGGACGCTTAGATTGTAGTGTCCTATGGTTAGAGAAAGTCTTCAGGATGAAGACAAAAACCCAAGTATCGTGCCTTCTTGTTCAATGCTTTTACTCGATTAAATATTCATAGCTCACGAAATGAAAGAGATGGAAATTATTTTACCAGTGGCCAAGTGGATGAGAATGCAGCTTAAGGACAGGTCATAGGTTGCTGTCCATCACTAAAATGTAAAACTCTTTCTGCTGGGATCTTTCTTCTCTAAACACCAACAACTATTGTAGAGCCTAGGGTCTAGTTTACGTTTTTTTAAAAAGCCGCTTATCAAAGTATAAAGCGTCACATGATGGAAAAAAAGATTTTTTTTCTGAAGTTAGTGGCTGGCTGGCCCTGAGGAAGAGAGAAGGTGAATCTCTATAGAGGCTAAAGCATAAAGGCTTGTAGACAGAGGAGTAGAGGTGAGTGGGACAGTTAGGAAGACATTCACGCCCTGTCCTGACAGAGAGGATGGTCCTGGAGAGCTGACCATGGAAAGGCCTGTGGGAGAAACTCCACCCTTCGTGCTCTCACATCCCTATAGGGTAGATGTCTGCCTTCTGTGGGGTGAGCACAGACTGCCAGGGGCAGGGGCCAAGGTGGGGTGAGGTGTCCCTCAGATACCCCTGCCCTGGCTCAAATTTGTCCCGAATGACACCCAGCCACCCCTTGTGCAAAGAGGGTGGGATCAGAGGACTTTCTTGAGCACTTCTGTGTGTCACATACCCTTCCAGGATTTTAGCTGCAGCGTCTAATTGAGAATAACGCCAAGATCCCGAGATCTGGAAATAGGCTGCCCTGGCAGAGGTGGTATTTCTGTCGTGTAGCAGTAGTGCAATCAAGGGCTCATGATTTAATCCATCCAAACTCCAGTTTCCAACTTAAAATGAGGAGGATAGTGTTAACTCCCTCCCAGGGTTATTGTGAAGACAAAAGGAGATAATCCATGTGATTAATATGGGCTCACTCTTAGCTGCTTCTGTTTATTGATACCGTTGTATTAGTAAATCATCACTTTAATTGAAGGAGCTAAGTGTTAAAGCATCCTCAATCCGAAGAAAATAAATGTCTCGTCTGAGGGCATGCTTCTGCTTTAGTGTGGTGAGAGAGGACCCGGGCTAGATGGATCTCTTGGTTTTGGAGACAGGAGGATAGTTTTCGGATAGTCATTGAAGTGAACTAGGAACACTTGAGGTTGGCAGGGGACTTTCGTGCTGTGGGAACACAGTAGAGGGAGGTTTTGAGAATGGCTGAAGGTACACGTTTTTGAATTCCACCTACCACTCCTCTGCAGCACCGGATCCCTTCTGTGTGAAATACACACGCGAGGTCCCAAGCAGAAAGCTGGGCTATTGTTTTTTGGTTTCGGGCAGAGAAGCGTTGTGATGTTGGTTCCATTCCCTCATCTTCCAATTCCATCATACCCTCAACCCCACGTGGAAGGACCAAGTTTGTTCCCATCATATCTGTGTACCAAGGACAACATCTGGCTTAGCTACAGGCTCTACAATATTCGTTTAATAGATGTTGAACAAGTTCTCATCACTGTAAAGACAATTTCTAAAGCCAGATTTTATCATTCCTTGACGAGGTCCAAAAATATTTGTTTAGAAATAAAGGTATACATTAGCCAAAGAGTGAGATTCCCGTAGGGACAATCTTCAAATCTATTTTATGTTAGAACTATTGATTTCTGCAGACTAGATTGCAATCTCTTGGAGGGAAGTGATTGGGTTTATTCATCTTTGTTTCATCGAAGTGTGTGTTACACGCAGTGCTTTTCCACATGGACCCTTGAAAAACCTTCCTGCTGTGAGATTAAATTTGACCTGTTGAAAAGAATCAGAATTGATGGTCTTTGAAGAGAATGAAGACCAAAAGTTTAAGAGGACCTGACTGAGGCATAGCATGACAAAACAATTGGTATATTTTGTCAAAAGTTTTCAGGATTATGTGAACAAAACAGTAAAAATTGCTCTAATTCTGTACTGAGTTTGTTGAATTAATTACAGCACTTACAATTAAATACGTTATTTTTTATTCTAATGAATGAAACTTTAATGAGCTGAACCTGTCTTAAATATCTATGATTTTTAGTTGAAAGTTGCCCATGACGTTACACTTCTTATGGATTTTCCTTTTGTGAATGTTTTATCTACTTAATAAAATTTTATCATATGAAAATGTGTACTTGTGTAATTGAATCTTTGTTTTTCTAATATGTGATGCATCAGTAAAAGTGAATTTAAAAATTTGTTCGAATTAATAATTATGAAGTTTCTGATTATTCATTAAATCTCTTAATAAATGCATACTTTTATTAACTCCATTAATACATGTTTATAGCCTCCTAAATACACTCACTTACTGAGTAATATTAAGCTATTTGTCAGGTTATTTTCTCTGAGGGATTTGAAAATAACATTGACTGAGTTGTGACCCTTTAAGCTCTGAGGAGAACCAAGTCTAAAGTTTAAATACCCACCTCCTTCCTCCAGTACATACAATATATGGAGTTGTTTTTTTTTTAATTTTTATTTTAAATTGGACTGTAGTTTATTTACAATGTTGTGTTAGTTTCAGGTGTACAGCAAAGTGATTCAGTTATACCTATACATGTATCTATTCTTTTTCAAATTCTTTTCCTATTTAGGTTATTACAGAATATTGAGCAGAGTTCCCTGTGCTATACAGGAGGTCCTTGTGGAGTTTTTTTTTTAACCAAGCTGCTTTTTGACTTTTCAAGTCATTTTTTGAAGATTGTTTAGTTATTGAATCATAGTTTTTTGTTTTTGTTTTTTTTAAATCAATTTATTTATTTTATTTTTGTCTGCATGGGGTCTTTGTTGCTACACGCCGGCTTTCTCTAGTTGCGGCGAGCAGGGGCTACTCTTCTCTGTGGTGCGCAGGCTTTTCATTGCGGTGGCTTCTCTTGCTGCGGAGCATGGGCTCGAGGCGAGCGGGCTTCAGTAGTTGTGGCATGTGGGCTCAGTAGTTGTGGCTCGCAGGCTCTAAAGCACAGGCTCAGTAGTTGTGGTGCACGGGCTTAGCTGCTCCGCAGCATGTGGGATCTTCCCGGACCAGGGCTCGAACCCGTGTCCCCTGCATTGGCAGGGGGACTCTTAACCACTGCGCCACCAGGGAAGTCCTGAATCATAGTTTTTAATTCCAGGGAAGCAAGTCACTTATTCGTTAGATGCTTGTCAAAGGCAGGCTGAAGTTATATGGACCCTTCGCAGCGGGAACCGATTTTGTAGACGGCTGCCCTCGGCAAACGGGCAGAAGACAACAGGGCAGAGGTAAGCTGTTTGCAATAGATCCACTCAGAGGCTCACTGTTGTCTTTGTAGGACCTGCCTGCTGGGAACTACTGCAGTCTGGCTCAGTTTTACTGTTACTGCTTCATACCTCTTAAAAGAATTGGTGATGTTGATTACAACAGAACGGCGACTGGGTAGCCACTGGGGCAAGTTACTGATGTAGGAGTTACTACTATTGTTTCTTAAGCATCCTAATGAGTTTAGTAGTGCATATGGCGACCCCACTAGGTCCTTAAAAGGTATGTGACTTACAGACTTTTACATCTACATCAGCAATAAGCTCATCAATGTATGTAGATTATAATATGGCATTAACTTTTTCTTACCCATTTACGTGGACTATAGCATGGCATTCATTTTTGTTTTGTGTTTCCACTATACCCAGACACTCTGTAGAAAACTCATATCAATATTGGGGCAGGTGATTAAAAGGTACAAACTATTATATATAAAATTAGGTACAAGTATATATTGTATACCACAGGGAATCTAGCAAATATTTTATAATAACTACAAATGGAGTATAATCTTTAAAATTTGTGAATCACTATATTGTACACCTGTAGCTTATATATTATTGTACATCAACTATACTTCAATACAAAATTTTAAAAATACAATGGCAGAAAAACGACTGAAAAAAGGTAAAAAAGGAAACTCATATCTATATTTTAAGGCATCTAAATTTATATTGATCTATTTGTACCCATAGTTATATTTTATTGTAAAGCATTCATACCTGGGACTAGATTAACACTGAAATTATCCCATATTTTTATTGTGTTTTCACTGTGTCTATGTAGGAATGTCTTCCATCTCAGCTTTAGGAAAAATAATATTTCTATATTTTCTGGATTTCATCCAACTGTATGAAATTGAAAATTGGAGCCACTCAAGTTGTCAAGTTTTCCTATGTTCTCACAATTGGAAATAATAGTTTATCATTTACAACTGGGAGTAATAGTTTATAGATTATAGAATGCCCCTCTCAAGGAACTCCTCAGTGTTACCAGAACCAAGTAAGGCCTTCGTGACGTAGCCGTTCCACATTATTTACACTTACATGGAAATTAAACTCTGGTTCGAATGTTTTCCTACATACATACTTATGGAGGTTTGTTTATCTCTGGAACAGAATCTGGCTAGCTGTACATAGCTAGGACCATCTTCCCAGAACCTGCAGAAATTTTAGTTCAATTCTAACAATGTAAAAAGGCTGCAGCTGAGTCATTTGTTGTTATTGTTTGTATTTTTTAATTGTCAATATAAATAATTTGGTATTTTTTCCTCCCCCAACAAAATAATGCATGTACGGACACATAGGCACAAATCAGACCAGATTCACCAGGTGATTGACAGATCATCAATCCCACTTTAGCCACATGGAATTAAAGGTAGGAGTAAGCTGCCAGTCCCAACTATTTCTACTGTTGACTGAGGGCTGCCCTTCCATAGAGAAGGCAAAGACCCTTAAGCCAAGAAGTTAGTTTCTTTTCCTGCCTCACCAGGCTTTACTTAATCTCTGTGTGTCTCAGATGATTTATCCAAGACATGGTACCTATCTCAGAGGGTTCTTGCAAGGATAGAGTGAGTTAATATATTGAAAACAATTTGAACAGTGCCTGGCATGCAGTAAGTCTTGTATTTGTGTTGGCTATTCATCTCCCAAATAATCATAATAATAATCATAATGACAGTAATAATAAAACTACTCACCATGTCAAAATCATCCTGGATGGTTTAAAATTTAAATTTAAATCATATCACTTGAACAAGTATTATGTAACACATCTGCTTCCATTTTTAATGGCGAAAGATTTTGTGACTGACGGTATCTTTCTATCTCATGTGAGTGGTTTCACATACTCTTACTCATTTAATACGGGCGGGGGGGGAGGTGTTTCTTGACATTTCTTACACCTCAGCAGTTCTGCGGGCATTTCCTGTGGGCCTCTAGCGCACAGACAGCAGACCACACAGATCGTTTCAGGAGCTCCCAAAGTCATCCACTCTTTCTCTCAGGCTTGGCAAATGGAACTTCGGGCCCAATTCTGGGACGACTCTCTCTTCTAGAATGATTCCTCTGTCCTTCTGGAGCAGAGCCATTCCTGCCTTTTACCCTGCTTTGAAAATTATTCTTTCTGAATAGGATGCACCACAAATGCCCCATGCTGACTCTTAGGTCGCTCAGAGAAGTGAGAGGCCAGATGATATCCATTAGACAGAAAGTAATGGTGACATTAGTCTAGTAAGAGTACACTGGGCTTCTAGTAATTCAGAGTGCTTAAACTGCATTATTACAATTTTGGCAGAATTTACCCTAATGGACTGAGAGAATTAAAATGCTGCAGATATGGACATTGTAATGTATTTCTTCTTTCAGTGTGGATGTGTGTGCTTAAACTGGCCCGGCTATTTGAAATACAAACAAAATAAGATTCGTCTGGGGAGGTGAAACGTAAACTAAGTGTTAACACGAGCGATGAAGCTAGAATAGGGGTGCTTGGCTGGCCTGGGGGTGGGCAGGGCTGAGAGTAACTTCCTCCTCTGAGGTGGGGACGCCCCAGGGTAGACTGTCCAGGGGAGAGTGTGGAGCTGTCCGGGGTGGTGGGGAGGCATCCGCGATGTCAGATCTGCGTGCTTTATTGCTGCTACTCAACCCTGATGCCAGGAAGAAGGAAGGTGCCCAAGATGAGATGGGAAAGGTACAGGAGGTTGATCCACTGAGAAAGGCCTGGCTAAGTCTTGGAGAGGATGGGTCATGGTGGTGGGGAACTCTTCAAGATTACAAAGAGACGGCATAACTAGACTGGTATTTTAGAAAAATACAGTAAAACTTAAAATGCCAACAACAAAGCAGTTCAGTGGGCATTAGAGAAACTCTGAAAGCTTATTGCTTATCTCATCTGAGTTAAACTCAGCTGAGGCCACACCTACAGAGATCAGCGGAATCTAGTGGTACCCCCCCAGCCACACCTGATCAGCCTGGAGCTTCTAAAGGAACCTGACACAATTCGCCCTTGAAGACGAGGAGGACAGGGAGGAGGAGGGGGAGGAGCAGTGGGGAAGAGGAGCCCTCTGAGGTTGTTTCCAGAAGACAGAATATTTGAGGGTGTCAGACACATCAGGATTGCTGAGATGGGGGAGGGAGAAGGCAAATGGGTGAGGGGAGTTAGGTCAGCAGGACAGGGCACAGAATGCGACCCTGCTCAGTTCATCGAGACGGACCTTACATAGTAGGATTCTGAACTTCCTTTTGATTACAACACAGAAGAAATGAGCTTCATTACAAGAATTCAGAAGTTTAAAACAAACCAGTTGCTCAGTCAGATCTCTAGCTTTTCCTGGTTCTAAGACCTGTGAGGAGCATTTCCAACAGGCTCTCTGAAAGCAGGGTCTCCAGCACACCCCCACGGTCGACGCAGGAGCAGATTTCGTGAAGCCACCTCCATCCTTTTATTTAGTATAATAAGTTAATATATAGATAAATTTTATACATGTAGATATAGACATGACATACGAAAGGCATGAAGATACTAATATAGAATCTCTCTATACATCAAATGACAACATTACCAATAATTTTGAGACCGTCTTACCCTTCTCTGACAGCATGCCCTGTTATACTTGCTAAAAATTTGTGCTTATTGTTTGCTTGATTTGATTTTTATTTTCCTCTTACACACATCTGTAAACAACATGTTATTTATTTTGTGAGTTTCTGAACTTCATCTAAATGGAATGGGTTGTATTTGTGTTCTTCTGCTCATTGCTTTATCTCTCTTTTTTTTTATTCTGTATATTTCATTTTATTTACTAAGTTTATTTATTTATTTTTATTTTTTTAACATTTTTATTGGAGTATAATTGCTTTACAAGGGTGTGTTAGTTTCTGCTTTATAACAAAGTGAATCAGCTATACATATACATATATCCCCATATCTCCTCCCTCCTACATCTCCCTTCCACCCTCCCTATCCCACCCCTCTAGGTGGTCACAAAGCACCGAGCTGATCTCCCTGTGCTATGCGGCTGCTTCCCACTAGCTATCTATTTTACATTTGGTAGTGTATCTATGTCCATGCCACTCTCTCACTTTGTCCCAGCTTACCCTTCCACATCCCTGTGTCCTCAAGTCCATTCTCTACATCTGCATCTTTATTCTTGTCCTGCCCCTAGGTTCTTCAGAACCAATTTTTTTTTTTAGATTCTATATACATGTGTAGCATACAGTATTTGTTTTTCTCTTTCTGACTTCATTCTGTATGACAGACTCTAAGTCCATCCACCTCACTACAAATAACTCAATTTCGTTTCTTTTTATGGCCGAGTAATATTCCATTGTATTTATGTGCCACATCTTCTTTATCCATTCATCTCTTGATGGACACTTAGGTTGCTTCCATGTCCTGGCTATTGTAAATAGAGCTGCAACGAACACTGTGGTACATGACTCTTTTTGAATTATGGTTTTCTCAGGGTATATGCTCAGTAGTGGGATTGCTGGGTCGTATGGTAGTTCTATTTTTAGTTTTTTAAGGAACCTCCATACTGTTCTCCATGGTGGCTGTATCAATTTATGTTCCTACCAACAGTGCCAGAGGGTTCTCTTTCCTCCACACCCTCTCCAGCAATTATTGCTTGTAGATTTTTTGATGATGGCCATTCTGACTGGTGTGAGGTGATACCTCACTGCAGATTTTTTTGTTTGTTTGTTTTGTTTTTTGTTTTTTGTTTTTTTGCGGTACGCGGGCCTCTCACTGTTGTGGCCTCTCCCTCTGCGGAACACAGGCTCCGGACACTCAGGCTCAGCGGCCATGGCTCACGGGCCCAGCTGCTCCGCGGCATGTGGAATCTTCCTAAACCGGGGCACGAACCCGTGTCCCCTGCATCGGCAGGCGGATTCTCAACCACTGCGCCACCAGGGAAGCCCCTCACTGCAGATTTGATTTGCATTTCTCTAATGATTAGTGATGTTGAGCATCCTTTCATGTGTTTGTTGGCAATATCTTCTTTGGAGAAATGTCTATTTAGGTCTCCTGCCCATTTTTGGATTGGGTTGTTTGTTTTTTTGATATTGAGCTGCTTGTATATTTTGCAGATTAATCCTTTGTCAGTTGCTTCATTTGCAAATATTTTCCCCCATTCTGAGGGTTGCCTTTTAGTCTTGTTTATGGTTTCCCTTGCTGTGCAAAAGCTTTTAAGTTTCATTAGGTCCCATTTGTTTATTTTTGTTTTTATTTCCATTTCTCTAGGAGCTGTGTCAAAAAGGATCTTGCTGTGATGTATGTCATAGAGTGTTCTGCCTATGTTTCCCTCTAAGAGTTTTATAGTGTCTGGCCTTACATTTAGGTCCTTAATCCAGTTTGAGTTTATTTTTGTGTATGGTGTTAGGGAGTGTTCTAATTTCATTCTTTTACATGTAGTTGTCCAGTTTTCCCAGCACCACTTATTGAAGAGGCTGTCTTTTCTCCACTGTATATTCTTGCCTCTTTTGCCAAAAATAAGGTGACAATAGGTGCGTGGGTTTATCTCTGAGCTTTCTATCCTGTTCCATTGATCTATATTTCTGTGTTTGTGCCAATACCATACTGTCTTGATTACTTTAGCTTTGTAGTATAGTCTGAAGTCAGGGAGCCTGATTCCTCCAGCTCCATTTTTCTTTCTCAAGATTGCTTTGGCTATTCGGGGTCTTTTGTGTTTCCATACAAATTGTGAAATTTTTTGTTCTAGTTCTGTGAAAAATGCCATTGGTAGTTTGATAGGGATTGCATTGAATTTGTACATTGCTTTGGGTAATACAGTCATTTTTATAATGTTGATTCTTCCAATCCAAGAACATGGTATATCTCTCCATCTGTTTGTATCATCTTTAATTTCTTTCATCAGTGTCTTATAATTTTCTACATACAGGTCGTTTGTCTCCTTAGGTAGGTTTATTCTTAGGTATTTTATTCTTTTTGTTGTAATGGTAAATGGGCGTGTTCCCTTAATTTCTCTTTCAGATTTTTCATCATTAGTGTATAGAAATGCAAGAGATTTCTGTGCATTAATTTTGTATCCTGCTACTTTACCAAATTCATTGATTAGCTCTAGTAGTATTCTGGTAGCATCTTTAAGATTCTCTATACATGACAGGTATAGTATCATGTCATCTGCAAACAGTGGCAGGTTTACTTCTTTTCTGATTTGAATTCCTTTTATTAATTTTTCTGTTCTGATTACTGTGGCTAAAACTTCCAAAACTACGTTGAATAATAGTGGTGAGAGTGGACATCCTTTTCTTGTTCCTGATCTTAGACGAAATTGTTTCAGTTTTTCACCATTGAGAATGATGTTGGCTGTGGGTTTGTCATATATGGTCTTTATTATGTTGAGGTATGTTCTCCCTATGCCTACTTTCTGGAGGGCTTTTATCATAAATTGGTGTTGAATTTTGTCAAAAGCTTTTTCTGCATCTATTAAGATGATCATATGGTTTCTCTTCTTAAATTTGTTAATATGTTATCACATTGATTGATTTCAGTATATTGAAAAATCCTTGCATTCCTGGGATAAACCACACAGACTCAATTTCAGTGCTTGTGATTTGTCTGTTTATATTTTCTTTTTCTTCCTGGTTCAGCCTCAGAAGGTTGTGCTTTTCTAAGAATTTGTCCATTTCTTCCAGGTTGTCCATTTTATTGGCATATAGTTGCTTGTAGTAATCTCTCATGATCCTTTGTATTTCTGCAG
>NC_041224.1:32485870-32486401 GCF_002837175.3 Physeter macrocephalus | reverse complement strand
TTGCTACCTTTGGGATTTTTTTCTTCTCCTTTCTCTAATTGCTTCAGGTGTAAGGTTAGGTTGTTTATTTGAGATGTTTCTTGTTTCTTGAGGTATGATTGTATTGCTATAAAGTTCCCTCTTAGAACTGCTTTTACCGCATCCTGTAGGTTTTGGGCTGTCGTGTTTTCATTGTCATTTGTTTCTAGATATTTTTGATTTCCTCTCTGATTTCTTCAGTGATCTCTTTGTTATTTAGTAGTGTATTGTTTGGCCTCCATGTGTCTGTATTTTTTACAGATTTTTTTTCCTGCAATTGATATCTAGTCTCATAGCATTTTGGTCGGAAAAGATACTTGATACTATTTCAATTTTCTTAAATTTACCAAGGCTTGATTTGTGACCCAAGATATGATCTATCCTGGAGAGTGTTCCATGAGCACTTGAGAAAAATGTATACTCTGTTGTTTTTGGATGGAATGTCCTATAAATATCAATTAAGTCCATCTCATTTAATGTATCATTTAAAACTTGTGTTTCCTTATTTATTTT
>NC_041224.1:32456322-32485530 GCF_002837175.3 Physeter macrocephalus | reverse complement strand
TTCATCACTTTAAATATGTCCTGCCACTCCCTTCTGGCTTGCAGAGTTTCTGCTGAAAGATCAGCTGTTAACCTTATGGGGATTCCCTTGTGTGTTATTTGTTGTTTTTCCCTTGCTGCTTTTAATATGTTTTCTTTGTATTCAATTTTTGATAGTTTGATCAATATGTGTCTTGGTGTGTTTCTCCTTCGATTTATCCTGTATGAGACTCTCTGTGCTTCCTGGACTTGATTGACTATTTCCTTTCCCATATTAGGGAAGTTTTCAACTCTAATCTCTTCAAATATTTTCTCAGTCCCTTTCTTTTTCTCTTCTTCTTCTGGGACCCTTAGAATTCGAATGTTGGTGCGTTTAATGTTGTCCCAGAGGTCTCTGAGACTGTCCTCAGTTCTTTTCATTCTTTTTTCTTTTTTCTGCTCTGCAGTAGTTATTTCCACCATTCTGTCTTCCAGGTCACTTATCTGTTCTTTTGCCTCAGTTATTCTGCTATTGATCCCATCTAGAGTATTTTAAATTTCATTTATTCTTTTTGTAGGCTGCAAGTTCATCATTTCCATTGTTTTTGGTGTCTGCCCCCAGTGGCTAAGGTTGGTTCAGTGGTTTGTGTAGGCTTCCTGGTGGAGGGGACTGGTACCTATGTTCTGGTGGATGAGGCTGGATCTTGTTTTTCTGGTGGGTAGGACCGTGTCTGGTGGTGTGTTTTCGGGTGTCTGTGAACTTATTATGACTTTAGGCAGCCTCTCTGCTAATGGGTGGGGTTGTGTTCCTGTCTTGCTAGTTTTATGGCGTAGGGTGTCGAGCACTGTAGCTTGCTGGTTGTTGAGTTGTTGTGGGTCTTAGCGTTGAGATGGAGATCTCTGGGAGAGCTTTCTCCATTTGATTTTATTTGGAGTCGGGAGGTCTCTGGTAGACCAATGTCCTGAACTCGGCTCTCCCCCGTCAGAGGCACAGGCCTGACAGCCAGCTGGAGCACGAAGACCCTGTCAGCCACACGGTTTTTGTGATAGTGGACAAACCACCTATCCCTGCTGTGCTTCAGTTTCTTTATCTTTTTCTCTGAATTCCTCTGGTTCTGAGCATCTGAAGACCTCATGAGTCAGAGACTGTTGTTCCCATGAACCTCCGCATGTCACATTCATTACTTTATCTCTTCAACATTATGTTTTTGATATGCATCCATATTGCTGAGTGTTTTGTAGTCCATTCATTTGCACTGCTGTGCAAATGGTATTTTGGTGTATTAATATACCACATTTTATTTTCCATTCAGCTGTCAATGAACTACAGGCTGTTTCTCATGCATCAGTGTAGGCAAACAAATAATATCAAGTGTCACTTAGTAAAGATAGATACACCTGATATTGCCCAAGTGTGTCGTTTTCTAATCTTCTTTATCCAGAATATAACTTATAATCTCTGGATGATTAAAATGACCCCATATCCTTCTGGAATTCCCAGTGCCTTTTAATAACAACCAACAGAGAACTATGATTATTTTATCTGGCAATAATCAGTATGCCCAAATTCTCTTTTGCAAATAAGACCTCTATTTACTTTTATATGAATCAAAATGTCAGACAAAATTGATGTTTTCATATGAAAATTAAGAAAGTGACTAGAACATATGCTTAAATAGAAGGCCATTGAGTATTTGAATGGAAAAAGAAGAAAAAGTAATTATAGATCAGGCTCCCTCTGGGTCTGCTTCTGACAAAAAAAAAAAAAATGAGTGGCTGAAACATCAAAACCACAAGGAGATATCAGCCCACACCTGTCAGAATGGTTATCATCAAAAAGACAAGTAATATGAAATGTTGGCAAGATGTGGAGAAAAGGGAACTCTCGTAAACTGTTGATGGGAATGTAAATTTGTGCAGCCACTATGGAAAACAGTATGGAGGTTTCTCAAAAAATTAAAAATAGAACTACCATATGACCCATCAATTTCACTTCTTGGTATTTATATAAAGAAGAGGAAAACATGAATTTGAAAAGACATCTGCACCCCCATGTTCATTGCAGCATTATTTACAATAGCCAAAATATGGAAACTTAACCCAAGTGTCCATCAACAGATGAATGGATGAAGAAAATATGGTATATATGTATATATATATAATATTAATATATATATAATATTAATATAATGGAATATTATTCAGCCATAAAAAAGAAGGAAATCTTTCCATTTGCAACAACATGAATGGACCTTGAGGGCATTATGCTAAGTGAAATAAATCAGACAAAGATAAACACCTTATGATGTCAGTTATATGTGGACTCAAAAAAAAAAAAAGCTGAACTCATAGATACAGAGAACAGATTGGTGGTTGTCAGAGATGGAGAGTTGAGGGTGAGCAAAATGAGTGGGTGGTCAAATGCACAAACATCAAATTTCCAGTTATAAATAAATAAATCCTGGGAATGGAAGGTACAGCATAGTGACAATAGTTAATAATTCTGTATTGTATATTTGAAAGTTGCTAAGAGAGTAGATCTTAAAGTTCTCATCATAAGAAAAATTTTTTTGTAACTTTGTGTGGTGATAGATGTTAAATGGACTTATCCTGGTCATCATTTCACAATATATACAAATACGGATTCATTATATCGTACACCAGTAACTAATACAATGTTACATGTCAATCGTACTTCAATGCCTGGCACATGGCCGGGAATCTTTGAGTATCTTGAAGTGAACAATAATGCAGAGATAGCTCTGTTATATGTTCCAGCTAGTCTAACAGTGAGATTAACGTTGCCCTGGAATCCTGCGCCCTCCTGAGTGGAGTCTTGAGTGGACTCTCTGGATGACGAGCCATGTACTCTAGTTCCTCGTTGGCCGGGGCATCATGAACTGTCTCAGGGGCCGTGCAGCTGGGGACAGTGCTTCACTGAGGGCTCCTTTTAGGTATCCACTCCCCTTTGTAAGTCTGATAACAGCACAACGGACCTCGGGTCATCATTTGTTTTTGCACCAGATCAGATTGCCACGGGGTCAGTCCCCTGGATTTGTGTCTGAGCGGCCAGGACAATGACCAAAAGCACCGGCTCTCTTCCTCCACTCTGTCAGTTCCTCTCTGCATGGAGCAGAGTTCCAGACTGTGCCAACATGATTAGGATCAGAGGAGACTCACCAGTGGAAAGCAAAGCGTCACTTCCCGAGACCTATGATTAAAGAGGTCG
This sequence comes from Physeter macrocephalus, assembly GCF_002837175.3. Taxonomy (NCBI): domain Eukaryota; kingdom Metazoa; phylum Chordata; class Mammalia; order Artiodactyla; family Physeteridae; genus Physeter; species Physeter macrocephalus. The sequence goes on along the minus strand of NC_041224.1, from coordinate 32,482,344 downwards.
AGCCTAAACCTTGGTCCTGGATAGAACACATTTTATGGGGCAACAGTCCTCACATTTATTTTTCAAAAATCAGCAATATTTCTCACGGCAACCACTCAATTTGTGGGCCCTTTCAGTGAACAACTGTGGAGTACCACTGTACCTCTGCTCCAGGTACCCTGATCATCACGACGGATACTGCCAAGACCACAGTCCCTGCCTTTAAAGCCTCCCTGGTGGAACTCAGGGTCCAAAATTGTTACCCTTGGGGTAATCCCAGCCTGCTGCCTGCTTTTGTGTGACTGTGATCAAAGAAGGATTTTTACATTTTTTAATGGTTGAAAAATCAAAAGAAGAATAGTGCTTCTTTTCTTTTTTTTCTTTCTCTTTTATTTCTTGTGACATATCTGGCTAAACGAAATACTCATTAGAATAACCCCACTCTGCTACTGTGCTAGCCATGGATGTCAAATTGCTGGGATTTGGGGGATTATCTTAAATATGCCAAATAACCAACTAATGTGATTTCTGGTTTACAAAATGTTGTATTACTGGATGTTATTGTTCATTGGAAATTAGTAGGAACTGCTAATTCCTGAAAGAGAACTATATTTGAGACAATGTGTCCAACATTGTATATGATCATTAAGCCTGTTTTTCTCTCTGCTAACCTGCCTTTGAAAACATCAATAGAGATTGAAAGGCAAAAACCTTACAGTTCTGCCTGGGGTCAACTGCTGTGATTTAGTCTAGAAATAACCAGACAGGAGTCAGCCTCATAGGAGACTCTGAAATTGGATCATTGCCTCTGCAGCTTGGTTTGCTCTTGAGGTTAAGATATTTGGAAGGAGATCAATAATTATCAGATGTATCAAATCCACTGAAAAAATAATTACACATTATTTAACTGGTGTCAAAACATGAGAGAATGGTCTTTCTTGAAATAAAGAATGATACTGATACTACTATCTTTAAATCAAGATAAGAAAGAACACTACAACTCTCTCTCTGTCTGTCTCTCTTTCTATGTGTGAGCATGTGTATAAAAATGTAAAACTATATACACACACACACATGCATACATTTCTCTTCTTTTTTCCATACTAAATGAAATAATGACTATAAAAAGTATAAAGCAGCCTGAACCTAGAACAGTTGTCATGGACATTCTAGGTAATTTTGTTTCAAATTGATAGATTCAAACTACTTCCGGAGGAGTAGAAATGAACTAAATCATATCAGTAGCTTTTATGAAATACATTGGTAGTTTAACTTACTGAAATTTATTAACTGTCATTCCCTATAGGGGCTAATCTCTCTCTTCTTACTTGTTCGGGTGGGGGGCAGTGAATTTCTTCCTCCCTTCCTTTCTTTTTTCTTTTTAACATTTCTCACTCATTCATATAACTGACATGCTAAATCCTTCGAGAATGTAGACACCAAGTGTCAGCTAAAAGCATGCATATAAATATATGTAAATTTTCAATATCCTGCTTTTATTTATTCAATAAATAAAAATTGAATAAGATTTGCAATATCTTGTAGGTATACGCTTTTATTAAATTTTTATTAAAAATATTAGCGCTTATGAAAGAAAAGACTGGTGGGACTGGTCATGGAGGAGGGGATTGAAATTTGTAGTGAAAGCAGGGAGAATGGATAGTTTTACTGCAGGGCAATAAAGGCAGAAGAATGCTTTTGCTAATGATGATGATCTCTCCCATCCCTTTTCTTAACCATACTGCTTTACTGGTCAGTGTGGCCACTAGGAGTTTTATTTTTTCCATGATTTTCAATGAGCTTACTCCATTTGGTGGAGGAAAGTTACTGAATGCATAGTACATGTAATTTAAATTTTGTAACTGTGTAAAAATTTTCTTATCTATATAAAATTACTAATCTGAAAAAACTTATTTGTTAGATTGTTAGTTATGTTTTGATTCGGAAAATGTATATGTGATTGTTCAAGGAACAGGAGAAACTGGCTAAGTCTGTGTTGACACTTCTGGGGGTGTGGGAGGAGCCCCCTGCTTCTGTGTATAACATTCATTTATTTTTCGTTTGTATCTTCTGTTTAAAACGTTAATGCACTTGGGAGAGGGGACGGTCACAACCATTCTAGTTTGAGTGAGATTATCCTCTGTTTTACTGAAGGTAAAGACACTCTGTGTACACAGCTGGCCTTGGAGGAGTAAGGACAGGACACACCATCAACATAATGGAAGAGGGGCAGCGGGCAGATGAGGTTGAGGTACCCAACACTAACTGAGTGCCCAGCGGAGAGGAACATCTTTGATCCTATGGAGGACTTTGCAGCTTGTATAAAATGACACTTACTCATTAAATTATGGGGAAAATCTTGTTATGTTAGTCTTGAATAATATCCAAATTTTAAACAAGATGTAAGAAAAAATGAAGTTACTCTATATTTGTCATTTTCACCCCTTAAAATTTAAGTTTTTCCAAGTTTAAGATGTTTATGTAAAAGTGCTATGGTACCACTTTTCCAGTTTTTCAGAGTAATCTAAATTATGTCTTTATTGAAAAACATATTTATCTGGTCATTGTTAACTATTGGAATCTCTCTGGAAGGATATTCACAGGAAACAACTGATATATTTAATCACTATTTTTGGGTCCATCTGTTATTTTTAACACAGTCTGTAAAAAACGGTCCTGGCCTCTCCGGATGCCAATCTTTGGTTGCAAGGATATATCTTCTAGTAATTACTCAAAGTTAAAATGATCAATACTACTCTGTGGACGTAAGGATGGCAGGTGAAAGTTGAGACTAGATAACGCATCAGCACACAAAGCAGAGAGGCAAGGAGAACAGATGTGGTCACAGTCATCAGTAGTTCAGGAGACCAGCCCTTATAAGCTGCAGGGATGAAGCATCAAAGATGGCTCAGGACTCCCTCTGACACTGGGGAACTGAGAGCTGAAGAGTCCTCACTTAAGTGCTGTTGAATGAAAGACAATTCAGTGACAGAAATGCATAATTTTCACCCTACAGTCTGCATGAAAACAAGTTGGACAATGTGTATGTTTCTTCAAAAACAAGCTCTATGTGTTGAGAGTTCAGGAGTGGGCCACACCATCTCATTACAGTTCTGGACTTCCTCTTTAGCATCTGACAAAGCTTCTATATTTTCTTAAGACCTCCCAGAAACAAACAGGCAACACTGGAAAAAAGAAAAAAAAAAAAAAAAAAGAAGTTAAACAACGATTGGCTAAATTTGAAAGATACATAACTTTTTCACATTATACATTCCTAATGCAAGACTCCTTTCTCTGCTGTTCTCCCATTTTTCAAATAAAGCCACCCCCAGGAAGTGGTGTCAATCAGCTTAATTAAAAATACTTCCTTCATCTTTGCTACAGTACACTTTCTTCTTCTTGGCTGGCTTTTACCGAAATGAGTGATTTAACTTCTTAGAAGAGATTGCTGCTAGTGTTAACAACAGCTGATGAATATGGGACCCCTTCTCACACTTGCTCTTTGGGGACCTGTAGTGTAGTTAGGTAAACAGTGATCTCATTTTTCGTCATTGCAGTTTTACTGACATTGAAATGAAAGATGTGAGGTAGCTGTCAATTTACTTCTTCAGTTTGTTTTGGTTTTTGTGCTTTTCCTCCCAAGGAGCTCCCTCTGAGGAAACATGAAACTTTTTTTTTCTGCTTACTTATTGTCACTATAAAAGCAATACCTGCTCATTAAATAAGTGGAAAAGAATAGAAAAAAGATAAGAAGTTACTAATAATCCCCACCACTTACAAACAAACACTGTTTATATTTTCCTTGATTTTGAAACATGTTTAGGAAGTCTTTGTACATTATTTTTGTAGGTTCCAATAACTGGAAATGAGAAAGCTCCTCAAGCTGTTCTGGAAACTCGACATTCTTAAATGGTTACTTAAGCCTAAAATATTTCAGTTGAGTTAAACTTTGACCAACCCAGGTGACTAGTTTATAGGTCTTAAAACCTTGTGGAATACTTTGTATCAGCAAAGACCACACACCCCGAATTCCTGGACGGTGTCTGGTGTTTTCTTTCCCTAAGTATTTCAGACGCATTCTTCTCATTTGAAAGCTTTGCGTCTTACTCAACAACTTCTGTATCTAAACTATGTTAAAGATACATGGAAAAGAGATGACATCACAGAGCTGATTTTGTTCTTTTAGCCTTCTGTTCAGCTGAAGTTGAGCAGCGGTAATGAGTCATGCTGTCTTGTGACCAGCCGGGCACTTTTCCAATCAGAGAGACTGTTAAGATCTCTGACAACAGAACCTGTCATTGTCTGAAGAGTAGATATCAACGGTGACCTGTATGCTTGGTGATCCAGGCTTCTGTGAGTAACAAAATGCGTTCCCAGCCCTGCTGAATGACAGAACACCAGTGATGAGGTAGCACTCAGTAAAGCTGACTCATTTCCTCGTTTATAGATGAAGGGGATTGTCCAAGAAATAATCTCCCAGGTAAGTCATGGTTCCTTCAGGTAATACGTGGTGAGTCTTTTCAAAGCAAGGCTGACTGTAACACTGCCTTGTCAGTGATGAGGTCTGTGAAAAAGCAAATTTCTTTACGAAATAATGTCAGACATTAAAAGCCAGGTCCATTTTTATCCTTAACCATGGATGCATTGCTGATTTCAGACGCTACTCACAAGAAAGAATTCCCGTTGCACAATCAGGTGTACAGATGATTGAAATTTTCCCATTAATTAAAATGTGGAATCAGTGTCAACTTTCCTTTTTATTTTCCACCACGCACATTTTGTGGTGGTGCTGCAGCTGTTACCCTGGACACCTCTGGGAGATATCTGTGGGGAAGTGCTGGATACCCCCTCCATACAGCCTGTGGGATTTCCAGCCAAGTCAGGTTGACTTGAACTGACTCAGCAGGTGCTGCCATCTTGGGAAACCAGGAGACCTCCTCCTTCCTGACTTGCTGTAATCTCCTGGGCTTTACAGTCAGGCTGCCTTTACAAACACATTTTTCAAAGCCAGTTTGGAGCATATTTATTTTTTAAAGTACAAGAAGCCTGTTGGGAGAAAAACATTAAATCAGTGCAACCCTCTGAATACCACCCAAAGTCGTAACTCACTTCTTCTTAGACTAGATTTTATTTACGAGTATTTTTTTTTTTTTTTTTTGCGGTACGCGGGCCTCTCCCTGTTGTGGCCTCTCCCGTTGCGGAGCACAGGCTCCGGACGCGCAGGCTCAGCGGCCATGGCTCACGGGCCCAGCCGCTCCGCGGCATGTGGGATCCTCCCGGACCGGGGCACGAACCCGCGTCCCCGGCATCGGCAGCCGGACTCCCAACCACTGCGCCACCAGGGAAGCCCCTACGAGTATTTTTTTTTAATTGAAGTATAGTTGATTTGCAATGTTTCGGGTGTACTGCATAGTGATTCAGTTATACATCTATCTATCTACTTTTTCAGATTCTTTTCCATTATAAGTTATTACAAGATACTGAATATAGTTCCCTGCACTATACAGTGAGTCCTTGTTATTTATCTATTTTATATGTACTAGTGTGTGTCTGTTAATCCCATGAGGATTCTACAGGAGTGGAAATAGGTTCCTCTAACTAGGATTTCATTACTTTCACTCATATATAACACGTGCTTTGCCCTCTGTTACCTCTTTCCCTACTTGGTATGACTTCTTCTGAATTCTCATGGAACTTTAACAGTTGTGCCATTAATTCTTTTTGTTGTTGGGAAATCACAAATTATGAAACGTTAAACTGAGCACATTTAAAAATAACCTAGGCTTTTCTGCTGTTTGGGTAAGGCCACTTGCTTGTTTGGGGTTGCTAATGGGAATAAATGACCATGTGTGATTACTTCTAGAGCCAGCTTGTTTGCCCGGAGGAAAGAATTCATTGAACAGCCACAGACTACATTCCAGAACGTTAGCCAAGCACTTTGCAACAGGGTACCATTGGGTCATAGCAAGGCCTGCCACCACGCCTGGCAGGGCGACTCCAAATACCTGCCCATGGGACAGAGGTCTGGTTGCAGGAGGTCAGTACGGGCTCTCATGGCAAGAATTTTTATGAGTGCTTCTTTCCTCCGTTTAGTTTCCTGATAAAAGGTCATTGGAATTTTTAAGTCTCTGGAAATGCATGGGACTCTACTTTTTTTTAGAAGGTGCTTTCTATGCTTTGCAATGAGTTCTTCCACTGAACTTCGATCTAAATTCTACATTGCAGGGTGCTGATGTGAGTGTGTGTGTGGGAGGGCGGTAATTCCAAATACTTCAGGACCCGCAATAGATTTGTCACTTTGTTATTTCTCTCCTTCCTTGCTGACAGATCACAATGCTATTGTTCCGTGTTTGGAATCTGAGAATCTGCAGAGGCAGCTCATTGGCCCTCAGGGAGGATGACAATTAGCAGGGCAGGTGCAACGCTGCACCTCCCGACCTCCCAACCCCTCTTTTATCTGTTTTACAAATTGGACAACTCTGCTTTGATCTGCTTTCGTGTAAGAGTTCATCGGAGCAGGAGGAGATAAAAGTTGTCAAAGCTGAGCCCAGAAAGAGGTTGGTGCGGCCACGCGTGGTCACTCAGAAGAGAATTAGGGTTGGGGCTCAGGTAATGTGTGTGAGCTGCCTGTCTAGGTGGGCCTACTCTGGATTCTCAGGGGCTTATCTGCAGACAGCCTTGAATGGATGGTGACTGAGAGCATCGTCCTGGAGCCCAGATGCCCCGGTGCCTGTATTGGGGGATGGGGCCTCTAAGGAGGTGGTAAAGGTTAAATGCGGTCATCAGAGAGGATCCCTCATCCAATAGGGTTAGAGCCCTCAGGAGGAGACAGCAGAGAGCTTCACACCCCCCCCAACTCCCCACATTTTCTCTCTGTCTGTCTCTCTGTCTGTTTCTGTCTCTGTCTCTCTCCTCCCTGTGAAGACACAGTGAGAAGGCAGCCGTCTGCAAGCCCGGAAGAGAGCTCTCACCAGCTCTTGGCCATGACTCCAGCCTCCAGAACCATGAGAAATAAAGCCCTGTTGTTTTAGCTGCCTGGTCTGTAGGACTTGGTTATGACAGCCCGAGTTGACCTGTACACAGAGGGGCCTCTCCTTCTGAGGGGCCAGCCCTGCTTTCCCCACCTGCCCTCTGCTTGGTGGTACTCTGGGTTTTCTCACAGCCTGTGCGTTCCTGCCTCCCATCTGGATTAGAAGCTTCATCCTTAGGACTCCAGTAACAGGCCGTATCATGATTTGCACCCCTCGGGCGCTAGCCAGATACATTTCTCACTCAATAAAGTGTAATATTTGCTGATTGATTAACTAGTCTTGAGAGATGATTAGCCAAGTTGTACCTATATCTTGAAATAGTTTGTTTTTACTTTGGTTTCAGAATTGGCAAAGAAATATGGGGATACTTATGCACAAAATTTCTGGCTACTTGGTGATACGAGTGTGTTGCTTATTTTCTCCTGGAATGATCCAGATTCAGAGAGTTACCTCAGCACTGACCTTTATCTTGCATATAAACATAAAATGGGGCCCAGGACTCCAAATTCTACAAAACTCACTGTAATTTTCTTTGAATGGAGGTCGTTTTATCAATAATATTAAAATCCCATTAAATTATCTGACCCTAGACCGGGGTGCTTCATACTGTTCTCTTTCTTTATAATTATTTAATCTCTTTTTAGTAGAAAAGAGGAAAAATCCCTTGAACCAGAAATGATTTCTTTCTACTCTAACAGTATTCCTTTCTTCACTCTGGGTGAAATAAACTTAACAGAAAGGACCTGAACTCTCCACTCCAGGCCACACGATTTAATGTGATGCAGGATTTTCAATTAATGGCAATACCTTGGACTTGATCAGGAAATCAACCACGAGAACTGAAGCTGCAAGGGGTTAACACTTTTTCATTGTTTTTACAGAAAAACTATGTATGTCAAAAAATAATCCAAAGGATTTTTCATTCGCATTTCTAACCTAAAATGGCCCCATGATTAATTTAACATGCTTGATGTGCGTCATGGAATTATCAGTTACCTTTCTATTAAATTGCAAAAATCAGGGACATTTTGTTTAATCAACACTAATGTTCAGAAATGTATTATCCGTGATGTTATCTGTTCTATCTGAACTTTGCAAAGTTTTTTAAAAAACTTCTCTGCCACCATGTCATTAAATTATGACATCTGAGTGAAAAGGCCGCATCACAAGCTAGTGGCCCTGTGACTCGCCTGAGCCCCACCTGACTGATGCCATTGGCTCCATCCCAGAAGCAAAAGTGAGGAAAGCAATGCCAATTATCTCAGTGGTTTTGGCCACTGTCTTCTTCCTCAGCAACACAAAGGTGGCACAGGTGAAACGAGAGAGACAGTTGATGCTGTAAAAGTTTTGCTCAGGCTGTTGGATTTATTTAGATAATTGCTTAAAAAACTTCTGCCACGTTGACTTCATTCTTCTGAAATGACTCTGTGTCTTAATACATTTAAGATTACATTCAGCTGCAAGTTACAGAGAGTACAATTAAGAGAGGTATTTCACACTGAGGTTATATTTAACTCACATAAAAATACATACTGAGGAGGAGGGTTTGGGGCTAAAGCAGCTTCATAGTAACATCTTCAAGGATCCAGTGTCCTCCTCTCATTTCTGACCCTCCTCCCTGCCCTATAGGGTTTATTCTCATGGTTCTAGGATGCCTGCTGCCGTTTGAGGCAGCTCCATGTTCAGGTTTTTTTTTTTAAAGGGGAAGATGGTTGTTCAACAGGTATAAAGTTTCAATTATGCAAGAGAAATGAGTTCTAGAATCCGCTGTACCACACTGGGCTTATGGTCAACGATGCTGTATGGTACAATCGCAAATTTGTTAAGAGGGTAGATCTCGTGGTAAGTGTTCTTTTCACAAGAAAGAAAGCAAGCAAGAAAGAGAGAGAAGGAAGGAAAGAAAGAGAGAAAGAAAGAGAGGAAGGAAGGAAGGGGAGAAGAGAGGGAGGGGGGTAGGGGACAGCAGGAAACTTTTGGAGGTGATGGATAAGTCTATTACGTTGTTTTTGGTGACGGTTTCATAGGTGTTTGCACATGTCCAAACCCATCAAATTGTACACATTAAGTATGTGTAGATCTTTGTATATCAATTATACTTTAATAAAGCTGCTAAAAAGAAAAAGAAAAAAGGGAAGAGTCCAAAGAGTCCTTCTCCTGAAGAGTCCTTTTTTGTTTGTTTTTTACATATTTGAGAAGTATAGTCCTCCCAGGAAATTCTGCTTACCTCTCACAGTCCAGAACTTGGCCACATGTCCATGCCCAGCTACAGAGGGGCTGGAATTAGCTTTCTAGCCTCCACAGCGAGCGGGGGAAACAAAAGACAGGGATTGAAAGGCTTTTGGGTGGCAAACCCACCCCCTCTGCCATCCTGTCTCATGTTAAGAGGCATAACGGACAGTCATGGTGTGGGTTTATCTCCTCACTTTGTTGACTCTCCCCAAACAAAATTCCAATTAAAAAAATACCAATTAAACAAGGTCCTACAATATTGCGTGGAGAACTATATTCAATATCCAGTGATAAACCATAATGGAAAAGAACATAAAAAAGAATGTATATATATATATATATATATATGTATAACTGAATTGCTCTGCTGTACGGCAGAAATTAACACAACACTGTAAATCAACTATACTTCAGTTTAAAAAAAATCCCAGTTGATTTTGACCAGTTCACTGGAACTAAGAGTGACACGAAATGATTCACAGCAGGTTCCAACTCTACTGCTGTCACTCACCAGCTGTATGACCCGGGCAAGATACTTCAAGCCTATAACCCTCAGTTTCATCATCGCTGAAAACGAGCTTCCGCCCCTGGTAGATTTCTACAGGAACAGCTCTGATGTGTCACTCCTTTTGTATGAATTCCTCTTCACACTGAATCTAGGCTTCGCTCAGACCTTCTTTAGCCAGTGGGACATCAAAACACACAAAACAAGCAAACAGAACACAGTGAGCATGAGGTCAGCTGGTCTGAGGGGTGAGGTGGAGGGAAGGGGTGGCAGAGAGGAAAGACCTTCCAGGAAGAGGGGCCCAGCTTCTAGCTGTCCCAGCCGAGCCCAGCCCCTGGTCACCTGGGAGCTGACTGCAGCTGCCTGCAGAAGCCCAAGCCAGACCTGTGCAAGGTCTAAGCAAAACATCCATGGCTATGTTAAAAAAGTCAGGCATTGTTGGTTTAAGCCACCAAGTTTTGGGGCAGAAAAAATAACTGGTACACACACCAACTTTCCAGTGTTGCTGCTGGGATGAATTACAAGGGTTGTGAGGCACAAAGCGAGCACTGGAAAATACTAGTTATTATTATTGTTGTTATTTTCCATTGTACAACATAGATACATGAAAAAGCCTTGCCAGTTAGAAAAAAAATAATCTGCAGATACACTCTTAGCACCTGCATTCGGTTTGGCATTATCCTGTGTTATGGGGCTTTTCTTTAAGAAGATTATATCCTGGCTGATACATTTAAGATAAAGAAACAGTGCATTTATTACCACAGGCTATGAATACATGATAGGAGACCCAACTCTATGAACGTAACAGGTAAGTAAACATTCAAGGAATCAGTACAGGTTTTTGGAGGAAGCTTCACGGGAAAATGTATTTCTTGGTCAAGGTCTTGAGTGTAGGGAAATATTTAATAGTACTATTAATATTTGGCATTTGTTGAGAACTCCTTGAGTTCCAGGCATGACAATAAGCATTTACATGCAATTTCAGATTTAATCCTTACCATAAACTTATGAGCCAGTTTTATCCTATTCTTGTTTACTTATGAGGACCCAGAATGAGGAAGAAATTAAGAAATTCCCTGATCTGTCCAATATTTCCCCTCTGATTAGCAGTAGAGCTGGGATTTGATGCCAGCGTTGCCTGATTCCAGAGCAAATGCTCTTCTTCTTTGCAGAGGCTGGCAGAGAAATTAACTGTATTTATACCCTAAGAAAACTCATTCTGACGTTGACAGGACAGTTAATTGTTATTGCGGTCACAAGCCTACCGTGACCTACGTTCTAAAAGGTCCTAAGTAAATGTATTAACAGAAAGTTTTTTGAATGATTAAAAGACATAACGTACTGTTCTAGAGCAGAAGAATAAAACCAGCTAACACGTGTCTAGGGCTTACTCCGTGCCAGGCACTTGTCCTAGTGCTTTATGCATTTGGTACTTACTTGATTTCTTCCAACAGGAGGAGGGTACATTCTTTTACTTTCCCCACTTTAAACCAGATACAGAGATATTAAATCCATCTCCAAGTCACCTGACTGAAAAAATGGTGGGCAGGGATGGAAACCAGGATGTCAAGCTGTGTTCTGCCCACTGAGCCCAAGTCCTCTGCTAAGCGCTGTGTGAGCTCTTCCACACGGGAACTCAAACCTCGACAGAACCAAGAGGTGGACGAACGTGTACAGAGTGACAATCTCTTCTGCACATTTCAGCTTGTGCCATGCAAAGTGTCATCCCATCAAAAACTAGGACCCTGAGCTCCAGAGAATTAGTGAGCGTGGATTTCGTTAGCGAGGAAGCTGGGGTTGGAAGCAAGGCATTCTAATCTAATGGCAGACTCACCTTTTTGGGGGTCTTTTTAACATTAATTGTATTTAATAAAAGTTCTACATGAATGTAGTTTGAAGAAAGAAATTGTTCTACCAGGCTTCTTATGAAACAACAGCTATTCGCAGCCCTCCTCTCTGATATGTCCTCCTTCCCAGAGGAAACTTTTTTCAAATCTTTTCACTCTTGGGATTTCTAACATAGCTCAAAAACCACGCTAATATTGCTATTTCTTGATTTTCCAGTTCTAGGAATAATCTGTGGAATCCCCACCACGGACAATGAGAAATGACCCCTGAACATCCACTCTCCCTCATCCTTCCATAATTACACTTTTAATCTGATTTTCCTCCTCTGCTCAGCTCCTTGTTTTCTCTGCAGTTAATGGTTTTATATTTGTTTCTATTTTGCTCAGGGTTTTATGTATTTATCACGAAGTAGTCCCCAAACTCTCCTCTAGCTGGTAAGTCCTCCCTCACCATATTCACATGGTAACCGTTCTATCCCTGTTCACCCACCTCCCCAGACTCCTCTCCCAGCCAGAACCTTCTCTCTGCTCCGTTCTGCAAGAGATGCCTCCCAGGCCTCCTGCAGAAGCTGCTTCTGGAATTTTCTCTCTCCATCACTATGGGAATTCCCTTTACCTTGCTCTTGTGTTTTATCTCTATTTCTGAGATTTCAGGAAGTCCTTCTTCTTGGTTGACTTGCTCAGTTTGGTGAGCATATCTGTGTTCGCGTGCCTGGGTCAGGCGGTGCTTGCGGGTCTTGCAGAACCTCAGGGACAAGAGTGCGGCCCTTCCTGGCTGCCACTCCTGCACACTGCCAGTTCTCTTCTTGCATGCACATAGTAGGGCCGCTTTTCCTTCCCATCCTGCAAGTCGGGAGCAGCCATGATTTGCTTTATCCGTGAAACGTGTCTCTTCCAGCAGAAGCCTTAGCAGCCAGCGTGTGATTTGCTGTCTCCTTCTCCTTCCTTTGGTGTCTGGATGTGACTCAGCGTCCAGTGCTGGGTACGGAGGAAGTGAAGAGCAGAACTTTGTGGTGCTTGCCACTGAGATTTGGGGGCTCTTTGTTACCAGAGCAAAACCAAGCGCAACCTGGCTGGTCCCAGTGCAAGTCAGGAGACATGAAACCTCCAGCTGCGTTGTCTCGCAACCCCTCCAAGTTCCCTTCAGTAACACTTGGTGATTTATCTCTTTTTCAGCAGCTCCTGCAGCCAGGCAAAGGCTAAGAACTTCCTCTTTCCACTCAAGTAGGACTTGTTCTAATTTCCATTTAATCCCAGTAATCCCATTTAATCCTATTGTCTAATTTGACCCACTCTTCACACTGAGGTAGGTACAATTAATCTCATTTTACTGATGAATAAAATGAGGCTCAGAAACATTTTTTTTTTTTTTTTTTAATGGTACGCGGGCCTCTCACTGTCGCGGCCTCTCCCGTTGCGGAGCACAGGCTCCGGACGCGCAGGCTCAGCGGCCACGGCTCACGGGCCCAGGCGCCCCGCGGCATGCGGGATCTTCCCGGACCGGGGCGCGAAGCCGTGTCTCCTGCATCGGCAGGCGGACTCTCAATCACTGCGCCACCAGGGAAGCCCAAGAAACATTTTTAATGTTATACCGACAGCGGGGGGCCTGGATTTGACATCAGTTCTGAATCATGCCAAAGTACCTGGAGCATAAATTTGTAAAAATCAAGATAGCCTTTCAAGTTACGTAGAGTCTTCTATTCTTTGAAAAATTTCAAAATATAATGTAGTCCATGTAGTAGGAACATAATATCCTCTGCAAAATTCCCCTTAGCTTTGCCAAGAATTTATAGCAGAAATAAAATTGAATTTATTAAAAATAACAGTATTTAAGTGCATGTAACTGAGTCTTTTTTAAGGCATTATATGTTCATACCTTTGTATGTAGGCTTTCTAGAAACCACTTAGGATAAATACCTGATTTTGTGTTTAGAAATGTTTATACTGTATATTTCTGGTCCTCTTACTCTTAGGTTAAAATCCATTTCCAAATGATCTTTAAGAACGATTATTTTTCCCTTGCTGAGATTTCACTGAATACAGAGAAGAGGAAAGACTGAGTATATCACGAAAGGAAACACTCTATTTGCCACATTACACATTGATGAGAGCAAAGTTCCACAGATTAATTCAAGTGGGTATTTGCTGTAGTTTCCACTGTTGTAAGCCATGGGAAAGCAAACAATTCAGGTTAAAAATCCTATTTTGACATGAACTGTCTGATGAATTTTCTTGGCGCTTTACTTCCCCTGAGTATATAAAAGCCAAAGAGTATTATTTTTTCACTTTTATCTGAACAATCAAAACAGTCATTCCCCAAATCAGTAATTCAATGGGTAATACAAATACCAGTTACAGTTAACTGAATTAATATCATGATAGATTTTGCCAAAGGCTAAATTTGTAAGTCTCATGACAGCTTTCACCTAAATCTTCCAACTTGTTGAGAAAATCCCAGAAAATTGGAATCCTGGGCTAGGGATGTGTTCCTTGTTCAGAACAGTTTGGGACTCTCTTGTGGATGTTGTAAACCTTCCACAAGGTTCACTACCTTCAGGACTGTGAATTAATGACCTTTGTTTGAGGCCCAGTCTTTCGATGTTTCTTAGTCGTAGCTGGTGATTCATGGGGGGAATGTTGATTTCTGGTAAAAACAAACAAACAAAAGTTGAAGTGTGATTTTTAAGTCAGGGGCCCGACCATCTTGTGTAATGAATTCCATCCCAAAACATTTCCAAAAGAGGAATTTCCTAATTCCTTTTCATTCTATCTTTTGAATTTTAAACTGTGTGACTCAATGAAAAGAAACTAAGGTAAAAATGAAAGAAGCACATTTTGGGATTCTATATAGATGGACCACACACGCACACACAGAGGACTTCACATTCGTGCAGGAGGAAACACTTGTGAATGCAAAAATCACGGTCATTTTACTTTATTATTATTATTTTTTTGACTTGTGCAGCACTCTCGTACTTTCTTGTCAACGCGCTCGCCCACACTAGCAGCTCCCACATCTGCGGGCTGACAAAGAGCTGCTCCTCCCCAGCTGTCAGCATCTGTCTGAGCGGAACCACTGCATTTCCCGGAGGAAATCCGGATGCAGCCGCCCCTGCGCGCAGGCGTGCCCTTCGCCTCTCCCTGCTGGCCTGGCTGCACTCTTTCGGCTCCCGTTCTGCCCCCAGGCTTCCAGGCGAGGATTTCTTCCCGCCCTCCGCCAGTCTCACTGACCACTGCTGTCAACTGGCGCCTGCCTTCTTGCAGACAGGAGAGGGTCTGCTGTCATGTTCCTGATGCTGTGAGGAGAGCCCTGGGTGACAATTCGGCACTTCTGCCCCGTGTTCAGAATTTCAGCGAGTGGCCATCAGGTGACCCTCACTTTCGGACCGAGCATCCCCTCCAGCCTGACAATTTATAGCAGCGTGCACAGATGCTGTGTCCATCTGCATTAATGTCATTGGACAGGAGTCATTTCAGCCTCCACCGAGTCTTTCAGTTTTTCACTTTTGGGGAAATACACTATTAATACAATTTGTCACTATTCTCTAAGGAGCACTTATTATGCTGGGATTTTAGTATGTTTTACCAATTTAGTTGTCATAATGGCCTGCAAGTGCCTTGATTTTAAAACCTTATTTCCCGGGCCTTTTGAGAGCTCACTATAACCTGAGATTATTTTCCTAATGGACTGCTTCTATAATGTACTTCTTAAAAGCCAAAGGGTACTTATCACTTCATTTTGCATACTGAATGACATTTTTAGCTTGGTATTAATAATCCAACATTATAATAAAAATAATAATAGCGAGGGTTTGAAAATCCATTACAAATCTCCTTAAACCCAGGTGAACTCATTAACTCTTAGATAAAAGAAATTGGAATTTTAAAAAAAGACTTGATTCGATTCTGCCTCCTGTGATGGCTTTGAGGAAGAATAAGAAGTAGAAGTGAATTCTCCTGACTTCAAATCTACTGTTGGGTTTGCTAGGATGACCGGTTAAGATAGGCTGTTTCATTTAAAAATGAAAACAGAGAAAGAAACATCCCTCTTATCTCTGAGTCAAGTCGATGAATGTGAAAGCAAAGGTGGTGATTTCTGCTTTTGTCATCTGGAGAGAGTGGGTTGAGGGGAAACAAGAAAGAGGGTTACCAAACCTTACAAACAAAACATACAAACAAGCCAGGATTTTCAAACCATAAGCCTTATCAGAACGAGTTTCCTATCCTGCTCTTCTGTCTAAAATGTCAGTGTTTTGGTCATGCTGACGGCTCTGTGGGGGTGACTTCAGTCATTTGCAGGCTTCACTGGGTTGAACTGTGTCAAATTCATATGTTGAAGTCATAATCACACTGCCTGAGAGTGTGACCTGATTTGGAGACAGGGTCTCCATGGTGGGAATTAAGTTAATGAGGTCATTGGAGGGAGGGGCGGTCCTAATCCAATAAGACAGGTGTCCTTCTAAAAAGGGGAGATTAGGACTCAGGCACACACAGAGGGAGAAGGCCACGTGGCGATGCAGTCAGAGATTGGGGGATGTGTGTACAAGCCAAGGAGAACCAAATGTTGCCAGGAAAGCACCAGTAGCAGGAGAGAGGCCTAGAATAGACCCTCCCTCACAACCTTCAGAAGGAATCCCTCCGCCAACACCTTGATCTCAGACTTCTGCCTCCAGAACTGTGAGACAATAGATGTTGGATGTTTATGCCACCCAGTTTGTGTTTCTTTATTATGGCAGAGTCCCAACAAGCGAATACCCTGGACATCCAGGGAGTCAAAACCATGTCCAATGTAATCCAGTCCCATCAGGAGCTTACAATGAATCCACAACGAATCACAGAGTGATTCTGAAAAAGCTGACAAATAAATTACAATGAATCTTGGAGTGATCTCCATGAAACATGGAGCAATCATAGGCAAATCATAGACAGAAGGCCACTAGAGTAATTCAAACAGTAAATGCTGTCAGAATTCGGAGGACAGGAGAGAAAGAGAGACAGAAATCTCCAAAGGTTCCCACAGCCTAGTGTGAAAGAGCAAAGGAAGGGTGCATATGAGTCCAGAGGAAAAAAGCAAAGCCCATGGTTTGGGGGATGGAAGTTGGGAACAAAAGGCAAGACCTTACCTCTTCTCTGGCAAAGCACGTCCTGTGTTCTCACTGGCCATCGAAAGAGACTCAGCCGCAAGGGCAGAAGTGACCCCCTCCATGTAAGGGGCTCAGGTGTTGTCTGGGAGGAGAAAGTCAACCATTAGGCTCAAAATTTCCAGGATAATATATGTTTATGTACCAATTCAAGCAACAATAGAAAAGCTAAACTGCAAAATTTTATTTTGCTACTACCATATAACTCTAGAATTAGTGTAAAAATTTCAAAGTAACATGCAGGACATACCCATGGGAAGGTCCTTATGCTAGGGAACGACTTTATCATTTAAAATCATTAAAGAAAATTGGATTTTATTCTTAAAGATGGAAACATTTCTTGCCATTTGTAGAGCTTATTGAAAACTTCATTTTCAGTGTTCAATCACAAGTAAATGTGAAAAATACTTTACTTAATAATTGACTTAGGTTGCCTTTAAATATAGCTTTGGCCTGTTTTTGTGAGCTTTTTCTTTAATTTTCTATTAGTGGGCACAACCCCTTGCTCATATTTGCTGTGACATGTCATGGTTGGTACCATCCTCTCAGCAGCTTCTGCAAACTCTGCTTTTACAGTGCAGAATACAACACCACCATAATTTTATTTTCCTCTGAGGAAATTCCCAATATGTAAGTTCAAGTATTAGAGACAGTGAGACAAAGGCAATAGTGTAAAACCACAATGGAAATCTGACTCACTCTGAACTTCAAAATTGCAATGAGCTACTAAAAATAATTAGTCATCCCTACTGCTTGGAAAGATTTCTTCTTGGATATTCTGTAATTGTGAAATGCACTGCAAATAATTCAGCCTTCTTTCAGCTCCTTGGTTTGCTGTGATCAGTTGATACCTGCGTTGGCATTAACCACCTTGCAACACTCCCTTACACATCTTTCTCTGCACCAATAAGAACAGAGGAGATTTATCTAGGCCGTGTGTGCTTATTAAGGATATCCATTTTATACGTTCACTCATTGAATTAAAAATTAAAAGTGAGTAATTCTATGATGTGATTGCAGTAATTAAAATATAGATAGAAAGGTTGATGTCACATATAAAAATGAGCATTGGAGTAATTGGATAGAGAACTGATAAAATAACAATCTGCTTAATTTGCATGTAGCTCTTCAACTGAATAAAAACCAATGTACAATGTACATCCTGTACTGTTTGGAAGGCCAGCAGCAAATTATCATTGTTTTTCCCCGAAACGTAGCTCACCATTTAGGTAATAGACACTCAACCTCTCAATCCTTGTCTGCAGCTCAGTAGAAATATGGGTCTTGGAACAAATGGAGGAAGGACACCATTTCTCATGGTGCATACTGTGGTGGCACTCACCATTTGTCTCAGAAATAAGTGACATTTTTTTCAGCTTTATTGAAGTATAATTGACAAATAAAAATTGTATGTATTTAAGGTGTACAAAGTGTTGGTTTGATTTACATATACATTGTGAAATGATCACCACAATCAAGCTGATGAACACATTCATCCTCACATAGTTAATATTTGTGTGTGTGTGTGTGTGTGTGTGTGTGTTTGGTGAGAACACTTAACATCTATGCTCTTAGAAAAATTCAAGTACACAATACAGCGTTATTAACTATAGTCACCATGCTGTAGATTAGATCCCCAGAATTCATTCATCTTAAAACTGAAAGTTTGTGCCTTTTGACCAACATCTTGCCATTTCCCCCACCCTGATACCCACCGTCCTACTCTCTACTTCTTTGAGTTTGACTTTTAGATTCTACATATAAGTGGAATCATGCAGTATTTGTCTTTCTCTGTCTGGCTTATTTCATTTAGCATGATGTCCTCCAGGTTCATCCATGTTGTCGCAAAGAGCAAGATTGCTTTCTTTTTTATGCTGAGAAATATTCCACTGTATGTACGTGCCACACCTTCTTTAAATGTTCATCCCTCAGTGAGTACTTAGGTTGCTTCCAAGTCTTGACTGTTGTGAATAATGCTACAATAAACATGGGAGTACATATATCTTTTCCAGATAGCGATTTTATTTCCTTTTCATACATACCCAGAAGGGGGATTGCTGGATCGTATGGTAGTTCTATTTTTAATTTTTTGAGGAAATTCCATACTGTTTCCAAAAATGGCTGAACCAGTTTTTATGCCCATAAACAGAGTATTCCCTTTGTGTCACCCCCTTGCCAATACGTGCTGTCTCTTGTCTTTTTGATAATAGCCATCATAACAGGTATGAGGTGGCATTATATTGTGGTTTTGATTTGCGTTTCCTTAATGATTACTGATGTCGAGCACTTTTTCACGTATCCGTTGGCCATTACCCGTCGTAGGTCTTCTTTGGAAAAAATGTTTATTCAGGTCCTTTGCCTATTTTTACATAGAGTTTTTTTGTTTGTTTTTGGCTGTTGAGTTATAAGAGTTCCTTGTATACTTTGGATAGTAATGCTTTATCAAATGTATAATTTGCAAATGTTTTCTCCCATTCCATAGGTTGCCTTTTCATTATGTTGATTGTTTCCTTTGCTGGGCAAAAGCTTTTTTAGTTTGATGTACTTCCACTTGTTTGATTTTGCCTTTGTTGCCTGTGCTTCTGGCGTCAGATCAAGACATATTTTAAAGACTAAGGATAAGCAACCCTTGGCTTTTCCAGAGCTCTCTCAGAGAACCCTTCTCAATGAATAGCAAAGATAAGAAACATTCCAAACCATAGAGCAAATAATGCTCTGAGTATTTGCCTTTGGTTCAGGAACAGTTTTCACTTGGTTATGGCTCCCTGCCCCTCACACCTCATGATGATTTACATAGAATTATCTTCTCTGAAAGGAAGCAAGCAGTGCCCTTACCTCTAATTCAGAAATAGTCTTCATATCCAGCCACTCTCTTACTTGTGTTTTTGTGAAACAAGTTTGTTATAAATTTGGTAACACAGTTAGCCTCAGTTCACATAAATAACAGGTGTCCATTGCCACCGTAATTTTAAAGACAATCTAAGCAGATGTTTCTAAACATTTTGGGCATCATAACTCCTCAGTAAAAAGTTTTCAGTCATGATATCCAAAGACATCAATATGTGTTGATTTGTTAATTATAGATATGGAAGTCTTCTGTTATATCTTGAGCATTATAAAAGATACACAGAAATGTAAATTAGAAAAAATGAATCAGATATAGTGTTTATTGCTTCATAATCACAAAGGATGAATTACTTTCTTCTGGGTAAAGCACAGCTACAAGATGTTTGCCATAATCACAGAGAGGGGAGGTGATGGGCTCTATCCTAGGGCACAAAGACTGAGATCATGGACCTCTGATCACACATAAATCTGCTAGCCTGGGAGAAGATGGGCATGAAGGTTTATGGCTTACCTCCCATGCGCCAGGCACACTTCTAGATGCTGAAATATGTTAAAAGACATCATGGCTCCAAAGCCTTTACCTAATGTTTGGGCCATAACAAATGCTATTATTATGTTTCTTGTGTAATCATCAAAATTATCCAGATAGTTAGGAATCAATATCCTCACGGTTTTCACCTTACATTATAAGCCACTTAAGGATCAGAGAGGTTTTACAACTTGGTCTTGGTCACACTTAGTAAAAGATGAGAGAAGTCTTTCTGATTCCATAGCTAAATTTTCAGGGTTTTTTCCTTTTCTTCATTTGTTTTTTTTTTTTTTACTTTTATCACTGTATAATTTTGCTCATGTCAGAATGCTCATGAAGAATCTCAGAGCCCTGGGCCACCCCTATTGGTTTTGTCACATCATATGGACAGTTATGGTAGATACTGTTTATTTGTCCCTATCCACTGTATCATACACCTGTAACTTATATAATATTATACACATGCACACAAAAGTTTATGGTAAAGGTGGTTGTATTGGGTAGGATTCTCCAGAGAAACAAATAGAATATATAAGGAGTTGGCTCAACTGACTGTGGAGGCTTGGTGAGTCCAAAATCTGATGGGGAAGGCTGGCAGGCTGGAGACTCAGTAAAGTTGCAGTTTGAGGCCGAAAGTGGTCGGACTGGAGAACCTGAAAGAGCCAATGTTGCAGATGAAGCTCGAAGGCCATCTGCTGAAGAATTCCCTCTTGCTCTGGGGAAGTGAGTCTTTTGTCCTATTCAGGCCTTCAACTGATTGGACAAGGCCCACCTCCATGGGGGAGGACAATCTGCTTTACTCAAACCTTGCCAATTTAAATGTTAATCTCATCCAAATCAACCTCACAGACACATCCAGAGTAATGTTTGACCACATTTCTGGGCACCATCGTGGCCCAGCCGAGTTGACACATAAAGTTAGCAATCACAGTGGAGTGATGGCTGCTTTCTTTAATTTCAAGAGCTGAAAATTAAACAACAACAAAAAAGCATTGGGCTGAGGGGCACCAAAGTGTAGCCTATACTTATCATTAAGAGTTCCTCTTTTGGAGAAACTTCTGAATTAAAGGGGATGATTTTTCTTAACTCCACTGCAGTATTTCTGATTTGTATTTGATAATGTAAAAAACACATACTAGTGTGGTATACCCGAGGCAAACAGAGGTGAAGATTCACAGAATTGGAGAAGACCCTAGAAATCAGGGACTCCATGAACATCATGTTCCAACTCTCTGAAAATCGTTCAAACATTTACCTGCAGAGCTGGGACTGGCACTGGTCCTGTGACCTGTCCAAGAGCATTTGTGGTTCATGGAACCAACTCAGCATCTACCAGAGGAACTTCACTCCTATGGATAGTGTATTGGATACTATATAAGATTCCATTTTGAAAAAGATTATTTGCTAAAACAAGCTTGCAAACACTCTCTTACTTCATTTGTAATGGATATTTTTGTTGCTACTGATGTATTTCAACATGTTCAAGATACATTTGAGAACTGATGTTAGGAAAATAACTTCAATCTATGATTTGCAAGTTTGAATTTCAATAATTTGGCCCAATTTGAATTTATAAGCACAGAGAAAAGGTTAACTCACCCATTTAGTAGTTTGGAAAGCATTTGGTTTTATGTTTATTTTATCCTTAAAAAATTATGATGCTGAATTTAATAAAATAACAAAAACTGCTTTTTTATTTAAAAAGTAACTAATATGCATGAAGGAATATTGGAAAATACAGAACAGCAGGCAGAAAAAATATAGTCAAATATACCAGCTACCTTTTTTTCTGGGAAGAATAGTATATGTGACTTTTTTCGCTTATCATATATCCCAGGCCTTTTCTGTGTTATGGAAGAACCTTGAAAAATATAATATTGAATGAGTATGCAACCTTCCATTAAGTGGTTATACCAGGGAATTCCCTGGCTGTCCAGTGGTTAGGACTCTGCACGCTAACTGCAGAGGGCCGAGGTTCAATCCCTGGTCAGGGAACTAAGATCCCACAAGCCATGAGGGACGGCCAAAAAGAAAAAAAGTGATTATACCAGTGCTTAGCTAACAATTACTTTTTTATATTGCTGTTTCCATTTTTTTTTTTTTTTTACCATAAAAAACAAAGCAGGGATAATATTGCTACGGGCTCATTCTCGCCCCATCCCCCGAATTCATAGATTGAAGTCCTAACCAACATTGTGTCTGTATTTGGAATAAGGAAGTAATTTAGGTTAAATGGGGTCCTAAGAGTAGAGCCCTGATCTGATAGGATTAGAATCCTCAAGAGGGGTAGCAGAGAGCTTTCTCTCTTCTCTCTGTCTCTGTCTCTCTATCATGTGAGCACACAGTGGGAAAGTGGCCATCTGCAAGCCAAGAAGAGAGCTCTCCCCAGACACAGAATCTGCCTGCCCCTCGATCTGGGACTTCCAGCCTCCAGAACTGTGAGGAATTAGTGTTGGCTGTCTAAGACCCCAGTCTGGGGTCTTCTGTTACAGCGACGGAGGTGACTGATTCAGCATCTCTTTCATAAAGCTCCCTTTGCATGCCCCACCTGCGTCTGCTCATGTATATGCTTCAATAGCCCATCAGATTTAAAGCACAAGTTCAATGATAAAATATCTAAGAATTCAAGATGGCAACAGCAGAACCTGAAACCAACCTGGGTCCTCCTGAGCGTGGACCCTCTGAGATTTCACAGGCCATGTGCCCACAGGACCGGCCCTGACTTACTGGGGTGTTCTTGGTGTGAACACGTGGGCCTCGCTCACCAGTATTCATCCCATGGCTATAGATACTCAACAGAGTCTCCTGTTGGTTTGATGTTTTGTGATATGTAACCGACTCTCAGATCTATGTTAAAGTGGTTCCATGGGTCCTCTGATTAAGAACATTTTTTTAGTGGTTATTTTATAATCTTCTGTTTACTGAAAAACAACCAGAGAATCACAGAAATATAAAGCTGGAAGGAATTTCCTCTCTGGTAGTGTTCAGGGTTGTTTTTGTTTTTTAATTTTTTGTAGGCAGTGGAGCCAGTCCTTCAAGGAAAACTTTTGAAGAAAGAGGTTTGTTAGGTGGGGGCCTAGTGCTGCTCAGATTGGGGCGGGGTTGTCAGCCCGACACCCTCCCTGAAACAGAATTTGAAAACCAATGATCTCATCCCACCTCCTCATTTAAAATATTTATTTATGGGTTTCCCTCTAGGGATCTTCAAAAATGACAGAATTCCATTTTTTTTTTAAAAAGCACTATTTTAGAGTTTTTTTAAAAATGCCAGGGTACATAGGAGTGTTTGAACGTTAAGTTAACAAATTCTCATAAGAATTGAGGAACAACCGTTTAGCAGTAAACGTGGCTCTCAGCTCCAAAGGGGCAGCTGTGTCCATCTCTGTCTGACCTTTAGTGGTGGTGGAAAACACACGAGATAATGAAATCTCAGGACACCTTGTGATTCTTGGGTTTTGCTGGGTGAAAATAGGCCCTGTACCTTTCACCTGCTTTTTATGACCGAGCCCCAACTTCCTTCCCTTTCTTGAAGTTGCTTCACTTGTTTTACAGCCTTTGAGTTACCACCATCACTTGCCTTTTCAATGAATCAGGCCAGCTTCTCATCTTCATAACTGGGCAAACTCATGCAATCACTCCCAGGGAGTTGGCATCACACTGTCTTTTGTTGTTTTAAGGCATTATATTGTTTTACTATATTCTATTGCTTCTATAACTTTATGCATTCATTCATTCCACAATGTGTGAATATTTCCTGATCACATAGCTGCCTAGTTGATGCGGGGAATTGCAAAGATGGGTAAGACATAAGCATTTCCTTCTAGTGGGACATGGTATAGCCAGGGAATCAGAGTTGCAAATCAACAAAGAATAATGTGTTTTCCAATTATGGTTTCGAACGGTTATACGCTTAGAAAAAAGTAATTTTCTTTTCATAGCCCAATTAAAAATTGTATTTGGTAAATATTATGTGCAGGGCTTTAAAAAACATTATTTTAGAATCTCAAAATGTAATAAATTAAACATATGCTTTCTGTGATATTCTTTCCATTTTAATATTTTTAGGAAAAGTAACTTGGCCTATAAAGTGCTATCAAAGTAAAGTTGAATCAGAAACACTTTTTAGTGAATTTTCTTATGAAGTGTAAATAGGTTACAAAAAATAAAATTAAAAAAATAAATAGGCTAAGATTTTTGTCAGTTAATAAGAGAGAAACTAACGGATGATAGATGTCAAATCAAACTTTTGAAAACTTAGCTTAAAAGTCCTAGCAGGACACAAAAATAGATATAACTATGCTTCTTTTTCAAAAAAATATAATTCCTCCTCCCTCCACCTCCTCATTCTCTATTCTTTTTCTTAGAATTCTTATGTTAAGTTTACATGGTTCCCTTTTCAGTATCATTATTTACAACACTGTCAGTGTTTCCATAGTTATGCAGAAAGCCCGTTCCTATAGCAACACTCTTGGTTTCCTAAACAAATAGTATCACAGTGTTAATCTTGTCTCAATGTTATTGTATTATGTTATTAGATACAAAAATTCAAAAAATAATTTAAGCAGAGTTTGAAACTAGGTGGGTTGGTTTTATTGTTTGGTGCTTTCGATATTAAATTTCAATTTCATATTAAAATATGTATCCATTTGAAAAATAGTGGGAATTTTGTATAGTAAACATGATACCAATTTTATTCACTAGTTATAAAACACTATAATTTAATAAGAGAGTGTTTCAATACATGAACAACATACAGGGAGAGGTTTACCATCTTCAGATTAAAACGCCTGTTTTTCAGCTGGCCTGGATAATTTAGCTTCTCCAAGTCTCTAAAGTCATTTATAAGCTACCCACAGCAATATTTCCCTTTGCCATTTTTGCATTTTAAGTAATTTCTACCTGTTTTGCCTTTTATTTTACAGCCCCACAGGAACAACTATGCAACAGACTTCAAGGGAAATTTATGGCTTCCGTTTTCTTTGATTGAAACAAAAGAGAAAAATTAGTAGGTTTCTGTGTCTTTGTCTTAATATTTGCTCATCATTACCCTTAATTTCTTCTCTAAGGAGCAAATCTTTTGGCCTCTTTCAGAACTGGGACTTGGCCTACCCCTAGCTCCCAGCGACCTCTGGCATATCCAGTTTGCTTTAATTGGATAGTTTACACTCGCCTCCTCCAGGAGGGCCTCAGGGCACATGGGGGAGAAGATGGCCAACATGCAGGGTAAAGGAAATGGGAATATTACTTTTATTTAACCGAAGCGACAGGAGCTGTATTAACAGTCCCATAGCATTACCATGTCCTGTCAGATGTTTGTAAAAGGCCGGCTGGGCTGTTCGCATCTGGATCTTTGTCTCTGTGTGCTGCCTCACTTAACGTGGCTTTTCAGAAGCCTGCTCTTTCACTCTCCTTTTGAATACGTCTTCCTTGAAGAATACATTTAAATGAGTTTCCCATCTCAATTTTAGCAGGAAGGGCATTGAGACAGGGGTATAATATACTAATTTGCAAAGATGAATTGGTTTGCTCTCTTGTGGGGAAAGGAGTCAATAATGACAGAAGCTGATGTCAAACTTTGGACCCACCATGCCCCGGCTGGGGAGCTGGGGCCAGGGAGACACCAGGCCAGCCCATCCCAGCTCCGGTGTCTGAGCTGCGGGATTTGGAACCTGGGATTTCAACCCCTCTGAGCCTCAGTTTCCTCATCTATAAAATTAGGAAAACAGCACCCAATGTGCAGCAAGCATTGTTGGGAGATGAGAGATACAAATAAGCAGCAGGGGGCTTCCCTGGTGGCGCAGTGGTTGAGAGTCCGCCTGCCGATGCGGGGGACACGGGTTCGCGCCCCGGTCCGGGAGGATCCCACGTGCCGCGGAGCGGCTGGGCCCGTGAGCCATGGCCGCTGAGCCTGCGC
>NC_041224.1:32409515-32456264 GCF_002837175.3 Physeter macrocephalus | reverse complement strand
CCGCGGAGCGGCTGGGCCCGTGAGCCGTGGCCGCCGAGCCTGCGCGTCCGGAGCCTGTGCTCCGCAACGGGAGAGGCCACAGCAGTGAGAGGCCCGCGTACCGCAAAAAAAAAAAAAAAAAAAAAAAAAAGCAGGGTAACACTTGCTAAGAGGTAGTCATTGTTGTGGTTTACTGATTGTTCCTTCTTTTCTTTGATAATTTGAAATTTGGGGTCAGAAAGAGCCTGATTCCTCTGTAGTGCTTCAAGGAGGTGTGTCCACGGAGACTGCACTGGCCGAGCTTCTTCAGCTTTCCCGCCATCGCTGGCCTGTCTCCCGCCCCTTTGCAGCAGGCAGCTTTAATGTTTCAGTTCAGGGGAGGCAAGCATTCAGACTTCCCAAAGCTGCCTCTTCATGTGGGTTTCTCCAATGGGCAGCAGCCTCATGATGTGGAAAGCCCCTGAGAAGAGGTCCTTTCCTCACCTCCATCCCTGCAGTGAAGCTTCACCAGTGTTTCTCAACCTGTCGTGTGCGGAGCAATCATCCCAGGACCTTGCTGAAATGCAGATTTGGGTTCAGCAGGTCTAGGTGGGGACCACGTTTCTGCGTGGCTGACAAGTTCTCGGGCAATACCAAAGGCGCTGGTCCAGGGACCTCATCTTGAATGCAAAGGATCTAAACTCCCCAAATCAGAGATATTTCTCAAATGTATTAAGACTCCAATTAAGAGCCAGTTCCTGTAACATTGTGTCCCCAAACTCTTTGGCCTGGGTGTATTTGGGGTTCTTGTTCTAGTACAAGATCCAGACCATCCAGTCTCATTGAACTTGGCTTCCTTGTGAGCTGGAGAGATTGGGCTGGCTGAAACCTCTTGGGTCCTTTTCAAAGATCAGATGTGGTGCTCTTTCTTCTTTTGGACACCGGACAAATCAGGAAAGATGCAGAACTGCCTCTATTCAAATCAGCTGATTTGACTCTCCTCTGGGTCTAAGGATTAGAATGGTTCAGTTGTATTAGGAAAAATGTATAACAGGATTTGAACTGGTCATCAGAAATAGTTTAATATCCCAATCAGAAATTCAGAGATTCATCTACGAACAAGTTTAGAAGCTGGCTGTATCACGTAATCATCAAAAAATACAATATGCTTAGTGTTTCAGAATTCCCTATGAAAATGTGTTCTCATTTCCTTTTGTTATGGAGACAGTATAACAAATCCAGTTAGGTTTTCTCAGACAAAACTGTGTTTGGTTTTCTGTTCTCTTGTACTTCTGAACCTTGTTGGCATTTTAATTGTTATATCTTAATAGCAATGTTTCTTTCATGGAAACCTTTGAACGGCAACTTGCTCTTTTCTGAGCTATTTCAAAAAGAAATTGTATCTGAATGGTCTAAAAAAAAAAAATTCCAGGGCATTCTAGGGGATTTTGTCACTTGGGTTTTCTTTACTTATGATCTCATTGTCGAGGATTGTTTAAGCTTCTAAGAATCAAAGGGATAGTGGTTTCTAAAAAGTATATGCAAACACAGAATTATTTTCATTTTTATTCATATGCTAAATATACTCACTCAACTGGCATCGACCTCATAATGAATCATGATGAGTCTATTTGCCCTCCTCAAAAATAACAATAAAATTGTAACAAAATCAAATCCCTTTGGAAAAGGAGGCAGCCAGTTTTCCAATAGTGCTTGCTTGCCCTGGAAAATTCCCCAACTGTCAATGATAAATTCGCATAAGTATATAAAAAATGTGGATGAAAATAGTATCATCCTTACACAGTACGTAGCACATGAGCCCATGAAAATTAAGCTCTTAGAACAATACCTGGCACATGCCAAGGGTTCAATAAATATTATGTATTGATATTATTCCTGACTCTCATCTCATTTTTTGTAACAAGTAAGACTGCAATATCATATCCTCTCCCTAGCTTTCTATTCATGAATTAAATTATATGTGTATATATGTATATATTTGAGGGGACCCTTTTATAAATGATGGCTTCAAATGTTTGTAGAAAAATCTGACACAGTCCAGAAAGAAATAATGCAAATATTCTCTGACAGTCTATAATGACTATAATTTGAACGTTCAGTTCAAACAGATGACCATTCTCAGGGTTCTCTGTTCATAGAATGTCATATAGAGGATTATGATTTAGAAAGAAATTATTTTCCAAATAAAAGAGCAGAGTCTCTCAATGGGGGAAAAGCCCCGAGCCTATGAAACACACATGAACATATATATTTCCATGAGAAATGCATGTATGTTTTTCTTCTGGTCGTATTGATTAAAAATTCATCTTGTCCTGTTGCATCACTGGTTGCACTGTAAAGCACTAACACTGAAGTGGTGCTTGCACAGAACAAAGAAAAAGGGAAACTTAGCAAATAGTTGGTTTAATGAAGTCAATCTACCATTCCAAATCACCAAGGCCAAACTTTCAGTCGGATGGATAGTTTTCACTTGCCGAGACCATGAAGCCATTCTTTTATGTTTGTTTTGTGCCAACATGAAGGGGAATGCACAAGGAAATTCGACATGATTTTGAGGGGCTTTTCTGCAGTTTATTTATGCAAGGTGAAACTCATAGGATTTTCCCTATATAAAACCACATCACAATGGATATCAGTTTTGCCGAAGATGCCCAAAA
Source organism: Physeter macrocephalus (assembly GCF_002837175.3). NCBI lineage: Eukaryota > Metazoa > Chordata > Mammalia > Artiodactyla > Physeteridae > Physeter > Physeter macrocephalus. The sequence continues at coordinate 32,453,628 of NC_041224.1, read as the reverse complement.
GCAGCTGCAGAAAAAGCTGGGGTGACTCACTGGATAGAACAGCAGCCAGATGCAGCATCCCAGGACAATGATTTAGCCCATGGACTCCAGTCAGACACCCTGGGCTCAAACTCTGGCTCAACCCTTCCTGAACTGCTCGACTTTGAGAAGCTCCCTCACCTCTCTGTGCCTCAGATTACAGGCTCCCCTTGCTAAGAGGGCTCTCAGTACCTGATCACAAAGGCCATTGTAAGAAGGAGCACAATCACATACACAGAGTGATTAGAGAGGTGCTTTAGGCATAGTGACCAAGAAATGTTAGTGGTGATTAGAAAATGAATAATGTTTCCTGTAACTGCCATGGAGATCATTAGTCATATAGTATATTTTTATGAGTTGCTTCCCATTTGACTAAAGCTGATTACAAACTTATTATGCTTTGAATTCTGTAATCTTGGCAAATGTGTAGCCACTCTGACGCTTCTAAGTCAGGTTAAGGTCTCAGATTCTGGAGAGAACTTAGTAATCGGTCAGGTATCAGCAGAAAGGGCTGTGAAGATCAGGAATTTTAGATAAAATCCAGATGGCTTGGATACTAAATAATTCTTAAACCCTGGGTTTAACTATGTCCACATAATTCCAGTAGTAACCATTTAACCAATTGTTTTTGTCAGCTCTGGCTGCCATAACGAAATACCACAGAGTAGGTGGCTTGAACAACACGTTTATTTTCTCACAGTTCTGGAGGCTGCAAGTCCAAGACTAAGGTGCCGGCAGATTCAGTATCTGGTGAGGACCCACTTCCCGGCTTGTGGATGGCTGTCCTCTTGCTGTGTCCTCAAGTGGCCTTTGATTTTATGATTGTCTTGCAAAGAAATCGCTGATATTTCTTAATAAAAATTGCTGAAATTTTGAAATGTGGTTCTAATATGCATGCAAATCAGATAAAGATCAGAGGGTATTCTAATGTGGGGAAATTCCAGATATAGGCACACCTCGGAGATATTTTGGATTCAGTTCCAGACCACTGAAATAAAATGAATATCACAATGAAGCAAGCCACACGTCTTTTGGTTTCCCAGTGCATGTAAAAATTAGGTTTATACTATACTATAGTCGATTAAGTGCACAGTAACATTGTCTTAAAAAAATGTACATACCTTAAAAATACTCTATTGCTAAAAATGCCAAAACAATTACAATAGTAACATCAAAGATGAATGATCACAGATCACCATAGCAAGTGCAATAATAATGAAAAAGATTGCAGTATTTCGAGAATTACCAAAATGTGACACAGAAACACAGAGTAAGCAACTACTGTTGGCAAAGTGGTACCAATAGACTTGCTCCATGCAGGGTTGTCACACACCTTCGATTTGTTTAAAAAAAAAAAAAGTGTATCTGCAAAGCACAATAAAGTGAATTGCAATAAAGCAAGGTGTGCCTAGCCTGGATAGTAAATATGTCTTAAACTCTGGGAGGGGTTTGGGATGTTGCTCATGACCATTGATAAGGTGGTTTCCAAGGCCACTTGGAGCAGAAACTGTGGGATCGCATCATGCTGGTAATGGGAGTGATTGAGCATTTATGACAATGACAAAGGCACACTGCTCAGCTTTAGGGAGGAGACGGGTAAGGTAGTAGTGGGAGTACACAGCAGGTACCGTGAAGTCCTCAGCCTCCGAGATAACACTGGTTCTAACTTAAAGGAAAGAAGGCGGGAGAAGACAATGAATTATGCTTAAAGACGTGTAAATACAGATTGACAAAGTTACAGTACTGAGTCAGCGAGTAAAAAAAAAAAAATCACAAGGAAACACCGATCCCCTGTGGTTAGAGTCTTGACCACTCAACACGTCACATGTGTATTAGGTTTTCACGGGAAGTACCTTGAATCCCCTTGACTCAGAAACATGATACCGATATATGTGGAATCTAGAAAAATGGTACAGATGAACCAGTGTGCAAGCCAGAAATAGAGAAAAAAAAGTATGGACACCAAGGGGGGAAAGGGGGGCGGTGCTGGTGGTGGTGGTGCTGGGATGAATTGGGAGATTGGGATTGACACATATACAATAATATGTATAAAATAGATAACTAATAAGAACCTGCTGTATAAAAAAATTAAATTTAATTAAATTTTTAAAATGATGATAATTTCATATGGATAACCCAAAAGGTCTTAAAAAGAAGGATTTCTTACTATCTAGTTCTCTTTCAAGTTCACACGGCCCAAGTTAACGAGTTATCTTTTATTTTTTTTTGAATTTTTATTTTATTTATTTTTTTATCCAGCAGGTTCTTATGAGTTATCCATTTTCTACATATTAGTGTGTATATGTCAATCCCAATCTCCCAATTCATCACACCACCACCACCACTTATCTTTATTAAAGGATATTTGCAGTCGAGCTTTCTGGACTATACAAGTCTTTTAGGTTTTTAAGGGTTAGTAAACACTTCCTCCCATGCAGACTCAGCGTGACACCAGCCCTTGCCATTCTATGAAAGGAAACGCCCTGCTCTGAGGCTGGGTCCTGCTGCCCGCAGAAGCTGTATATTTCATTCTCTGGAACATCTCCGAGCTGGACCAAGCCGGCTGACGATGGGAAGTCAGAATAACTTGCTTCCATTGGGGTCAGATGCGGCGCAGAGTCGGTCCTTACTGCTGACTGCTCCTGTCTTCACCTGCCTCTGCCTTGTCCCAACGCCGCTTAGAAACCAAGTCCTACAGTGAGGCTATCCACACGGGGTGCGTTGTCAGTCGCTTTCTGCTTCCTTTCCTAAGCCCATCTTGCCCGCACTGCCTGAGTCAGAGCGCCCACGCACTCGTGTTCTGTGTTACCTACAGGACTGATTCCTTGTGGGGCAGCAAGTCCCTCGGGAACCCTGTTGGGGATTTTCACCCCCCCGCCCCCCCACCGAGAGCAGAGCCTGATATTTTTCCCCCTGGCTGACCTTGAACCTTACTTGTTTAGCATTAATTTTTCTCTGTAAGTTGGAAGTGTGAGCGCTGCTCTACTGCGTGGAGAGAAGGAAAAGATGGTGACCAGGTGGGAGATTGTGCTTCTGGGTTACCTGGAAGCCTCACCCACCACCCGAGGAATCCCCAGGCAGCTTGTTCTAGAGATGGATGCTTAACTGTTTTCATTCTTTTAAACATCAACTCTTTGAGGAAAAGTCTTCTTAGGCTTTTTTTTTTTTTCTTTCCTGAAATACTTGCTGATTTTTTTCCTTTCATATTTATCTCACATAATTCAGTGCTGGTATTTTTCTAAAATGATAGCTCCTCTCACTTTGCAGAAATTTCCATGAGCTGAGGTTCCTTTCTCTTATTGATCAGGAAGGTGCCCCCTTAAGCTGCCTGCCCTCAGGAGACTGAGGGGGTCACATTCAGAATTGCTTTGAAAGCAAGAAACTTCCAGAGACCCAGAAAAAGGATTGGACCTTGGGGTCTAAATGGTTAATGGGAGTTCTTTTCAGATGAGGAACTGTTTTGGTTAACTTCTAGGTGGAAGGAACAGAACTTTGTTACCCTAACTAGCTGACTGGGGAGCTTTTTAACTGAAGTCTACCTCAGCTGAAGAGGATTCCTGATAACAAGCAGAGATACTGATCTGGCCTTCAAGGAGGCATTTTCTAAGTGTCCTAGGGATTTCTCCCCATCCTTAGCGTTCACAGAAGACTTTCCCTCATCTCTCTCTCTATCTCTCTCTCTCTCTCTCTCCCTCTGGGTTTTCGTTTTCCTATTACTAATTGTGCACGCAGGAAGGTAATGATTTCTTCTTTTCTTTTTTTTGGATTCTGTGTTCATTTTATTTTTAACATCTTTATTGGAGTATAATTGCTTTACAATGGTGTGTTAGTTTCTGCTGTATAACAAAGTGAATCAGCTCTACATATACATATATCCCCATATCTCCTCCCTCTTGCGTCTCCCTCCCACCCTCCCTATCCCACCCCTCTAGGTGCTCACAAAGCACAGAGCTGATCTTCCTGTGCTATGTGGCTGCTTCCCACTAGCTATCTATTTTACATTTGGTAATGATTTCTGATGTCCTTTCTTTCAAACCCCTACTTTCAGATCAGCAGCCGGGAGCAGTGATAAATAGGTCAGTTATTGCTGACGTCATAGGGAACTCCAAGCCACAGATGGACTGTGCAGAGCTTGAAACCCAAGATAGAGACAGTGTGATTAAAACTGTAAGTACGGTGAGCTCCTGTTAAGGACAAATTCCAGCAACAGATGAGGAATAAGGAGAGATGATGAAAGTTCCTCCTTGAGCCACAGAACTAGGGAATAAAAGGACTCGTATTTTACAAGTTAATGAATAATGATCCTTACGGGGGTGGGAGGACTGACCCCACTCTGCTTAGCAGTACATTCCATGAAGCCTTACCTCATCCTGGGGGCTTTCTCATCCTGTCCTGGTTGAGCCAGACAGAGTGTGAAACACCTTTTTTTTTTTCCACTTTAAATCCATTTTTAAAAAATTTCATTTAATTAAAAAAATTTTATTTTATATTGGAGTATGGTTGATTTATTGAAACACCTTCTGTTACAGGCTGAGTAGCCATTCTTACCAGAAGATTAGCACATGCTCAAAGGGGTTTGCTGAGTTTCCCACTTTATTTTACCCACTGTCTCAAATTTCTAGACATTTCCTGAGACTCCTGTGAATTCAAGGTAGGTGGGGAAAGTAGTAAATTAGAACAAATCCATCCTTCCCCGAAGGAGAATTCCCTGGCAAAATTGAGCCTCACACATCACTGTCTGGGGTCAGTTATTATCAAGGCAGTTCCGGGGTTGGGTTGGATGACCCTCCAAGCCTAAGGTTGCCCCAGACACAAACGTGTCTCCCCAGGCTTCCCTGCCCTCCTCCATTCTGCTCTTGATGCTACTAATTCATTTATGCATCAAATATGCTTCATGAACGGTCACTAAGGAGATGAAAATCATCGTCCTTGACTTCAGGGCCAGTCCTCAAGGAATTAACAAAATAAGCAGCGACTTACAGTCAGAGGTCCAGGCTGGGGGCGGGGGGTTGAGGGGTCGGATCCCTGTGGGCAAGGTCATGACCGGCCAGCTTTTCAGGCTCTGTGCTTATCCTTGTGCCTGGCACATTGACCTCTGTAAATACGTGTGACTTAAATAAGTAATGAATTGGAGCACCAAGATAGGGAGCTATTTTCCGGGCACTTATCTCCTGGCATGGTTACCCTGATACGGGACCAAAGCTAATGAGATCTGCTTAGCGGGTGCTATAGGATGTTGACAAACCAAGCAGTGCAGTGGTCAGCGATGTTATGGATGGACAAAGGGACAGGGTATAGGAAAATGTGGGTGGAAAAAAATATAGTGAGATGTAAATTTCCCCTCATATTATATCTTTACATTTATTTTTGCAATTGCAAAATAATTCAGAATCTGAAATACTGAGTTTCTTTTGAATAAATATCCAAATTTCCTTTTTACTGCTGCATCCATAGCTGACCTCATTAAAGCTGTGTAAGAAGAAAATCACCACCTGACTAGTAATCTCAGTTGAATCAGTTATTTTGATCCAATCAAAACATACTTTTTCTCATGATACAAAAAACACCCCAAGACATTTGTAACTAATACAAAGCTGGAAATAACAGCTCCTAATTAATTGTTGGCACCACCTCCCCTCCCCGCAAATGCACACATAGCACACACCCAGGTCCTATGTTCACTTTTAAACTAAAACAGGTCGATATATTCATCTTCTGTGATTTCTTCAGTTCTAGATTGCCGGGTTGTTTGGAAGCTACTAGCTTGAGGAATTAAGATTCTCATCAAATAGACAGACTAATGAAGATTGCTTTCCAAGATCAAAGCACATCTTTGTTTCCAGGAGGTTGCTTTTTTTTTTTTCTTAATGATGGTATTTATTTTTGTACACATTGTCCTTTTGGTTTGTTATCTAAGATGTCATAAAAATAGTGCTGTCAAAACTTCGGCACTGAGTCGAACCCTTTTGGCCTCACGTTTTTCTGGAAGTCTGTTCTGAAGGGCCAGGTGCAATTTCCTGGGCTCAGCTGATCTGGCTGGGATGAGCTTCACCACCCACCCACCTGGTCCCTGGGCCATCCGCCAGGCCCACCTCTTCTGTTTTCAAGGGCTCTTTGGCCAGAGGGGATGTTTTGGTTTCATCTTCACATACATTGGTCTCTGGAATGTTTGGCAGGAGGGAAAAAAATAAAAAAGGTCAGTTTCACTTGAGGCCAGTGATCTCAGCAGTCATTTCCCACAAATGACCTGGCCATGACTCAGCTTTCACTTTTCTTATGACTGCTGCCTTTGATAACATCCACATTCCTCATTAGGTAATAGTGAGTTTCAGTGAATCTTGACATCAGTAAGCTATCTACTCAACCTCCAACCTCTCCACTCTCTGCCTCTTGCCTTCTCCCTTCAGAGGGTACAAACTGACCCAATGGCATCTGTGTTTCCCAGTCCCAGTTTTGATCTACATGGTGTTTTTAGGGGGGAAAATATGAGCCAACATTAAAAAATGGGAAGATTTTATTTACACACCTAGATTCCCATCTTCTGAAAATGATGGAAATCTAGCAAGATGAGAGCCACATTCTCTGATGCCAAAATTGGCCAGAGATGAGTATCCACTGCCTTTTTTAGGGGAACTGCTCTCCTCATTTTTCCACAGTCTCCAGCATTCCCTACAGTTGCTCTCTGCTGAGGCCACGTGCTTCCTGCCAATCAGTATGGTGCTTTCTTGCTCCCAGCCTGCATTTCTCTCTGTGTGATTTCTTGGCCCGTGCAGGTATTTGGATTTTCAACCTCTACTCCACATAGTATTTTATGTATAATATCTTAGCTTTGAGAGTTTTGGTAGGTAATCCAATTGAATGGCTAATAGTGTATTATTAATAGCATTGATTTCCCTTAGTCCCTGTCACTGCCACATGGGATTCCTCTCCATCTACTCCCAAGAACAAGCTGGTATTGCTTCTCACCTAACAGAGGTTCCTGTTTACAGAAGTCGTTCTCTCAAAGTCAGGCAGGTGACACTTACATGGGACTTCCTGTTTTACAATGCACTTTTCACGTGTATGACCTCACTTAAATCTCAGGACAACTATGAAGGGGAGATTTTATCATCTCTACTTTACAGATGGAAAATTCACGTGGGGTAAGAGCCTGCCCAAGACCACATGTTTGGTCAGTGATGGACCCCAAGGCAGTCCAGGGTTCCAGCCTTCCAATCTCCCACCTTCACGGGAAGATACTGCTGCCTTGGTAAGTTCTGAGCTTTACAGTTTGAAATCTTTAATTATTGTCAAAGGAGCACTAGAGTTTTCCAGCTGGATGTCTTTACAGCCGGAAAAGACAAAGACGGTGAATTTTAAAACAAGGCAAAGAGAGACTTCCCTGGTGGCACAGTGGTTAAGAATCCACCTGACAATGCAGGGGACACGGGTTCAAGCCCTGGTCCAGGAAGATCCCACATGCCACGGAGCAACTAAGCCCGTGCGCCACAACTACTGAGCCCACGTGCCACAACTACTGAAGGTTGTGCACCTATAGCCCATGCTCCGCAACAAGAGAAGCCACCGCAATGAGAAGCCTGTGCACTGCAATGAAGAGTAGCCCCTGCTCCCCACAACTAGAGAAAGCCTGCGTGCAGCAACGAAGACCCAACCCAGCCAAAAATAAATAAATAAATAAACAAATAGATAAATAAATAAACAAGGCAAAGGAAAAAGGACTATTGTGAGTGGTTTCTGGGTTTGGAAACTATTATGATTTTTCAAAGGACTGATTGAATTTTAATATAACCTCTGTGACACTTATCCCACTGTCTCCAGTATGTGATCCTGTGTATTTTGACTGGCAAATCATTATTTGATGGTGTGAGATGGTTACCTTCCAGTTTTCAGGTTTGGAATGAGCGATAGAAGCTGCCGTCTACATGTCTTTTTCTGGATTTCTCTACTTGGTTGCTAACAAGTGGTGAAAATAAACTGATTTCATTGTTATTGGCTCTCTTGAGCCAGCTTAAAGCAGAAGAACTAGTTGTTGGTGTGCAGAATCCCTGTTTGTGTTTATTCGAGACCTGTTTGGTCATCCAGATCCTTACCTCTGCATAAAGACTGAAGGTTTCCAAGGGAAAGCAGCTCTGTTACTTTGCTCTCAGCAGCCCTGTGCTCCAAGGCTCCGACTCTGGTGAGGACACCAGCCTGCCGCCCCTTGCCAGCTTAGTTCCTCTCTCTGGCATCACCTCCCTCCAGCATCACCTGGTCCGCCATGCAGCCTGTTGGAGTAGGTGTGATGTGCTAAAATCATGCAGCAGCCTTGGACCTCCCATATTCCGAGGGCTCCGCAGCCTCCTCTTGGACCGTTTCCTACCCAGCCCTCTGCTCTGCTGTGTTTTTCCTCAATTGCTGGTGGCAAAGCCTTTCCTCCTTCCTTTCGGCATTTCAGAGATGCCACTTGATATGTTAAACTGATATTGTCATTTTTGCTACCGTAGTGAACAAAAGGCGTGCTTTCGCCCAGTTCCTGCTCTCTCCAGGGATTATCACGTCCCCGTGAAGACGACTGTCTGGAATACTCCATGAAGAAGGGCAATCCTCTAAAGGTGTTTAAAAGGATTTCTCTAGAATAGAATATATACATATATGGATGAGTTTCAAATATTTTAAAAATTTATTTTGCAAAATTCATTCGCAATGAAGGAGAAGAAGTGATCTGTGTGGTTCCCCCCTGCCAATTTGTGACCTGATTCATTTCAGGACAATGGTTTTGAATAGAATCATAGAAATGAGGTAGCTTCATCAATGCTTGCATGCATCTTCCCGAAAACTGATTTCATACCAACTAATTATCCTTCAGAAGAGAACAGGTCATCCATTTGAATTTTCTTTTTGATTTCTATCTCAATATTTCAAAGAGGAATAAGGTTTTGGTGAGAATCCTTTCTTGCCTGGCAAATACTGGGTTTCACTGGATCTCATCTCATTGTGCTCTCAGGAACTGAAAGTGTTTCCACCTCAGGAATCAACTCTTTACTTTGCTTGACCCTCTCCTTGAAAGTGGCCGAGCAAGCGCCCAGCCTCCAGCCTCAGCCCACTGGCTTTCTATGGGGACTTCACTGTCTCTCAAAATTCAACTTGTGTAAGGAATTACCATAACATGATTTGAAAACGTAGGGAAGAGTGAGCTGTAGGTCATTTGCACATATTCAGATCTAGACTAAATGAGAAGTGGTTCACTGGTGGGGAGTTATTACAATGGCAGTGAATTAGACAAAAATAGCATTTTTGTTAAAAGAAAAAATGGTCTTTAGGCTCTTGTTCACCATTGAAACTATGTTCAGAATTATCAACTAGGACAGAAAATTCTAAAAGGGAAATGTAAGTTACACAATTTGAGGTTGCCCCCTGACATTCTAAAGACAAGTGGAAGTGAAATTAAACAGTCTGGGATGGTGTCCAGTGGGGGATGCTTGTTAGCTATTGTTCAACTCTTTCAATGCAAATCACTCTCTCTGGGCTGTTGACTCATTTCTCCACTACGTGTTTTATCTCATTTCTTACCTTTCTATCATTCATTCTCTCTCTATCTTTCTCTCTCTGCTGCTTTTCCTACTTTGGGGCGTAACTGAGGTGAAAGACTGTGTATGGCTTTGTTTTTCCATCTCCCAACTAGAAAAGGTAACCAAGTAGCTAGGTTCACAATGAACTGCAACCACCATCACAGATTAAGGGTATTACACTCCAGAGTATGCTCAATGAGTCAAAAAAGTAACGCTGGGCAAATTACCCAATAAGAGTGCATTTTAATAAACGCTAACTATGAATGCGGTCAGTCCTCCCATAAGGTTCCCAGCCATTATCCCTTTCCTGGCCTCGCATGTCATTCTTTGATGACCTTTGTCTTATTTGCTAGCACAGGCTCAGATGTCTGCCCAGGGCTAGGACTGCCCCTCCCCCTCCCCCCTCCAGGCCCCATGTCCACATGATTTTGCTGCGCTTAGTTCTCTGGGCACTTATTCTGACGGGGTGTTGTCCATGTGGCCTTTTCTGTCACCCGGGCTGGAGTCTGACCCCTCAGAGAGCATGTCCTGTATTGTTTCCATCAGTCGGAATCTAGTGCCTGACACAGAGGAAGGCACCGAGGATGAAAGGCTGGCTGAATCAGTGAGCCAGTGAAGTATGCATTTGCTTTAAACCACAAAAAATGCACATTTGGAAAGTGTTGGAGGCAGATGCTTCTAAAGCTGCTGATACACCATGCAGCTGGTCGGGTACTGATGAACCGCGTGGCAGTTTGCTTGATTTGCCGTAGGTTTTAAAAGGTTGTAAGGGTCTAGAATTTTTTTTTTTTTTTTTGCGTTACGCGGGCCTCTCACTGTTGTGGCCTCTCCCGTTGCGGAGCACAGGCTCCGGACGTGCAGGCTCAGCGGCCATGGCTCACGGGCCCAGCCGCTCCGCGGCACGTGGGATCCTCCCGGACCTGGGCACGAACATGTGTCCCCTGCATCGGCAGGCGGACTCTCAACCACTGCGCCACCAGGGAAGCCCAGGGTCTAGAATTTTAATGGAGAGTCTTGTGGTGTTTCTCTAGCCTTCTTCATCTCCAGGCAGCAGAAGCTGATAACTGCCATTTAAATTTTCCTGTCCTTTGTGAAAGACGATCTATGCCGATGTGGATTTTCCATGAAGCTAAAGAAGCTTCAGGCTTCAGGGTGAGCTCACGTGGTCACATGCTGAGAATGGCTCTCAGAAGGGACACAACACCACTGGTTAAGACGCTGTTTCTTTCCCCTCCAGAATCTCCACTTTGCAGCCCTGCTGTGCCAGCCAGTGGTGGGAGCTACAGGAATTTCTGGGACCTGGCTGAGGGGAAGTTAGGCTAGGAATATGCCATTTTAACAGTGATTTGAAAGGCCATTTCAGAATGTTTCTATCAAATCAGAAATTCAAGACTTCTTATTTTGTGAATTTAAAGGGTACCTTTATTTAAAGATTATCTTTAAACTTATTTACAACAGAACTGAGAGGGAAAATTCAGATAAAAATCAACAGAATATGAAACAAAAACAATCAGTAACAAGCAGTGACATTGATAGAAATTTTTCTCACGTTGAGAAGTAAGTGGAATAAAAATTTTTCAGATCAGACTGAAAGTGGTCATTCAGTAAAAGGGAGAGGTGAGTTTCTAACAGAAGTATTGAGGGGTAATGTACAATTAATTATTCTGTAAGAAAACACAAAATGCCCTGGAATTTTTACAGATTATAGGTTAAAGATGTTGATAGAGATTGTCCAAAATTTGATAAGAAATGTAAAATATTTACCTGCTATTATCAACTAGGAGTTGTGAAGCTGAAAAGAACTTTTCTAAGCTAAATATAATTTTAAAAAAACTAGTTTTGATGACATGTGCTAGAGGGAAGACTGGATTATCTTCCTACCATCTCTAGAAAATTATGTTATAAAATCATTGCCATAAAGAGGCAATTCAAGAGATAAGCAAGAAATATGATGGAGTGATGTTAGCTATGTCAGGCCATTAATGAGTCAAATATAATGGATTCTTTTGGAATTTGCGAAGTTTGTGGTACTTGTCAGCTTTGTAACATAATTTATTTGGATTTCTCCTTCCCACTATATCTTGGCTTTTATGTTTGCATTTTGTATACTTGTTCATAAAGTGGAACTTTTAAACTTTTAGTGGGACCCTTTCTGTGGGTTTAGGGATCTACACATTGTACGACTGTCATAAGCCCAAGTCCATTCAACAAGCCATGAGGGCCTTCAATGAGGTTTCCAGTCAGTGTTGGCAAAAGGTAGGGGCTATCAGGGGTCATTAAGCAGGGGTGGGGAGGGTGGAGGGGCTCTGAGCCTTTTCTAAGAACCCTCTTCATGGAAAGTCCCTTCTTTGCTTATTTCCCCCGATTCCTCTCTGTCTTCTATTCATAGCAAAACAGAAGTCGAAAGAAGGTCTTAAATGACCGAAGTATCATACTGCTTCAGAGACCTTTGGTAATGAAAACTCCCTAGTCACCAGTTAACTTCTGAGTATTTAAAAGACAAGGCATGGATTTATGCTGGTTTAAAATAACTAATAACCCTTCTCAGTAAATATTTTTCTCCTGAATTTCTTAAGAATGGAAGAATGGGCTCCAGCCTCTGACTCAGCTTTTACTGACAATTCGAACTTAGTGGACGATAACTTCGAAAGGACGAGAACTGAAATCAAATAGCACATGATTCACGAGCAGAAATAAGGGGATTTTAATAAAGAGGAGTAGGTGTCAGAGAAGGAGGAAATGGCTGTGACACGGTGTTATCAGGGAAGGATTTTCCTTCAAAAGTGGAATTGGAGTTGTGTCTGGATGGATGGGAGAGAAATTGGATTTCTAGAAAGAAGAGGGAATCATATCAGGAGAAAGTATAAAGATGTGCAAAGCCACAGGCAGGGCTGGCCACCAGCATCCAGGGAGGGGCTGAGATTGGTGGGTCACAGTTCAGAGAGAGTTACATCCATTTATTCAGTCGATGAATATTTATTAAGTGATTACTGCGTGATGGGGATGCCATGGTAAGTCAGATACAGTCCGTGCCTTCATCTATAATCTTGGAAGCCATAACTGCTGTTGAAACGACACAAAACACTAACACCAAATAACAAGATACAGAGTGAGGGGCAGGAGGGCTTCTCTGTGGAGGTGACCTGCTCTGCTTTTGGTTTAAGGTGCTGCCGTGTGGTGAAGAGATTGCAGGGCTGGACCAGAAGCAGGGATTCTGGTTGGGGCACTGCTGCAGTGGGGGTAGGGGATGATGGAGCGGGGCGGGGTGGTGGGAAGTGTTCAGGATGGGGATGGATTTTGAAGACGGCGTAGATGGTTGGAATGATCATGGAGTGTGAGGGGACAGCAGTCAAAGGTGACTCATTTTCTGACCTGAGTGACAGGGCGAAGGTGAATTGTCTGCTGAAATGGGGAAGATGGAAGAGGAAGTACCATTTTCTGCAGACATCAAGGGTTCTGTTATGGACGTGCGGTATTTTAAGCCTCTGTTAGACATCCGAGCAAAGATGACATGGAGGCATTTGGATACAATTAGATAAAGCACCTTGAGCGTTGGGTGAAAATAAGACACATGGGACACATGGACCAGAACTCAGACCCCAAACTGAAGCTGGGAGGGATATATCCAGAGTCATCAGATTAAAGGGCATCAGGGAAGTGTGTCTTAGGTTCCTGCCATATCCAAAGCATCATCTGCAGCCCCGTGGGAGTGAACTAGGGAATCCTAGCAAACGACCCGGGAGACACACATGGAAACAGCTCTGCTCCGGCTCTGGTCCATCAGCCTTTTCCTAACAAAACTTCAAGGTTATCAGTGTAAGGAAGAGGGAGAGGTAGGCGTTCTGATTGGCAGAGACCTCCTGAGGAGGGATGTGGGGCAAGCCTGAGGACTGGGAGTTTTCACAGGTGTTTCAAGGTAAGGCTTCTTCAAATGAACAAGTCACTTTAGTGACAGAGCAGCTTGGGGGCCTGCTCCAGGGAGGGCAGGACCACGGATGCAGAGGGTTTGAGGTGGCAGAGAAGATGGGGCAGGGAGACATGGGCAGATCCCTAGTGCTTTGATGCCCGAGGAGGACTTTGGATTTATTCTGAATGGAATGAGGAACCCCAAATCTTTATGAGTAAGGGAGTCCACGATCACATTGCTGCAGGAATTGAAAAGATAAGCCTCTGTGTGGAATACCATGGAAACAATGGCCTGGTTTTTCCACCTGGATAATAGTTGAACGTGGTCCAACACTGAGAGGTTCCGTAGCTTTATGGAGCTCTTGATGCCAGAGAGAGGAAAGGTGGAAGGAAGTGTAAGAGCATCTGGGGCAGAGCTGTCCAAGGGGATGAGGGGACTCAAGGAACCAAGAAGTGGCTGACCTGCCATGTGGGGTGGGGCAGGGGGAGAAAAATCTGGTGAAGGAGGAGGCGACAGCAGGCCTCTGAGGGGTGGGGTGGAAGCCAGGGTGTTTGGGGTTCAGGTGAATATAAACTGAAGCTGTTATCTGTTTTTCCCATGATGGGCCCCTATCATTGAAGAAAATTATGATATAACAATGAAATTTAGGTTAAAGAGTCAGAGATTCTCGGAAATAAACCATTCCCTAGAGAAGCTTAAAGAAAGAGGAACATAATTTTCTTAATTTTCTCCAGCTTCTTGAATAATTTTCTTAATTTTCTCCAGCTTCTTGACAGATCTTTATTAGCTAGGATCCTCACTTACCTTTGCAACTGTCCTTATATCATTTCATTTCTGTCTTTTCTGTCTCTTCTCTCTCTTTCCTCTTTCCTCTCTTCCCTTTTCTTCCTCCCTCCCTCCCTTCCTTCCTTCCTTCTTTCTTTCTTTCTTTCTTTCTTTCTTTCTTTCTTTTTCTTTCTTTCTTTCTTTCTTCCTTTCCCTCCCTCTCTCTCTCTTCCTTTTTTTTTTTTTTTAGCTAGAGCACATAATTCCTTTTAGACACAAATGGATTCAATTTTGTACTGACAGCTACGTTTCCAAATTGCCAGTCTTTTTCCTCTTCAGTTTCTTTATCTGTAAAATTAGCAAAGTGGGGACCTTCTTCTGCGGCCCTGTGGGGATGGACGTGATTCAGTGACCACATACTTTGGAAGTGGACCTTGTTAGGAGAACTTTATAACCTTAGAGCCGTCATCTTTGGCCAAAATGGCCACAATGGGATAATTTCCTCTTCAATATTGTTTAATGAGACTAATTCTCTTAAGCAAGAACAGGAAAAAAAGAGGGAGAAAAGCAGCAACAAGCTACAGAGATCTGTCTTCTAGTTTAGTCTTTACAAAGCCCTGTGAAGTGGATCCTGCAGGGAACGTGGAGGAAGGAACAGGTGCTCAGAGAGGGGAGGTCAGGGGTGTGGCCGGGCACAGCTCATTAGTGGTGGGGGGTGAGTCTGAAGTCATTTCAAATAATAGTTTAAAAAGTCATCGCTGCACAGATATTCCACAGCATCTTAGGCTCCCTGTCAACCTAATTGGTCCCTGGGATCATTTTATGGAACGCAGTCTTAGTTTAAGAAACTGCTCCCATATTTGAAAAATGAGATCATTTACCTTAACATTCAAGATCTAACATGATTTCACCATCAGGAGTTCCACAGTGACTCACGAAACCCAGAGCTGAAGGTGGATTATTCCAGATCCAGGCTGCCTTTCTCTCCACCTGTTTTAAAATCTGTGTCATCATGAAAAACAGTCTCCTAAGGAACTTGTGGGTCATGCCCTGTGTACAGACCGAGTCCTGAAGGAGGGATGGCAGAATCTGGCCCAAGCACGGCGGATGGAATGGTGGTTACCAGAGAGCACCTCACAGGTCAATGCCTGTTTCTTATGCAAGAAAACGTTCCCAGGGCAGCTGAGTCGGTGAACATGACGAAACTGACAAACCTGGCGTCGTTTTGAAAGATACTCACTTCCAGACAGAGGGTGTGGATGCTTTGTGTCTCCATAAGTGTTGACCAAAATGTGTGTTCAGTGTTCAAGGATGACGTTTAAGTCCCCTAAGTGATTCTCTCAGGGCATCTGTAGCCAAGTGCCCTAAACGTGCAGGAAAGCTCTGTTCCCAACATCCAGCCTCTCTAGGCCACCGTTTGCAGCTTGTGGTGGGATAGTTTCGCTGCAAGTCCTGGTTCTTTTTGGTATTTTCCAAACTGGGTGCGTTTTTTTAATTTTTATTTTTGACCACAAATGTGTTAAAACCCTAACATTGTTTTTATTACTCAGAGTCTTTGAAGGAAACGTAATTCAGGCTAGATGATTCAAATGAAGATCGCAGGGAAGAAGCAGCTCACAGAGGTACAGGCAGTCAACCTCTGCACACCTAGAAAAACAACCCTCACCACTGACTACTACGGGCCAATAGATCCTTTGTATTTGTTTATTTTAAATATTTTAATTTTTAAACTTTGTTTTACAAATAATTGACGAGTAAGAATAAAAGCATAATTAAAAATAACAGCACCATAAATCATAAGATGAATTTTAACAGAGAAAACCTCTGTGTAACAAAGAAACTCCAGAGCACAGACTTCATAAAAGATGAAAGAATTCTTTCACACATCTTTTTACCAAAATGAGAGAATTCTCGTCCCAGAATACCATCTTTCCTGTTGGTTCTTGGAAGTTATTAAGAGAGTAGATCTTAAGTATTATCAACACCAAAAAAAAAAAAAAAAAGTAATTTCATGAGGGGATGGAGGTGTTAACTAACCTTTATGGGGCCATCACTTTGCAATATATACATGTATCAAATCATCATGTCTTAACCTTACATATGTTACATGTAAATAATACCTCAAGAAAGCTGGGAAAAAGTATATTCATGAACTTGTATAATCCCTTCCTCTGCAGGGTGGGCTGCACTTGCTGCCTGGCTTCTAACGAAAGAACCCAGCTAAGATATTGGGGTCTTGATCACATGATTGGGTCACAGGAGGTATGGCTTCTGTCCTACTGGAGTGATCTCTTGCCTTCTTGGGTTGATGCTTCCATGACTCAAGCCCCCACGATGGAGGGGAACTGGGGGGAGGTGGGCTCCTCAAACAGCCTGCAAGGCACTGGAATATGTCATCGACCACTTGGAAGTGGCCCCTTCCCGGTGACCACAGCCTGGCCACTGCTGTCTGCTGTCGCAGACTCCATGGTAGAGGGTCCAGCTAAGCTGCACCCAGACCCCTGACCCTAAGGAACCGTGAGATAATGAGTGTGTGCTGTTCTACGCCACTCTGTTTGGGGGAATTTATTATGTGGCAATAGAGCATTAGTAATTCCACTTTTATTGGGGAATACTTCACATATCATAAAATTCACCAATTTATTGCACATAATTTTTCAAAGGTACATGTAGTATAAACGTGCTCATGGTCACCTTATAGAACACTTCCCTCAACCCCCCCCAAATTTCCTCCTGCCCCTTACCCCAACCTCTGTTATCCATTGCTCAGTGACTCTTGAGTTTAAGGCAATTCATCTAGAATATCATCCTTTGAAGGTTATAATCTGAGATTTCCCTTATACATCAATTTTACTGTCATGATTAGAGTCCGGACTGCTCATGTCTGTCTCTTCCGTCTCCTGGTTAATAAGTGTGGAAGGCTTTCCTCCTTCTTCTCTTCTTAGCTGTTAGGGACAAGGGGAGAAATTCTGAATTCTCGGCTGTGACCAGTGAGAGCTAAAGCAGGCCAGAAGACGGAAATTGCGCAGGACTTTGAACTCTGCAATAAGACAGCTGAAGGATGGTGGCATGTCTTACAATTGCCTTACTTCCTAGGCCTCCCCTCATTCCTCCATTTCTCATTATTTTCGTGTTTTTAAAGCATTGTTGGGAATAATTGATGCATAAGCATGAGTGATAATGATGTAATCTCTAGGATTACAAAATAGCAAAACTTTTCAAGTTGCAAGAAAAATGAGATCACCAAGATCCCATCATGAATCTAGAATTTATGGGAGAATCCAATGAACCTGTATGGTAATAAGAAGGTTAAAATTTTTATCGGTTTTTTTAAAAAAAAGTATACTTTGTCTTTGGTTTTGGAACGATCTCTAAGAAAGGATAAAAGTCATGACATGACATTTAAACTACTTATAAATACATTGGAAAGCTGAAGCTGGGCCCAGTGACTCCTGGTGCTGGGTGAGAATGAGGCATGTGAGACCCCCTGGGACACCGAGGCAGGGAGCTGTTCCTCCCCCTGCAGGAGGGACAAAGGAAGTCTTGGTTTAGTGGAGGAGCCCAGTGAATGGTGGAGCCATGGAGAAAAGGCCTCTGGAATCACCCAACTCTTGCCATGGGTGATGTACCAAAGCAGGGAAGAAACCCCCGGTGTCTCCCTCTCCTCCTCAGCCATCCCTGGTCCCTTCCCGTGGCCAGACTGACAAGCCGGCACCTCACAGGGCTGCGCAGGGCAAGAGGGCAGAGGATGGATCTGGGCAGCTATGTGCAGAAAAGAACCTGCACTCACTTCTATGATTTCTTTTAAATCTAATGTATCTTGGGCAGTATTAACACATTGAACACACCTTGTCCTCAGAAACTGCTCTGAAAGATTAAGCAGAGAAGGACTCTATCAGGGAAGGCCCTGTGAAGGGTGGCATTTCCTCTGAGCCTGGAAGCGGGTGTCAGCACATGTTGCTTCGCGTGAAGCAGAAATAGCAGTCCAAGCTGTAACCAGATGAGCAAGGGCAAGGCGGCTAGATAAGGTGGACCGTCACGGGCTTGAACGGGGAAGAGGTGGTAACTGTGGACCCGGGCTGTGGAAGGCTGGCACACCTCTTCAAAAATCTTAGATTTTATAAGGAAAGGGTCATTATCTAAGAGCATCTCTTAGTGGCAGGCACAAAATAGGTACTCAATAAATACTTATATTAAATTAAAGTAAACTCATTGAGGAAGAGAATCCATCAAACATCGATTTAGGTGTAGATTAATAGTAAAGCAACTTGGAGATCTGAGGCAATTATCTAGACGATTTTAAGACAGATAACCTGCTATTTAGGAGAGAGTTCTTTTAGGTCGAAATGAGCTATGTTGAGTGGATTCTATAATTGCTCAAGTCCATTTTGCCTCCTTAGACAAAGGCTAAACACCTACTCTGCCATTTGGCATGTTCTATTTTTTTCTGTTGTTCAAATTGGTAATTAGCTTGTCTTTGAAAGGTCAGCTTGAGTTAAAATTGTAGTCCAATGTATCTTCACACAGGAGTGTTCACATTAAGTTTTCACACTCTATTTATTCATTTATTTATTTATCTGGTTGCAGCAGGGTGGGCTCCTTAGTTGCAGCATGCGAACTCCTATTTGCAGCATGCATGTGGGATCTAGTTCCCTGACCAGGGATCGAACCCGGGCCCCTGCATTGGGAGCGTGGAGTCTTATCCACTGCACCACCAGGGAAGTCCTAATTTTTCACGCTCTCAGAAATGATTTCCACAGCATTAATTACAATAGTTTTGTAAATATGCTTTCCTTTAGCTAATTCTCCATTTCTTCATTCATCTTTGATTTTGATTTCTTCATTCATCTTTGACTTTGTCCCTAAGAGGAACATTGTTACAGGAGAGTGAAGTCTGGGGTTGCTTTTGGAGTCATTTCTCCCACCTGCCTTTTTGTCAATGACACACAAAACTGCAGAAGAAACTTATGTTTCAATCTACAGTTTTCATTATGCTTTCGCCACTTCTAATATCTCTTCCTAAATGCCATAATTCCACACACGCTGCTTGACACCTGCCGTATGTAAACATGGAATAATTTGGACATTATTGCATGGTTCTATCGAAATCCTGAGCAGAAAAAAAAATGACATCTAATATTCACCCCGCATATGAACAAGGAACTTTTGTTTGATGTGAAAGCACTAATAATTTTATCACAGATGAGCAGTTTTCAGGAGTGCCCACAGATTGCCAGTAAAAGATCATTCTTCCCTTGTGGACATGCTTTACATCACACGCCTTCCACTTGCTGATGAAATCTTACCTGGACGGTGCAGGGCACACAATCTCTCTGTAGAGGGAGGGAGAAACACCCCCAAGAGATCACGAGCCTGTGTGTCTTTTAGGACCTCAAACAAGTTGTTTCAAACCTGGTGCAATGTCACATTGACCGGCTCAGGAGACTGACGGGAGGACCACCACGGGCATCTCCCTGCATCATTTTCTCTCCTGACTCAGTTTTAAAATCAGGTGTGACCATCATGGGGTGTATGTGCTCGACCCTGAACTAAAGACGAACTCCTGATTGTGAAGGCTTAATCCTTTGTATCTGGGCAGCATTAGCTCCGCCACCTGACCCCCAATACTACAGAACCAACTAGCCCCCCACCCCTTTGCCTCTGGCGGTTCTTGAGGGGTTAGTCAGGGCGGGATGGTGGGGGGCAGGCATTACAGACGATGTTACAGAAGCCTGGTCTCTCCTCTCCGGGCCAAAGATGGGAACTATGTGAAATTGTAGGAGATCAGATGCAGCAGGTGGCTACACGTCTCTGTCCCTGAGAAGGCACGCCCTTCTTTCCTTGGGCGAGCGGCCACGTGTAGGGGGGACTTTTATGAGCTTCTCTGTCCCTCCTGCTGGCTTGCACACCTTCTGATCAGGGAGCAGGAGATGACAATCTGAGCAGGGGCTTCAGTGGTGCAACCGCCGGGTTCACAGACGCTCAGCGGGGATGTGGGTGAGAGCTGCAGGGGTCCTGCGGGGACTGAGCACCTGCCTGGTGGGTTTCTCCTTCTTGGGGTCATTCTCTCCCAGTCCTTCTCCTGAGTCTCTTCCTCATGGTCAAGCTTACCCGGCCCAAGGCCCAGAGTTCTCAGAGAATGGGGGAGAAAGGAAGAGGTGCCCTGACCTTCATCTTTCTGTTCTCTGTGCTGAAGCAGCAGTAAAACAGCCCGTGGGCATTAGTCAGGGGCGGGGGTGGGGGTGGGGGGCTCCTAAGATGATGCTGTCCACCCACTCGGCACTTCCTGGACATTTGTTTGCAGTCACAGGACTCACCTTGTCTCAATTGTCTGTGGAGATGTCTGTTTCCCCTTCCAGACGGGGAAAACTGCAAACCAAAGGATGTCATCGTATTTCCCTTTGTATCTTCTCCCCAGCACACTGCCTGTCGGGTAGTATGCAGACGACACAGGTTCTTTAAAAAAAAAAAAATTGGGAACATCTTAAAATACAATTTTACCAATGGAATGAGCACAGATGTACTCTGGATGAAATCCTAACAGTGAAAAACCAAGATAAGAAAGAATTTGTTAGGTGCGAATGTTGGAAGAGAAGAGACACCCTAGTGTTTCCAGAGAAAGTGACAAAAACACCAGCTGACTGGGAGGCCAAGGTTTCTGGGGCTGGGCAACCAGAGCAGACCAGCCTGCCCTTCAATGCACGGAAGCTGGTTTTGACCATGTTTCCCTCCACAGAGAGCCAAGAAGGAGGAAGTAAGAAGAATGCAAAGCAGCCTAAGTCTGGGGGAGGCTGACGATGATCTGCGCGGCGCAGGGTAGCCAGCCAGCTCCTTCAGGGCTGGGGGCTGGACTGTATCATAATTCACCATTTACTCAGCACTCGAATTCTGGGCTTCTTTATCCTGGATGGGACTTCCATTCAGAACAGACCAGGGAGTGATCATTAATAATCAATGGATAGGCTACAAATTATTGAGCACTTATGTGCCAGGCACTGCTAGAAGAGCTTTGAAAGCATCAACTCAGCTCATCTGGTCCTCGTAATACCCACTCCAGTGGGGGGGGGGGGCTGTTATTATGAGCCCATTTTACAGATGAGGTGCTTGAGGAATGGCGAGGTTAAATCACTTGCCCAAGGTCGCCAGGGGATTGTCGTTGTTATTCTATGGGGTTTTGAAACCGCGTGATGGCACGATGGGAGAAAAGAAGGACACAGAAGCTTGCCACAAATCTTTGGATGGAGTTGAGTTTGCATCCACGTCTATCTAGGTGAGGCTGAGAGACGTATTCACTCAAAGTGACACTCCTTACTTATCACACCAGTGAAATAAGTACTATGTAGAATTGCTTTATATCCAAAAAATTTCATCTGAGTGCCTGCTACTAGCCCACGTCCAACAGTCTCGCCTCTCTTGTCCAAGATCAAGAGTCTGCTAACTCATTTAATTCTGTTTTCCCATTTGTTTTATCAAGAAAATAATGGCTTGTCCCTCTGAGGAATGGGGAATAATATTGCATATAAAATGAAGAGCAGTGTCTTTCCCATTCTAACGGCTCCATAATTATGAACTAGTATTACAATTATTAGCAAATAAGAGAGTATATTTTGTACCATTAGCATGTTCTTAGGCACTCATCCTAACTGTATTATTTCCAAAAAAAAATTGCCAAATAATTTTTTTCACCTCTTTGTGTTGCATCAACAAACCACAGGTAAGGCTTACTTGCTCTCCATATAAAACCCAGACCCTCCTCAGAGACGAATACAATCGTAATATAAACGTCTCCCTTCAAAAGGGTTTAGATTGTTTGAGAGCTCTTTTGGAAAGCTCTGTTGGAAATACTCAGATGTCACGGGATTGTTACTTAAACCCAGTCCAAGAGTCTAAGGAGAATTGGGTGGAGAAATATCCCTTCCGTCCATTTCCAGTGGGTAGAACCATGATGGGCTCTGGGTATTTGGTCCAAAGTGCAAGGCACTGTCTTGTCCAAGAAGGAAGCAGAGGCTCGTTGAGGTCAAGTAACTTGCTCAGGACCTCAGGGCTGCACATCAGTGACAAGCTGGGACTTGAGACCCTTCCAGCCAATGCTCGAACCCCGACCCTCTGTCACTCCCCTCTGCGGGCTCAATGCTTGCAGTGAGCCGCAGGATGGGTGTGTGTGAATGGGACATCTCTGTGTAAGTCCCATTAGCAAATGCCAGGATTGCATGACTCTTCAGTTACAATTTGTTAAGAAGATATATTGCTTTCTTTCCTTCACTCGACAACTTTTTTTTTTTTTGAAATAATACAGTTAGGATGAGAGCCCAAGAGCATGCCAAATTAACGTAAACTGCAAAAAGGTATTTCCAAGAATTGGAGAAGACCCTCTCTTCTGTTTTGATAAGTAATGGTCTTTGGGGGAGTCTCCAGAGAATCGGCAGGTGCTCTGGGAGCTTAGGAAATGGCTCAGGCCCACCTGCGTTAGGACATGGGCCTGGCTCTGCAGGAGTTTGGTGAGTTCACAGACATGTAAACTCAGTTTTAACCATGTTTGTTGCTCCGTGGGACATTGTCATTTCCCTCAATCCCCACACATCTTCGAGAGAAAATCCTGGAAATCCAGCATTGTTTGCTTTACTTTCTCACTACCCTATCCAGGCTTTTCAGAAACCTCTCTGCCTCATTCCAAACAGGAAGTTCGGGGCAGGCAGTTGTACAAATGGCCCCGCATTATGTGGGATGTCACCTATTGTTATCGGGACAAAGACATCCTGAAATTCGGACAAAGGCTTCAAATCCGCCAGGGTCCCGGACCCTTCAATAGCCTCGCATTGTATCTGGGGAGTGATTGAGTGAATTGGGTCACTCCAAGAATATACCTAAGCTTCTGAAACTCTGCTATTATTAGACTGCCAGAATGGAGCTACACACAGCATATGCAAACAGCACTTGTAATAACTCGGTTCTATCTGCTCTGCATACATGCACAGCAGGGACTTTCTGAATAGACGTGGTTCCCGGCAACTGGATAAAGAAATGGGAAAAAGTGTTTGGGGAATGATCCATAACTCAGTCCTTCTAGGAACGAGTGCGGAAAAGCAAAATATTTACTAATCGGAAGTGTTATTAAAGTTTCTCTTTTGAAACGCTGTGCATAAATCATGCAATTCTTGAACTCTGAAGAGTGTATGTATTTTATGTTTTGTTGGAAGGACATACTGTGTTAGAACAAATTAACTGGCTTTACCAGGAGATGGGAAGTTGGTGACAGCTCCCGGTTCACTGATGGCTTCTTGCGTCAAAGAAGTTCCGAGCATGAGATTTGGTATAATGAATTGTGTTTATAAAGGGGGGCTTAATTCCACTGAAACAGTATTGCATGTAGCAGTATTTTTCTCTGTCTTAGTAGCAAAATTGCTAAAATAGTTTCAAAAACGTTATCTGAGACTGCAGCTGCAACAGTATTAACGAGATCGCTATGCATTCTCTTCCTTTTTTTCCCTCTGTATCGGACAGTCCAGTCTACACACCAACTCTATTTCACATGTAAACACGTCCTCTTCCCTCGGTCCACCTTCCTGCCCTTGGCATCCGTGTTACATCTATAGAAACACGTGTGAATTATTTGTCAGGGTGATTGTGCTTTGATGGACAAAATGTCCAAGTAAATCCATAAAGGAAATCTATCTCTAATCCCTTTTAATTTAATTAATTAACTTATTTATTTTATTAAATTTTCTTTTTTTTTGGCCACACCACACGTGGGATCTTAGTTCCCCTACCAGGGATGGAACCCGCGCCCCCTGCTGTGGAAGCGAGGATTCCTAACCACTGTAGGGCCAGGGAAGTCCCTCTTTTAATTTTATTTTTAACTGGGCTGCCACATGCTTCCCATGATCTTTCCCTCTTATCTAAGTAAGATCTTCCTTTTCTCTGCTAACATAACACTCTGCTTTTGAGCCCTCACATCCATTTCACTGGCAGCTTTATGAGAACTTTACTGTCCTTGTCTACACCCCACTCCCACCGAAAGGATGCTTCCTGGCGACCTCCAAATTGATACATCGTCTGGCATTGCTCTCGACAGGGATACGCTGGGGCTGGGTAGAAAGTGTCCCTTTTTCTGTGGAGCAAACTCACCCATCTCTGCGAGCGGATGGAGGACTCCTGAACTAGGCACCTAAGATTCTAGAAGTCATGAGTCCAAGTGGATAGATGCCACCTGCGATTAACAGTCAACATGGTAGCTTCAACCCAGAAATTCAGGGACTCACCTTCTATTTTTGCTTTTAAGAAGCCAATCGTGGGAGTTCCCTGCAGTCTAGCGGTTAGGATTTGGTGCTTTCACTGCCGTGTCCCATGTTCAATCCCTGGTCAGGGAACTGAGATCACGTAAGCTGCACAGCGCAGCCAAAAAAAAAGAAGCTAATCGCCCAGATTATCAGTCTGATTAAAAAATTAATACTGTAATAATGGGAACTGACTTCTTGACAAATCAATGTGCTTGTGGTATTTCAATTAAACTGAATAATGATTTAATTAGAAGACCCCTATAAGAACTCAAAGTTATTCTGAAAATAGGGTATGAATGGAAGAAGTGATAAGTGGATAGTAGGCAGTTTGCATGATTGATATAAACCCTTTGTAAAAATAGTCCGAGATTCTTATTTTCACGTGGTTTCTACAACATACGGTTTGAAAAAATTCATAGGGCACTAGTCGGGAGTCTTAGAGTTACCATGAGGAAACGTGCTCAGTCTGGATGAAACAGAAGGGAGCACGTGGGCTCGTGTGACGTGGAAGGTCCAGGGTGGGTAGCGCTTAGTACAGCAGGTCCTGGAGCTCTAGCATGTCACTGCAACTCTGTTTCTCCGTTTTTATCCTGCAATTCTGCTTCATTTAATGCTGGCTTTGTTTTAGACATGTTTTCTCCATCTGATACAAAGGATGATCTCCTTAGAATTCCAGGATCTGGGAAAGAGATATTTCCTGCTTCTTTACCAATCCCCACCCATCTTAGGGCTCATATTAACCCAGTGAGGGTTGGATGCTGACTTGGTGATGTGTAAGTGTGTCTTGAATGAACACCCTGGCTCATGGCTTATCCTTACAGCTGAGGGAAGCCGTCCCGCCTTGAATGGCAGTAAACAGGGGAGAAGCCACTCCACACACGGATCGTTGCTTTTAAAGATGAAGGAATCTAGGCCCAAGGAGACCCTTCACGTTCTCGAATGTGGTATCCAGGTGAGCCGCACAGCTGAGGACTCACAGAAGAGGAGACGGTTCACTAGAAAATTTAAGTTGAGGGACATGAAAAACACAAGGACGTTGCCATCACTGCCTCAAACACTGTATTATTTTTTCAAAGAGAGAACATGTTTCCAAGACAACTAAACTCCCAGCCATCCCTCCCTCCTTCCCTTGCACGTGCAGACCTTCATTTGAGGAAGGACACGATGTGACATGGTACATTTGGGGCATTGGAAACAGATGAAAATTCTCAGACCTTGCAGTGCTGGGAGCATAGATGAGGCGAACAGCAGGCGGGGGGTTTCCTAACAAGACAGCACATCAACAACTGCTTTTTCTGAGTGTCTCCCAGTCTTCGCTTTTAGAAAGACTGGGTAAAGGGAAACATAGCTGGGAAAGCCTCCTTGCTGCTCGCTTGCAGAGGCCTCTGGGGGGACCAGGGGGTGTTCTGGGCATCCTGTTTCCTTCACACCTTTGTCAGCTGGTAAGTGTGCAGGCAGAAATGGTTACAAGCTTTCGTGCATTTAGCACACAAACTGTAACATGACCCGGTAATAAAGGTGCCGGAAACCTAGTAAAGTGTTTTGCCCTCCCTGTGATTCCCATAAGCAGTGGGACCCAGCTAATCACGCTGAAAACTTAGAGGGCGTCACGGTCCCCCTCGCTGAGGACTCAAGTCCATCCGCCTCCAGCTCAGACCGTCATGAAGGGGAGTCTGCTCTCCACAGAACGAGAGGCCTTCAGGTTAGTGAGAATCACAGCGATGCCAATCTAGAAAGTGCAACCAACGTGCTAACTTACTGGCTTAAACTTTTAGAAACACAGGGAATGTGCAAGGTCGCAGCAAACTCTCTGCCTTGATATATCCATCTATTGATCTAAGTCGCCAGACGCCATAACTTAGTTTTTTAAAAATAACTTGCTTTTATTTTTAATATCGAGATGTATATAGAAAAAAGTGGGTATTGATTCTATCACCAGGAAAACTTCTGCTGACATTTTTAGCAATGAGAAATAAATGACCTTCACGTGGAACGTTAAAGCAGAGTGGACAGCTATAAAATAAACTTTCTCTTTATTCAGTTTTCTTCACCCAAAAAAGTAACAGCTGTTTATTCTTTCCTCTTTCTTGATTATTTTTCCAGAAAAAAATAAATGCACATGTCAGCATGTGTGTACACATTTACACACACACGCTTGATATAGTATTTTATTTATTTTTATTTATTATTATTTTTTTTGTGGTATGCGGGCCTCCCTCTGTTGCGGCCTCTCCCGTTGCGGAGCACAGGCTCCGGACGCGCAGGCTCAGCGGCCGTGGCTCACGGGCCCAGCCGCTCCGCGGCACGTGGGATCCTCCCGGACCGGGGCGCGAACCCGGTTCCCCTGCATCGGCAGGCGGACGCGCAACCACTGCGCCACCAGGGAAGTCCCGATATAGTATTTTAAATCCAGCCATGCCTGGTTGTAACTGCCTATCGGAGGACAGCTTGCTCTGTACCCGGCACTCCGTGCTCTGCCCGAGGATCATTCACTATAAGTACAATAACTCATGAAGGGCATTTTGGTCTTGGGCTCCTATTATCCACTTATTCCCAATTTAACAGAATTCTGCCTCATTTTAGCCCTGATTCCTTTGTGTTTTGCAATGACTTTACAGTGGGATTCATGATAAAAATAGAAAGGTATAGATAAGCATACAAAGTCTTATCATACTCAGAGACTAAAGCAATTATTATGTATGAAAGGTTAAAAGGAAACCACCAAAGGAAACAAGAGCAAAAGAAAGGATTCCTAAATACATACTTACATGTCTTAATACTTAAATTATTTCCATTTTAAACTGTAAACTTGACTATAATGGATTCCATATGCATCTTATACATTGTTTACATATTGAAAAGATACATCACAGTGACATTGAAAATCTATGAATGCAATTTATCCATCTATTGACTGAATAGTCACTCTACTCTGGGTGATGCAAAGATAAGACATGGGAATTCTCAGAGAGGTTAGTCTAAGGAGGGAAAAGGATACCAGCAGAAAAACAGCAACTGTACATTATAACGTGGCAAATGTCTAGCTAGCCCTCAAAACAAAGGGCTTTTTGTAGCCTGTAGATTTCCACATCAATGTAGAAACCCTACTTCCTTCCAAGTGACCTCACAGGACAGGATCGTGAGTGGTACAGGATGTTCTGGGCAGGAAAGAGCTGGGATGAGGAGAAAGAGAAAGAGAGTAAGAGTAGAAGGTATATCAAAAAAATTAGTATATACATACAGGTGACCTCAGAGATATTGCGGTCTGGTTCTAGACCACAGCAATAAAGCGAATATTGCAATAAAGCGAGTCCCACGAAGTTTTTCATTTCCCAGTGCACATAAAAAAATTTTTTTACACTAGACAATAGTCTATTAAGTGTGCGATAGCATTATGTCTAAAAAAACAACGTATACACCTTAATTTAACAATACTTTATTGCTAAAAAAAGCTAACCATCATTAGAACCTTCAGCGAGCTGTAATCTTTTTGCAGTAGTGACATCCAAGATCAATAAAATGAGGTTGCCTGGATGCTCCTTTTTGGGGAGTTTGCCTCTCCTTAGGCAAAAGCTGTGCCCTGCTAGATTCAAAAGCAAGGCTTTGATGTGATTGATCTCTCTAGGAAGACATGTCTTAACTCTGAATTACAATTCCATTAATTCATGTTGAAGGAGTTTTACAAACATACCTCCTTCTTGGGGCAGGAAAGACACGTTTGCTCCGTCCTAGAGAGAATGGCTTCTTCCACACTTCATTTCATCGTCCTCGGCAAACGTTCATGGAACACATTTCTGTGCTATCATTCGAGGCACAGCGAGGGATGAGACGAGTAAGATGTGCTCTTTGCACCAGGGCTTCCACAGTCCAGGAGAAGGAAAGACACGTAAACAATGACCTACATCCGAGGGGCAGGGGAAAGTGGTGGGAGACAAAAAAGCTGGGTGACAGTGAGAGTGAATGAGCACAGAAGGGCCAGCGCAATGCCTTGGGGGCTAAAGGAAGATGTCCTTCCAGGGGAGGCTCAGGAATGATCCCGGATCTGCAGCATTTGGACTGAGCTCCGAAGGCTGAGTATCCTTTTGGGATTTGTAACAGCCAAGGACAGCATCAGGGCTCAAATGGAGCAGACTAAAGGAGATTGAGGTGGGAATGCAGGGCTGCCTGGGCACTGCACGAGGTGTGGTTGGAGGGCGGTGAGACAGGGCAGGCAGATTGACTCACCAGGCATTTTTCTGTAGAAAATACCACCAACCTTATTCATTCCCCTCTGTTCCACCAGCTCGCAGGGAAGGGAGGATGAGCTAGCTCTCCACCCACAGCATCCCCCTTCTTAGCTTTGAGACGTGGTTTCCTGGACTTTCTTTGTGTGCAGGCGTTGAGTGCATAGAAAATCTGACCCCGGATCAGAGAAGGCCCAGCAGTGCTCCCGCAGGAACTCGGCTGTTTCCCAGCCTCCAAGGGTTTGGGCCCTGGTGTGATGTTGGGGCAGTGCCGTGGCTCTGGGGACGTCTGCTCCCAGGGGCTGCATGGGGAGTGGGCTTTAACTGGACAAATCACCTACTAACACTGGTGATTCTGGGCCCCGGACCCTCCAGTTTCCTCACCCTGGACAATTGGGGTAATAATAATACTACTTCATACAGTTGTTTTTGCAATTTACGTGTCATACGTATACAGCAAGCGCTCAGTAAATGTCCGTTATCATCCTCAACATCATCATCTCACAGATAATTACAGGCCTGGGTTTGCACCTTGTCTCACCAGCTGTTCTTGGTGTGTGGGGTAGGGGGGAGTTTACTCCATGCTGTGAGCTAGAGGTTTCTGATCTTTAAAGAGAAATAATGCCCTCAGACCAGGGGGAGGATTCGTGAGTGTAAATGGGAAGCGCCTGGCGAGCGGAACAGTGACCTGAATGTGGTAGATACTCCCTAAAAGTTAGATTTGACTCTTCTGCTGAGAAATGAGACCAAGGTGTTCGGAGACTGAGACCTTTGGAACCTGGTACCCACCGAGCGCGTGACCCTCTAATGTCCTGTATCCTGTGATGCAGGGAAGAGGTCCTGCCTGTGGGTTACTCCGGCAGCCCCAACCCCTCCTTGCTGGGAGGCCCCAGAGCATCGCAGGGCTGAGCTGACGCCCTCGCACCTTTACCCCTGCAGTCCCTGCCCACAGGCTGCCTGTGCAGAAGGTGAGTCTGGGAGTCTGGGATTAGATAAAAATGCGCAGCAGGCTGGAAGCTCTTTCCGCGATAGCGTGTAGAGCATCTGAGTCCTGTGTCACCTTCACATCTCTGAGTCATGTCGTCCCCAACCTTTGAAAACACCCAACTTTGCAAATTCTACTGTAAGTTATAATTTCCCCCTAAAATGCAATAAAACATAACTAAAAATGTAACTGACCTCTTCACATTAGTAATGCTCTTACAAAAAGGGGATAAAGCAATTTATAAAGCCATTAAAATGCTATCCAACCGGAACGTGCACCTAAACCACCCATATTCCCTGTCACTGGTCTCTGTGTGTCTGCGAGGTGGGGCTACCAAGCCCTGTGCTGGAGCCACCAACAAACTCGACAGCCCACATGC
Organism: Physeter macrocephalus; assembly: GCF_002837175.3. NCBI lineage: Eukaryota > Metazoa > Chordata > Mammalia > Artiodactyla > Physeteridae > Physeter > Physeter macrocephalus. Next base: position 32,423,526 of record NC_041224.1, on the reverse strand, counting down.
AACTTCTCCTAAACCTCCCTGTTCTCGCTAAGCCAGCTGGTATTGTGATTATATAGCACAAGAATGGAATTATTTTGTAATCAGTTCAATCCTTGGATATGTCCAGTGGCTTTGATGCACCCAGACTGCACCAGGGACTAAGGACAGGGGCCCAGCAGGCCTTCACACTCCCATAGGGCACTGCTCTCCTAGGCTTCTGGGGAATAACACCCTCTGGAGGTGTTCGGTGGTCCTGCGCTCCCCAGAGCTTTCATTCTGGGGGGACTGACGTAGACATACTGCTATAGACTGAGTGTCTGTGTCCCCCCCCCCCAAATTCTTGTGTTGAATCCTGAACCCAATGTGATGGTGTCAGGAGGTAATGAGGTCACGAGGGTGCAGCTCCCATGATGGGATCAGTGCCCTTATAATGCATACCCCAGAGAGCCCCTCACCCCTTCCTCCAGGTGAGGACACAGAGAGAAGACGCCGTCTGTGAACGAGGCAGTGGGTCCTCGCCAGACACCACATCTGCTGCCGCCTTGATCTTGGACTTCCAGCCTCCAGAACTGTAAGAAATCAATGTCTGTGTTTATAAGGGCTGGTCTGTGGTATTTGTCACAGCAGCTAGGGCAAACTGAGACAGAAATGAACAGGTGAGGGAACCACAGAATTCAGGTGAGCCTTTCTGAGAAAGTTAACAGAGGGTTTTGGAGGGTGACAAGGCTCCATTAGTTTGAAAAGTTAAGATTTTTCCAAAGAGGTGATATCTTACATGAGAACTAATATCAGGAGGATCCAGGCAAGGGAAGGTCTGTAGGGCCACGTTGCAGGCAGGCAAAACTATGGGAGCAACAGCCCTAGAGCAGGGGGGAGCCTGGCATTGAGGAAACAAGAGGAAGGAAGCCAGGATGGGCCAAGGTGAGTGAGCAGAGGGCGGGCCTAGGAGGGCAGTTCTGCTCTGTTCCTTTATCTGAAGAGTGTCAGGAAGAGGGCTGTAAGCAGGGGAGAGGGTGATGAGGTTGGTGCCGTAGGATCACATGGATGCCGCGGGCAAAGGGTCTGGGAGCGGGAGAGGAAGCAGGGAGGCAGTGCAAGTGTGTGGAGGTGGTCCAGGCAAGACCCGATGGGGCCTGGGAGATGGGAACACTGTGGGTCAGAGTCAGGATGATCTTGCTGATGGAGTAGCTGGGTGCTGGGAGAAAGGGGGTCCGGCCTAATTCCTCCAGGCGCCAGCCATTGCAGGGACTGCTTCCTATATTTCGTCTCTTTGGAATCCCCTCCAGGTAGGTATGAATAGCTTCATTTTGTGGCTGACACAATCGAGGCTCCGATAGGTTAAGTCATGAGCCCAAAGTCACAATCTTGCAAGCGCAGAGGCAAAAATAACCCAGTTCTTTCTGAAAGCGAAACTCCAGCCCTTCCCACTTTGCTGTTTCTTCTCTTCTCCATTGTCAGTTCTGTTCCAAGAACTCACACGGGCACTTCACTTTCACTTTCCCTTCCAAGGACACACTACATGATGTTGAGGAAGCATGAAGAAAAGGACCACGAGGTTCCCTTTGGAGCATGGACGCTGGGCTGTCTTAATCTCTGACACAGCGAGTGTTTCCCATACTCCAATTTCAAGTGTAGACAAGGAACATACATTTAGGCAACAGCAAAGGGGCAAAGGACTGCACCCCAGCCCTAGAGTGGATGGTAAGCAGCTGAGGCCACACATGGTGTTCTCATAGGTGCCCTGCTCTGGCCCCCTCTGGTCTGCTGCGGAGATGAAGAGGGCCACGGACCCCATCCCGCTAGGAGATCGCGCTGAACTTCACTTCTTGACTCCAACTATGCTGGATTAAAAATATCATGCTTTTTCCCCAGTTATAACCTGGATACTAAAATATAGAAGTTTTTTACAAGCTCTTAGTCCACACCTATACTTACTTCTCCTGGAGTTTCCGTCACTAATCATTAATTGCCCAAATCCAAGGTCGAAAGGTAGCTTCTCCAGTTGTTGGCTCCCAGAGGTTTAGAAGACTCAGCTGAAGAGCCTACTGTTCTAGAAGCAGTCAGTGCTCTCTGAACGTGGTCTGCAGTCAGTCCCTCTTCAGTCGGCCCCAGCTTTGTAGATACAGGACACACACACTTCAAAACAATCGCGCCTGCATGTGGATGGTGCAAACTCCAGACATTTCCTCCAGTCTTAAAACAAAACCAAAAGACCACTCTCTCTGTCTGTTAAGTATAAACACTCACCAAATCACAGCATCAATCCCAGGCTGACTGCTCCTTCACTGCACAGTTACTCACTGAAGCTCTGGTAGGTGTAAGGAGGTGGGCTGGGGATGGAGAATACAGAAATAAATACATCCCAGACCTCAAGAATTTAACTGTCGAATCAGTCAGGTTAGGCCAACTATGCTTCTTTAAAGAACATAGGGGGAAATAATGGCGAATTCTGAGAAAACACTGAGGGCCTCACCCTCTTGTCTCCGTGAGGCCTATTGCTGGCTGGGAATTTGTTTCGTTTCTGGCCTCTGGGGCCCAGATAACGCTCCCTGGGTCTTTTAAAGTCTTTCTATTGAAAGTTTTGTCAATTGGGAGATTCTGTGTGTTTATTCGTACGTCTTCATTTCCTCAGTGAGGAAGGCGAGCCTTCCATGGAGTAAAAACTGGTTTGCAAATCGTGGGATGAGTTGGAATCCTCGATGCCACATCATTGTTATGGGAATAATCTAGATATTAGGGTAAATGAACGATTTCATGGACTCTTTCTGAAGTAGAGAACTCCAGGAGTGTCTGTCCTAGAAGAAAGTGACGTTGAGCTTGGAGCTTCTCTGGCTAATTTGATGGTTCTCGGGACCAATAGCGATGGGATGTGGTCCAGGAGTGTCCGTAGCTTCATTGAGCGTGTGGGATTGAACTACACTGATCCTACAGGTCAGGTGATGGCCAAACGGTGTCTTCGGGTAATGTCAAAACTCTTCCCCTATCTAACCATAGAATTCTATCTCTGCTTGCAGTCTGCCTAAAACCAATTTTCTTACCAAGAACAACCGTCTGGATTTTCCTGCATCTGATCCGAGGAGTAACAGCTGCTAAAAACCCATGTGAAAGTTACACCCACTCAAAGCAAACCTTCCTTGCACTCAGGGACACCCCAAAGAGCCCTCATCCCAGACTGGGCCCGGCGGTTTGCTGTCCTCTTCCCTGATCTGCATTCTTTCCTCTCTGACTTATTTTTTACTTTCCGTTTGAATTGGCTTGGTTGTATTTCTCCCCCTAATAGGACAGCAAGAGTGAAAGTTCTTTCTGCCCACGCTGCAAAGAACTCAAAGCAAGCGTTGTCAGGAATCATTTGACATCAAGGCTGACTTTTAAATTTGCCAGGAGGGCTTTCTTTGGAGCGCGGGTGAGACGAGCACGTTCCCCTTGTAGAGAGCTGGTGCTGGTGCTGGAATTCAAAGCCGACAAACTGAATTTAAAATTTTTCTGATAGCATGTAGATGGGTGAAGGGAGCCCAGACATTGACATTGGACATCAAACGATAGACGTTAGTTTTTTAAAACCAATACTTTTTTTTTCAGCCGTGCCACAAGGCTTGAGGGATCTTAGTTCCCTCACAAGGAATTGAACCTGTGCCCCCTATAAAGGGAGCGCAGAGTCTTAACCATTGGACCACCAGGGAAGTCCCCAGATCAACACATTTTAATGTACCATTCACATCTTCTTCTTTCTACCGTCTACACCACTTTTTTTTTAATAGCCCACTGCTCTTAGAAAACACATTTAAAAATCATTTGTTTCTTGCTTGACTATCGTAGATTTAGTTACCTTGAGTTCTGGGTTACACTGTGCCTCAGTTTTTTTTTTTAATTAATTTATTTTATTTTATTTATTTTTGGCTCTGTGGGGTCTTTTGCTGCGCATGGGCTTTCTCTAGTTGCTGCGAGTGGGGGCTACTCTTCGTTGTGGTGCGCGGGCTTCTCATTGCGGTGGCTTCTCTTGTCGCAGAGCACAGGCTCTAGGCGCGTGGGCTTCAGTAGCTGTGGCTCGCGGGCTTAGGTGCTCCGTGGCATGTGGGATCTTCCTGGACCAGGGCTCGAACCCCTGTCCCCTGCATTGGCAGGTGGATTCTTAACCACTACGCCACCAGGGAAGCCCTGTGCCTCAGTTTTTAACAGAATTTTGTTTTATTTGAAAGCCTGTCTTTCGTTTGGAGTCCCTGGGAATCTCTAGATGGGCTCCAGAAGCCATATCATCTAATAATATCTCTCCTATCTCCTCCTTTCTGACACAAAGTAACTTTTGAAACACTTCCATTTTCCCTTTCTGTTTCATGTACTCCAGCCCACTTTTTTTCTCCTCATTTTTTGACAGTCCGTCATGGAGTATTTGTTTACCAAATGTTACTTTTCTTGGATCGCATCTATTTTTGAGGCGTGCAAAGCAAACAAAGCTTTGAAGCTGTCAGGCTTCATTTTATTTATGCATGAATAACACAAATAACTTGAAAATGACCTAGCCTGTTTTTCTCAGATTTAGATAGAAAAACTGCTTCCGGGCAACGTTTATGCCAAACAGTTCATGCCAAGTTTCCAGTTTTTGTGCCAGCTGGTTTTTGCAGCCAAGTTGTAAACCTTCAGTAAACACGGTTTATAATGAAAGTGCAGACACAACCTGGCCCACGGCACAAGTGGGACTGATGTAAATTTACTCTAAGAATAAAATTCTAACAGGAACAGAGCGGGAGAGAAGCAAGCTCTCAAGGGTTCCTACCGTAATGCGGAAAGCATACAAATGATGTTATTTGATCGCTAAAATCCCACTAGGCTCGCTGAGGCATTTATGGATTCCCTTTGCCATCACTGCTGAGTAGCCCCGTGCTCCAAGTCACTGCTTATCACTACAAGGCGGCTTTTCCAGAGCCCCCCCGCCGCTTAACCTCTAATGCTGGGGGGGAGGGTGGGGGGAGGGGGCCGAGAAAAGTTCAAGACACAGGTGGCTGTGTCCACAGTACATTGATCAAGGTATAAGGGAAAGAATCAAACATTTTCCTTTAAAATCAGTTCAGCAGCATTCAGTCAGGTCGACCTTGCGGGATCCCGATTCCATACCTGTGGTGCTGGTGGCGAGTGTTGTCATGTTACTGAACACGTGGGACCCTGGGGTCCCAGGCAGCCCTCAGGGGGGAGGATAAAGTGAGAACTAGGCCCCTGGGGCAGTGCCATGAGGTGGCTCTTCCCTTTGAGAAGGGAGAGAGCAGTCTCCTTTTCATGCAAAGGGAGAGAGTCCCAGCTTCTGGGGACTTGGGAAAAGTCATTTGCTTTGAGGACCCCTAATTGCCAGAAAGGAAAGGACCCAGGACACAGTATCCAGGACTCACGACCCAGGATCTGTGATGCAGGACACAGGATCTAGGACCCGGGACCTGAAACTTAGGACCCAGGACCAGAGATCTGTGACCCAGGACCCAGGACGTCCTTCGTAGGTGTAGGATGATCTGAATTGCTTCGTGCATGGTTGTTTCCCTTGGGTGGTTCTGACTCAATCAGAGCAGAAGGGAGCAGAGCTTCCAGAAACTGCAAGGGGAGGGCGACTTCAGTCACAGCCGTGGCGGTCAATAGAGGCGCTCTCTTGCTGTCCTGGATCCGGGGTCCCAACTCCTCACACCATCCCTCAGGGCCACCACGTTGTGGCACATAGACTGTGACCCACAGATATCATTTAATAAAGAGTGTGGAAGAGACTTGAATGGTATCATAGTGTGTATGAAACGGACGTGGGTCAATCTTGGCCAGGAGTCCATCTTCCCAGACGCAGGTTAGTTCAGCCTGCTCTGAAGTCGTTACTCACCTGCCCTCCATCCAGCGGCTGCCCACCCACCCCTCGACCGTGCCCACATCCCTCTTCTGGACTGTGGTTCATCACCGCCTGACACAGCCCTTCACAGCTGCACGTGCAGTGGTGATGACCATGATGGCTTAGCGAGTTTCCAGCCTGTTTTCTGGCCTTGATGTGAGGTGGAAAACCCCCAAACTTCCACTTTTATTTGGGAGACAGGGTTTCATGTCACCACTGACAGGCACTTAGTAAATACGCTGTGGTTTGTGCCTTCCCAGGGATTCTCCTCTTGTCATCCTCAGACCCACACATCTGTCTGTCCTCTCGTGGCTATTTAGTGAACACTTGCTGTGTCCCAGCTCTCCGTGTGCTGACCCATTGCGTCCTGACTCCATCCTGTGAGTTGGCGCTGCAGCTGCTGTTACCCAGCTTCACAGGTGAGGGGCCCGGGCTCACAGGTGAGGGACCCAAGCTCACAGGTGAGGGACCCGGGCTCATAGGTGAGGGGTTGAGCTCACAGGTGAGGGGTTGAGCTCACAGGTGAGGGACCCGAGCTCACAGGTGAGGGATTGAGCTCACAGGTGAGGGACCCGAGCTCACAGGTGAGGGACCCGAGCTCACAGCTGAGGGACCCAGGCTCACAGGTGAGGGATTGAGCTCACAGGTGAGGGACCCGAGCTCACAGGTGAGGGACCCAGGCTCACAGCTGAGGGACCCAGGCTCACAGGTGAGGGATTGAGCTCACAGGTGAGGGACCCAGGCTCACAGGTGAGGGACCCGAGCTCACAGGTGAGGGATTGAGCTCACAGGTGAGGGACCCGAGCTCACAGGTGAGGGACCCGAGCTCACAGCTGAGGGACCCAGGCTCACAGGTGAGGGATTGAGCTCACAGGTGAGGGACCCAGGCTCACAGGTGAGGGACCCGAGCTCACAGGTGAGGGGTCAGAGGCCCTGGGGGCTTAACAGTCACCAGCCCTCTGTAGAACTGCACAAGGCTTTGCCCAAGTGGCCAGGCTCCAGTGCTCTGACTGTTCATCTCTCTTCACTTCTCTAGATTATTCTGGTCACAGTGGACAGCAGGTCAGTTTACAGTCACGAGAATAGGCAGCTCCATATCGCCAGGAGTCTCAATCTGATGTCTGCAGCCTCCTGCCTTCCTGCCTCAGGCTCTGCATTGGCTCCTCTGGGCTGGAGCATTCTGTGAGGTCTGAAAGCAACGGAGTCCCATGCACCCTGCTCGTGACCCCTCCCTTGCCCCATGTCTGGGGTCCTTGCCTTGGTCTTGGGTCCCAGGTCCTGGGTCCTGGATCTTGGGTCCTGCAGTTTCTGCCCATCTCCCCTAGCCTCCTACTCGTCTGGCCCTGCTGCCCCTTCTAGCAGCTGGACAGCGGCCAGAGCACACTTCCAGGCTGCACCCTGTTCCATCGGCTCCTGAAGACCTGTGTTCCGCGCCCCCCCACACACACTGACACGTCACCTCTCACTGCATCTCAGGAAGCCAGGTCTGCAGCTCATGGCAGATCCGTGGCGAAAACGCATCTACACAATTTGTTTCTTTTCCTTGAAAAGGCAGGTTTGCTATTTTGGGCTTTGGCTTGATTTATTCAGTTATCACTTAACTGCAGAACATTCTCTCCTGTGAAACAGAGTCCTGTCCAGCTGCAGTGACCCTCCTGGGTGGGAGTCAGAGACCAGCCCAGGACCTGTAGGGAGATAGACACACAGAGGAAATAGGACCCTTTGTGTGCCTGTGGTGAGAGGGGTTCCATCAGTGTTTAAAGTAAAATAGTAAAGTCAGGTAAAATAAAAAAATAAAATAAATAAAACAAAAGTAAAATAGAATAAAATAAAACAAAATAAAGTGAAATACAACAAAATAAAACAAAATAAAGTAAAATATAATAAAGTAAAATACAGTAAAAATGTAAAGTAAAATAAAACGTAAAACAAACTAAATAAAATAAAACAAAAGAAAGTGAAATACAATAAAATATAAAACAAAGTAGGGAATTCCCTGGTGGTCCAGTGGTTAGGACTCGGTGCTTTCACTGCCGAGGGCCTGGGTTCAGTCCATCGTCAAGGAGCTAAGACCATGCAAGCCATGTGACCAGAAAAAAACAACAACAACAAAGTAAACAAAATAAAATAAAGTCAGATATAATAAAGTAACATAAAATATAATAAAGTAGGGAGGGACTGACCTATTGAGCCTGGTGAGCCCTGGCTTGACCAGAACTACTGTAAAATCATACTGATTGCCCTTAAGCCGGAGGTCGCAGTGACAGAAGGAGGTGACTTTCTGGGGAGCCTGTGAGGAGATAGGCCCCCTTTTATCACGGCCAGGCTTGTGTCCCTACAGTGTGTTGAAGGTTCAGGGTTCATAACCTAATGACAGATTCTGGAAGTCACTGCCTGGGACCCAGGAGAGCTGGGCGTTGGGAGAACTGCCACCTGAACAGGAGGAGCAGGAGGAGGAAGGAACCCAAGCCCTGGATCTCATGGTACCCATCACTGCAGGAGCATGTGGTGCCCAATTCTGGCCTTATCCCTTGCTGGCCTGGAGCCCAGATTCCTCGTCTGCAAAATGAGGGAAACTGTAAGGCAACTTTATCATCTCTCCAGCTCTAGGGGTCTGTGTAGTTAATTGAGGAGGTATCTTAAGTGTTGAGAGCATCTCGTGGAAGCCCTGACACTGATCCAGGACACAGCAACTGCCAACGTGTCAAAGAAATGCTTTGTCAGACCTCCACTCGTGCACGAAATTTAGTGTCTCCATCACTGTCCTTTCAACAAAAACATATAACCACTCCATCTTTAAAATATGAAATTGTTAAAAATATTAGAGCACACTTTCTCTCTTGTGCTTTTTTTTTTTTTTTTTTTTTTGCTGTCACTAAAAAACAAAATGCTTTGCAACCCCAGTGGAAGTTAGGAGGTGTGGTCAAGATGGGTGACTGTCAAGATAGAACGAGTCCCCATAATCCAGAAGCACGGCTAACAGATGCCACTGTTACTCCACGAAGGAGATTTTCTTACCCATGTTTTAAACCAGGCGCAATTTCTCTGTCTCCCCACTGTTTCTCCCAGGATGATTCTGCTCATGGGTCCCAGGCTGGCAGGCGTTGGGAGACCTTTGATGTGCTCATCCAGTAACAAGACGACATCAAACGGAGCTGTTACTCTGGCAGCAGCAACTCAGATGCTGTTTCACATGCCCTTTGCTGAGAGGCTCGCAGTTTAAAGTCTCCAGGGTTGATTTAAAAGCAAGTTCCTGGGGAAAGAAGTCGGAAAGTTCTCTGAAAACAGTAGTGGAAGTTAATCTCTAATAAAACAAAACGTTACCGTTCATCTGGAAAGATTTCATACATCAAATGCAGGGTCAATAAAAGAGACAATTTGATTAACTGATGCTCTCTATTTTAATATTGACTTTGAAAGAGTTCACAGAGATAAAAAGGCCAAGGGCTAACTTGAAAGTTTAGATGCTAAAGATAAATGTAACAATGCGTTTACAAGGAGGAGGCACATAATAAATGTGTTTGTAAAAATAGAGTGAATGTGTGTCAATGAATTTTAAATACCAGTGGAAGAAAAAAGAAAATTAAAGAGAAAAAAATAAATCCAAGGCCCCAATCCCAACACTGTGTAAAACTTGCTGTATTTAACATGTGTGTGGAATGGACTGAACACAGTTGACAGCTGCCTTTCATGTTTTGGTTCCTAGAGCTACCCTTGGCACTCCCCACCCCATGCACTACCTGAGGCCTAGGGAACCCCAGTTGCATTTTGAACCACCATCAAACCTTCCTCTTATAGCCCCAGACGCTGGCATGCTGGAAGTGTTCTGCACATAAAAACCTGGAGGTAGGTGACCCAGACCTAGCTGGGCATCTCAGTTCCATGAAGTAGTGAGACATCTAGACTCTGCCATCCCTGAGGTGTAGCCCTCATCCTCATGGTCCAAAAAGGCAGTTGGAGCACCCATCATCACATGTAGGTTCCAATTAACAGGATAAATGGAGATTCAAAAAGGAAGCGGAAAAGACAGATTTTTAAGGAACAATCCTGGAAACTGTCACATGACACTTTTCTTCACATTGAGCTTCAAAATAGAGGATCTATTCTGAGCAGTCATTTGTCAAGATAAAGTCCAGGGGTTCAGCTTCTATGGAACATCAGGAAAAGAGAAATTAAGGGCCAATCATCAGTCTCTACAGAGAAGAGAATAAACGATGTGAAGAAGGTGCTAGGCCTATGGACAAAAATAATGAACAATATAATGGGAAAAATAATGGAAAAGAATTTTTTCGAGTTTGTGTACAAGATTCCAGGAAGGACAGAGATCCATGAGCGGCCCCAGGACCTATGAAGCTGACCTGTTGGAAGGTGCTTTTTGAGTCACAGAGGGGCAGTTATTAGATGTTAAAAGGCCCATGGACCCTGCTTGAAATGGTCCAGAAAAAATATGAGTGTAGGAGAAAACTTTTATCATAGTTGCTACTGGGTCTTAGAATTGTAAGAATTTTGGATTCATCTCTCCTGACATCTAATTAAAAACTCTAAGAACACTCAAATCACGCATTCAGTCATTCCCTGGGCAGATGTTTCAGTTGTAAATACTCTGACAGTCCCTGGAAATCAGCTAATGGGAGACTGTTCCCCCCGACTTGTGACTTGTTAACAGACCTTGCTAGTTAAACAGATGATCTCAACCTATTCTCCAGCCAGTAGTCAAACTGTTGTTTACAGTTGTAGCTATAACTGATTTTAAAGTTAAACATTTAGTTGATTTCTCTAGATAGCCCCAGGTAAATAGTAAATGAATGTGTCTAGACTTACGCGTATGGACTATTCCTTTTATTAACCGATTGAGTCACCAGGATGCCCCATCTCTTAACAGTACAGAGTTTACTGGAGGTTTCCGTGAGTATCTGAGTCACAGAGCTGAGTAAATGGATGTGTGATTTTCACTGGCAATTGCTCTGTGCAGTGTTTTATTCATTTCAGGACTTTTAAACTGTGTATAATTTAGCTTAACGTTTCCAAACAGCTCTTGACTACAAAGGGGCCTCTCCTCACTGAGCAGGTGTCTGCAACCACGTGCTTCGGATGTGCATACCTGATTAATACTGAACTTTGGAAAAACTTTGGAAAAGATTTCTTCTGTGTTTACTCGTGAGATTTATGCAAAGCCTTTACAATCATTGTAGCTTATATCTCTGGGGATGAAAATGCATATCGACAAAACAAGTTGCTAAAGAGTGGACATGCAGCCAATTAAAAGGAAGCTGCCTGATTTCCACAGTGGCTGCAAACCCATGTGATCCTATTTTTTGGTTTTGTTTTGTCTGAGTTAGTTCTACTTTGAAAACGTCAATTTCAGCATCTTGTAGACTTTTGAAAAAGACACGCTATATTGGTAATTTAATTTAGTAGGTTGTAAAGCAGTGTTTTAAAGTAGAATGGAGTAGAATGTAATAGATGAAAATATCATGGAATATAATGTAACCGAGTAGGGTGGAATAAAATAGAAAATATAGGGAATATGGCTTCCAATAAGAGTAAGAAAATTTTTATGAAAATATGCTGGCAATGTTCTAAATAGCTAAGGACAAGGATGGGGGCTGGAGGGAACAATTGTATGTCATCTTGGTATTTCTGTTATATATGGTAACTTGAAGATTTTCCTTCCTTTTTTCCTTCCTTCCTTCCTTCCTTTCATTTTTTACTTTTATTCTTTTGTTTGTTTGTTTGTTCTTTTTTTCCTCCACCTTTATTGTACATCACGGTCAAGAAAAGATGAAAACACTCCAGTGTAGACCAAACTTCAGACGTTAGACACAGACAGAATAGGAAAATAATGATCGCATTTAGAATTTTATCTTCCAATTCTAAAGAAGTTATGTAATCTATTAAAAGTAGGGACGTATAGCTTCAAGCAAAACTTCTTTCATTTAATTAAAAAAGATAAATTTATAAACCTCAAAGGTCTTGTTTACTCAGCCTTCTGTCACCTTTGCAGAAATCTAGCCTTTTAAAAAATCACTTTACAGCTATATACCCCTCTCCCCAAAATAAAATACAATTTCTTTTTCACATCTCTAAGAATGAGTATTTAAATCAAATGTACTTACTTGCAAGGTGAAATAGGTTAAGGACTGGATCTGGAAGGCAAAGACAGCACCTCCTCCATCAATTTATTAACAAATCCTTATTAAGCATCTTCTTACCAGGAAAGTGGCAGAGATCAATTAGAACAAAGGGAGGTATAATTCCTGTCCATATGGAGCTTACCATGTAGAAGACATTCAGAGGCTGAAGGGCAGGATTTCTCTTTGAGAGTTATTTGGCTTCTTTGTTGAATACAGAGTGGAGAGAGGCAGAGGGTTTGGCCATAAGGGGGAGGAAAGACCTTGACCATCATGAAGGAGGAAACAGGGTGGGTGGTGGGGGGAGGGCGGGGGGTATGGGTCTCCCCGCAGAGACCCCCTGAGTGAGAATCCTCACCCTGCCTCGTCCGGCTCTGTGTCCGCAGGGAGGGACAGAAGCTTTCTCTGTCTCAGGTTCCTCATCTGTAAAGCCGGGATGCTAGCCAAGGGACCTGCTCTTGGCTGGTGGTGAAGGATGAGTCAGGTAATACATATAAAGGGCTCGCACGGTGCTTGGCACATGGCAAGGGCTCTTTTTATGAGTGAAGGGACTTGCAGGTAACATCTTCCACGTCGAGTGTCAACTATGCAGGACTTTCATTCCACACTGTCCTGAGAGAGGAATGCAACTCAGGGAATAAACACGCAGGGAACTTTGTCATAAAGATTATACTCTGAGTAAGAAAAACCCATTAGAAAAACATCTTAAATTCCAAAAGGCCCTTTGGCAGTTTAAGAACAGTTCTGCAAATTTAACCTGCATTTGGACTCTCTGTAAAATAAATTGGTTTATCATTTCTTTCTTTATCTAGTGCTGGTTACTTTATTAATTGCTGGTACTGCTGCCCAGAGTATAAAATTAAACACCTTTTTGCAGAAAAAGTTTCCAGCTGATTTTTCTCTCAAATAATACAGGGTGATTTTTAAAAGATCTCAGACACACAAAGTGCTATCTCCTTTTAAGGCTTTAGGAGGGGGGTCTTCTGAACAAATGAACCAAACACAAAATAAAAGAACCTTTTTCTTTTTCCTTTTTTTTAAAAAAACATTGTAAGCGCACTGTACATACATGAACCCCACCAGGCTGGTGGGATATCTTTCTGATTAGATGACTGATTCCTATTTTTGGATTCCCCCTTTCACTGGATCCATTTTTATTTCTTAAAAGAGAAAAAGTGCTAGCTGCCTGCCAGGCCATAGCATTCTGGTTTGAACAGAGACATCTGAAATCTAGGCCAGGCAGGAAAGGCTTCTTTCATCCCTGCAGCCCTTCACCGTAGGAGGTGTTTGGTGTCACCACTGCAGCTCCCCCTGAAGTCAGCTCTGCGGTGCGTGGCTCTGACCCATGGCCCTGAGCCCCTGCGGGGCTGAGATATCTCATTAGCTGTGCATGCGGTTTTCTGAACCACCCTGAATGTGATCCCGCATGAGCCCTCCTGGCCTTGCTTTTTAATTCTTACAGGAAGCGAAAGGTGAGGCTTTCACAAATCCTGGAGGGCTCGGGTTGGAGTGGGGGCAAGATCAAGACATGCAGGTAGGGGAAAAGATGGGTGAGTCAGACAGAGAAAGGCAAAGGCTCTTGCTTCTCCTTCTACAGACTTTGAAAGGAACTCTGTGAGCTTGTATTTTGGGAACTTAGGAACAAAAGGGAGAGGACAAACTTTTACAAATGGAAGGAGTAAAAATGCAGCTCTGCCATGAAACCCAGGTGGTGAACTCCCCATCACCTGATTGAGAGTAACCTCCCCAGGAAAGGTCTCTGTGGAGCAGGGAATGATGTTGTTTACTAGAAAACACCTAGCAGGACTTCCCTGGTGGCGCAGTCGTTAAGAATCCGCCTGCCTGCTCTATTTACAATAGCCAGGACATGGAAGCAACCTAAGTGTCCATCACCAGATGAATGGCTAAAGAAGATGTGGCACATATATACAATGGAATATTACTCAGCCATAGAAAGAAATGAAATTGAGTTATTTGTAGTGAGGTGGATGGACCTGGAGTCTGTCATACAGAGTGAAGTAAGTCAGAAGGAGAAAAACAAATACCG
>NC_041224.1:32398200-32408800 GCF_002837175.3 Physeter macrocephalus | reverse complement strand
GGTCCGGGAAGATCCCACATACCGCAGAGCAACTAAGCCTGTGCACCACAGCTACTGAGTCTGTGCTCTGGAGCCTGTGAGCCACAACTCCTGAAGCCCGGGCACCTAGAGCCCGTGCTCTGCAACAAGAGAAGCCACCGCAATGAGAAGCCCGCGCACAGCAACAAAGACCCAACGCAGCCAAAAATAAACAAATAAAATAAATACATTAAAAAAGAAAGAAAAGAAAATACCAGCAAAACGCACTGCAGGGAGTCCTTCACTTCTTGTGGTTGTATCTGCTGGTACAGGTAGTGTCCACAGGGGATGCTGCAGGAGAGGCTCCCTTCACACCACCCATGAAGTTGCCTCTAGATCCCTGCAGACCCCAGCCTCCACTCCTTGACCTCGTCTTTGCTCCTGAGCACCTAGAATCTCTTTGCCCCGGGACCTCGTCTCTGCTTCCCCATAGATTTCTCCGCCGATTGTGGCCCGGTTTACCAGCTCTGTTTTGGATGGTTCTGCTGGGGGATGGAGAGTCGGAGGACAGAAGGCAACATCTTACAGGGTGGCCACCGGCATCCTAGCTCCTGTAAGTTTTTTTTTTTCTAAAAATAAGTTCCTTCTCTTTACCAGTCTTGAGTTTTATTGCAAAAGCACCCCAACATAAACCCTTTGAAAAACGTTAGCCTGGCTTAGCCTGGCCAAGCACCAAGAAGGGATGTGGTATTGCCAGGCTCCCGGAAGGGTGCTGAGGCGGAGATGGTTAGACAGCTCCACTGCGTCACAATAAATAGCTTGCAGATTTCATGCTGGGGTGGCCTACCCTGAGGCCCACATTAACCTACAATTATTAGCCTAACTCATTTGTTTTTTGCTCTGAGTTAAAGAAAAGACTGTAAGTATCTCAGGCACTATTGTTACCAAGTCCAAGCTCGCTCTGCTTGCTACATGGCAGCACAATAAATCAGGAGACGAGCTGTTGAGGCAAGGAAGACCACTTTATTTGGAAAGCAAGCCGGCAGACCAAGAAGATGGCAGACTACTGACTCCAAAAAGCCATTTTATCGGGGTCTGGATGCCAGTTTCTTTTATAGAATCAGAGAGGGAAGTATAGTAAAAAGGCAGAATCGAGAGGGAGAGGCAGGGAGGAAGTAAAGTAAGAAGGGCCATCAGTCTTGCAAAACATCTCCTGGAATGGCCAGCCTCGGGGAGGGGATGTATTAATTTCTTCTTTCTCGCAGCCATCCACAGGTGGGTGGGGTTTCCTGAGGCAGGCCATTATGTATGATTATAATAACAAAAGCAATGAAAAGCAAAGGTTAAAGTCAAAGAAACAGATCCAACACGGAGTCAAAATTGGCTCTTCCCCGTTACACTATGTTACCTGCTTACGGTATTCTTCTTTAAGTAGGTCTCAATCCTGACATAGCTAACATTTCAATGGGATAGAATCACACGTAAACAAGAGTTTATGATGAAATGCGGTAGATGCTAATAAATCCATTGATAAAATAACATGGCTCCAAAGCAGGATTGAAATGTCTCCTGTTTTTCATATGAAAGGGGTTATTATTAGCTTAAGGTAGTGACACTGGGTGGAATTAATAAAATGCCTCCCTGAGAATCTTATATTCTTAAACTGAATATCCCGAGCCTTGAGAGTATTTGGTTTGGAATCCTGGCTGAACTACCTCCTAGCTTTCTAAACCTTGTCAAGTTGTAAATTCTGTGTCTCGGCTTACTTTTCTGTCAAACGTGGATAATAAAATGTGTGAGGCTCCTGGGTGGTTCTGAGAATGGAATCAGTTAAGTGCTTAGGTTAGTCTCCGTTCCACAAGAATCCAGTAAACTTTAGCTCTGTTACGGCATACGGTGGTGCTTATTCTCAATATCATCGTTAGTGTTGATGAATTACCCTGTCATCGCTTTTTCTAGGATAAAAATAATACTTGAATCGAGTTGCACCCGCATGAGAGTTGAAACTAACTAAATTGGTTAGAGGGACTGGGTATTATTCATGTGACATATTTGGAAGGCTGACTTGTCAGATTCCTACTGACTGTGCCATAGGGGCCAAATTAGCAATAAAGCTTTGGTCAGAGGAGCTCAAGAACCCTTCTTGTAAAAGATACTAAAATACTTACGGAAAAAAAGATGACTTTGTGTAATAAAAAAAGCCAAACTTCTCAGAAGATGAACTCAACATGCACAAATAATAACAGCCATTGGATCAGAATATTGATCTTGGAACCCACCTGAGTATTTCCAGACTCAAGGCCCGTCCTTTCCAATTGGCTAAAACACAGGTCCCATTCCTGGAATATCCTATCCTGCTGTAGGTTATAAAGACTAGGTGCCATAGGATCTTTTTTCTCTTCTGGAGAGGCTGGAGAGAGGAAATCTTTTCATTACAAACCCAACTCGTCCTGGATGCTTTATAGTTAAGAGTTTATTCTTGAGCATATTTATTTCATTTTGCATATTATCCCAGGCAGCGAATAAACGCCATTGGATGTTTTAGTATTTTGACTGGGATTCTCCTTAGCTAGATCATAGAGCTCATTAGATGCATGTTATGAACTGACTTGTGTCCCCCCAAATCCATATGCTGGAGCCCTAACTCCCCATGTGACTGGATTTAGAGACGGGGCCTTTAGGGAGGTAATTCAGGTTCAATCAGGTCATAATGGTGGGGATCCGATCCAGTAGGAGGAAGAGACACCAAAGAGGTCTCACCCTACCCCACTTCTCTCTCCACTCACAGAAGAAAGGCCATCCAAGGACAGTGTGAGAAGGGGACCGTCTGCAAGCCAGGAAGAGAAATCTCACCAGGAACCAGCCCTGCCGGCACCGTGATCTTGGACTTTCAGCCTCCAGAGCTGTAAGAAGTAAATGTCTGTTGTGTAAGCGGCCTGGCTCGGGGTTCTGTTATGAAAGCCTGTGCTGACTAATGCAGCACTTTTTTCCAGTTTCACATCATCTCAGGCAACAGAAGACATGCTGGACTTTCTACTCCACCATCATCAGAGTCCCCTTTCCTCAAGTTTTTGTAACACTTTTCTCTGTTTTCTTTAAGCTGCACAGACAGCTCCCTCCAGACCTTGGATGTCCACTAACACTCTCCTGAGCTCTTCATGTTCTCCTTTCCTCGCACATTAAGGCTTTTCAAGATTTTGCAAACATTCTTCTCAAAGCCCTTGTAGCATCTATCCTCCACTGTCCCAAAGCCAGTGCTCATTTTTAGGTGTTTGTTATGGCAGCACCCTGCTGCCAGGCACCCAAATCTGTCCTGATTACCTATGACTGCAGGACAAATCACGCCATTTGCAGAGACATGGATGGACCTAGAGACTGTCACACAGAGTGAAGTAAGTCAGAAAGAGAAAAACAAATATCGTATAATATCACTTATATGTGGAATCTAGAAAAATGACACAGATGAACCTACTTGCAAAGCAGAAATAGACGTACACGTAGAGAACAAACATGGATACCAAGGGAGGAAGAAGGGGGTGGGCTGAATTGGGAGATTGGGATTGATACATATACACTATGTATAAAATAGATAACTAATGAGAACCTACTGTAGAGCACAGGGAACTCTACTCAATGCTCTGTGGTGACCTAAATGGGAAGGAAATCCAAAAGAGAGGGGATATATATATAAGTATAGCTGATTCACTTTGCTGTACAGCAGAAACTAACAGAACACTGCAAAGCAACTATACTCCAATAAAAATTAACTAAAAATAACTGAAAAATGCACACATTTTAAAAAGTCATATTTACTAAGTTTGCAAGCCTGATATGCTCGAGTAGGGAAATTGTTAAACATTTAAAAATAAAAGTCACTTAAATCATATTATTCCTTTCAAAGTAAAGGGTATGTATCAAGAACTTGAAAGTTAAATTAACTAACTCATATATTTACCCCTATATTTCTGATTCTGAGACAGCGGTCCACTTTGTGGACATGTAAATTTAAAAGATTTCACCCCAGTTCGGGGCCAACTCCCTGACCTCATTGCCCCACCTTTAAAGTAAAAATCGAGTAGATCTTCCAACATGGCCTTTGACACCTTGACAGTAACTAACCCACATTCTTCCCAAGGTTTCATGTCCCATCACTTAACCCACTGAACTTAAGTGGCAACTTTTTAAAGTGTACAACCAATAATTTATAAAGAACTGTATCTTTTAAAAAAATTTGTATACTCTCAAAATGAATGTGCCCTCGAGGTTCAAATACCCAAGGCAAGGGCTTTTAGGAGGGTCTGACAGAAGGACTTTACATTTAATTTTAAATTTGCATATAATTTGCTGCTGCATTTGAAACCATCTATTCCTCAGCAGTGCCCTTTCTCTCTGTAGTCTTTAATCCCCTGTTGTACTGCTGCATAAAGATGCCAGTGGACCTCTTCACCTTTCTATCAGGGGTCCTTCAGTAATTTTAGAAGCATGTTTTATTTTCGACTTTATGAATACAGAAATGGACACAAATGTGCCTCAGTCAACGGCTCAAGGACATGTAGAAAAAAGCCCTCCTCCCTGCATGACTGCCCTCTTTCAACTAGAGCTGGCTAATTCACGCTTTGCTTTTAGAAAGCACTAGTTATTGGTACCTGAATTGGGATAGACTGAACGATAACCCCATAATATGCGAAACGTATTTTCTCAGAAGATGTAGTCTCAGATTTTTCCCCAAGTTAGAGATATTCCAGACAGTTAATACTTTCTTCATTTTAATGTCCAAACCAGGTAGCTTCATCTTCCCTTAGAAATTATTAAAAGATCTACAGCATAGGTCTAATGAATTCCCTCTCATGAAATACTTTCCACAGCATTATCTGTTCTCAGGAACTCAGTATAACTTCTCTATTGAGATTTAGAATTTATTTTTCCCATGCTTTTATTTTTATTTTTAAAGACAATTTTTCTGGAGCAGTTTCAGGCTTACAATAAAATCAAGAGGAAGGTACAGAGATTTCCCAATTTCTCCCTTTGGTACCTGCCACGTGCCCAGTCTCCAACATCACTCCCCAGATGGTACATTTCACCAATGATGAACCTTTTGACTAGGTGAAAACTATAAACATACACATGAATGAGTGTTTGTGCATTTATCATTTCAATTATGGACATGTCATCCTCACCCAAGGTCCACAGTTGACATTTGGGGTCACTCTTGGTGTCATAGAGTCTGTGGGTTTGAACAAATGTAAAATGACATGTATCCTTCATTACAGTATCATACAGGGTAGTTTCACTGCCCTAAAAATCCTCCGTCCTCCACCCATGTATCCCTTCCAGACCCTGGCAACCACTGATCTTTCTACTGTCTCCACACTTTTGCCTTTTCCAGAATGTCATAGAGTAGGAATCATACACGATGTAATATTTTCAGATTGGTTTCTTTCACTTAGTAATAGGCCTTTAAGTTTCTTCTAAGTCTTTTCTTGGCTTGATAGCTCATTTATTTATTTATTTATTTATTTATTTATTTATTTTTCAGGACTGCCTTGGGTCTCAGTTGCGGCATGTGGGGTCTTTGTTGAGGCATGTGGGATCTTTCATTGTGGCGTGGGCTCTTTGTTGTGGTGCACGGGCTTCTCTCTAGTTGTGGCATGCGGGTTTTTTCTCTCTCTAGTTGAGGTGCACGGGCTTAGTTGCCCTGCAGCCTGTGGGATCTCAGTTCCCTGACCAGGGATCGAATCCACGTCCCCTGCTTTGGAAGGCAGATTCTTTACCACTGGACCACCAGGGAAGTCTCCGACAGCTCATTTCTTTTTAATGCTGAATAATATTCCATTATCTGATGGACTGCAGTTTATCTATTTACTGACTGAAGGACATCTTGGTTGCTTCCAAGTTTTGGCTACTGTGAGTCATAACCTCCTCCCACAAAAGTAATCAAAAGTGTGGGTGAATATTTATTGCAGCAAATTCACTTTCTGTGCAAACCACCTCTTGTTACAGTTCATAACCCACAGAGGTACAAGGAAGCTTAGGGATGCTCAGGTTTATCTTGAAAGCAGAGGTAAGAGAAAGGACGACCCCTCACAGCCCGCTAGTCAGTGGCCCAGGTAACAGTGTCCTGCTGCCTTCTTAAGCCACCCTCCCCACTGGGAGGCTCTTGTTCAGGAGATCAGTTCTGCCTCATTTAGCAAAATCCGACGTCTCACACGGTTGCTTGGAAGTAGCCAGGGCTGTGCTACCTGCAGCTGGCTATGCACCCTGTGAGCCAAGGAAGATGAACAGACCTGAGCCAGGGATTCCAGGCAGAGTCTTTGCGGTCCTGCTGCCTTTGGGGAGAGTTTTCAGCAAGTAAAGGTGGGAGTGGTGGGCTGGGGTGAGTGGAGAGGGGCTTCTCCCCTCACCTGATGCTGGGGAGCGGGGACTGTAGCCCAGAGCAGCTGCCTTCTCTGTGCTCCTGCCCGGCCAGGGGCTCCAGCCTCTTTCCTGGGGAGGGTCTGGTGGGCAAATGCTGGAAGGATCAGGCATTTATTGGTTATTTTCACTTCTATCTCACAGAGGACTTCTCTGCTAGTATACTTTACTAGTTGTGACGATTTACTTACCAGCCACTTAAAAAACATCGCCTGAATGTGTGGCAAAGTGTCTGTTGGGACATGAATAAGCTTCATGTATTTCCCTCTGTTCTGCTCAAATTTAACCAAGAGCCATTCAGCATTTCCACTGAAATTCAATGAACGTCTCTACATAGCGACATCTCGATAGGGTTCTGAACCTTTTCTTAGATAGTATTGTAAAATGGTTCACTGCAACCTTGGTCTGCACTGAAAACTTGGAATCCAAATGAATGTTTCCTGGTCCTCTGGGGAGGGGGGGGTGTCGCCAGAGCACTGGTGAGACCAGTGGCTTTGCAACTTGGTCTTTTTATCGTTTATCTTTTTTTCCACAGCTTTATTGAGTTACAATTAACAAATAGAAATTATATATATTTAATGTGTACAACTTGATGTTTTGATAGATGTATATATTATACTATGGAATATTATTCAGCCTTAAAAAATCCTCCCTTTTGTGACAACGTGGATGGACCTAGAGGGTGTTATGCTGAGTGAAATATGCTGGACACAGAAGGACAATACAGATGATTTCCCTGACATGAGGATGTAACTGGTCTTTAGTTCAGACATTTCCCCAGCTCACTCTGTATCTGGTTGAGATGGGGTGATGCAGGAGGGTTTTAACCCTAAATTATTTTGAAGGGGTGAATTTATTCAAAGCTTATAAAGTATGAGTTGTACCTTTCCTTCCTAAGGCCCCTTCAAAGGACTCACGATTAAATTCCTATAGCTATACTTCATCTTTGGCCCAAATTTCCATCAGGGTACAGAGGTTTTATTTATCTCGGGAGTGTATTCTAGTTAAAAAAAAAAAGTTATACCAAAGCAAAAAAATGAGTAGACTCCCCAGTCAAAATTCTCTGAACATACAGGCAACTCCAAATGTTCGAAGTGACTTATAAACAGTAAACAAACATGAGATCCTCCCCCCTTGGGAGCTAGTGATCAAAACTAAACACCGGAAAAACACCGTTCTGCTCTCTGCTTCTATGTGACTGACTTTTAAAGGTTCCACATGAAAGTGAGATCATGTCGGTTTTTTTTGTTCTGTGTCTGGCTTATTTCACGTGGTGTAATATCCTCCAGGTTTGTGCTTGTATGGAAAATGGCAGGATTTCAATCTTTTTAGGGCTAAATCATATTCCTGTGTGCGTACACCACATCTGCTTTATCCATTCGCCCACTGATGGACATTTAGAGGTTGCTTCCACGTCTTGGCTACTGTGAATAAAGCTGCGATGAACGTGGGGGTGAAGATATCTCTTTGAGACACTAATTTCATTTCCTCTGGGTATATACCTAGCAGGGGGGGATTGCTAGATCCTACAGAGGTAAGGAGGTGGGGGGAATGGGGAGAAGTTGGTCGCAGGGTACAGAATCCCAGTTACATAGGAGGAGTAAGTCCTAAGATCTAATGTACAGGGTGGTGACTATAATTAATAACACCATACTCAATACTGCAATTTGCCAAGAGACTACATTTCAGGTGCTTTCATCACACACACACACACACACACACACACACACACACACACAATGGTAAACATGTGAGGAGACAGTGGGTTAATTAGCTTGACTGCAGTCATCATTTAACCTTGTGTACCTATATTAAATCATGCTGGACACTCTAAATGCATGCAATTTTTATTAAAAAATTCTCTCTGACACAATTTAAGCCAGATATGTTGTGGTTGTACCTCCAAGAATTGAACTCTCAACTCAGAATGCACTAAGGTTACCCTGTGGTAAAACCTCTGAAAATACTCCTGCCTTCTAAACAAATATTGCAGGGGCAAGGACATTCCATTCAAACGGTGAAAACTAACTGTGTCAGTCTTCAGAAGCCAATTCTGCACCTACTGAAGCTTGAGAAAGATGCAGAGGAGATACAATTTCATGGAGAATTGAATGTAGGTGGAAAGAGATCTCACACTGGCTACCTCAGGGAGATGGCAGAAACCCCCCCCAATGGAAATATATGTTCACCTTTCCAAAAAGTAAACATGCTGCTTTATTGACATGAGGCTGTTCTGCTCGTATTCAAGGACCACAACATTTTATTACAACCTGTACTCTCTGGCGAGATAGATTAAGAAAACACACACTGAGGCATGTTTTTGTGTGGGGTTGATCTCGATGTATTTAGTTAACAGGCTGCTTATGCAAAAGATTTGTGCTATATAATTAAGCTACGGGGAAGAAACCAAAACAGCAAGATAAATGTTTGTATTTCTTAAATATAGTCTAATTGTGAAATCATACTCCTTTTTAAGTTTTTGGACTATCTTCAGGAAGTTGTTGATATTACACCTGTAAGAAAAAAACATATATAGTGAAGAGTAAAACATAAATAAATTGAGAACAAAGAATTTGTCTGTGATACTCTTTTCTAAGCCAGCGATGCCAGAACTAAAATCTCACTGCCATGTAAATCTGATGAGTAATGCTGCTGATCTTTGTCTTAATTTAAAAAAATCATAAATAATAATTATAGTCCAAATTTGTGAACTTAAAAAATCAGCAAGTTCATCATTATTGGCAGCACTAACTTTTTTTTTTTTTTTTAGCAAAGACATTAGATATTTAGATGCTCAGGAATGTTTGGGGAATGTGCAGTTAGGTATCTTGGGTCATAAGGAAACTTGAAAGGAGATTCTAGAAATTTTAATTTTCTTAATCTTTGCACCAAGTGCTAAGTGTCTAACTGATCTCTTGTGTGAAGAAGAGAAGGCCCTGGTTGAAATTCAGACATATTGTTCCCAGGTTCTGTTTATCTGGTACAGGATGCCCCAAAGGCAGACACATCCTTTGCCTCAGACAATGCTGCTCCGTTTTTGAGAATACTGCAGCACTTGAGGTGGCGACCGAAAACCAAAGAAAAATAATCATAAACTCTCTTTCCCACACTTTTATCTCCATTTCCATCTCCTCTGCATCATTTTTTTAACATCTTTATTGGAGTATAATTGCTTTACAATGGTGTTAGTTTCTGCTTTATAACAAAGTGAATCAGTTATACATATACATATGTTCCCATATCTATCTATTTTACATTTGGTAGTGTATATATGTCCATGCCACTCTCTCACTTCGTCACAGCTTACCCTTTCCCCTCCCCATATCCTCAAGTCCATGCTCTAGTAGGTCTGTGTTTTATTCCCGTCCTACCCCTAGGCTCTTCATGACTTTTTTTTTTCTTAGATTCCATGTATATGTGTTAGCATCCGGTATTTGTTTTTCTCCTTCTGACTTACTTCACTCTGTATGACAGACTCCGGGTCCATCCACCTCACTACAAATAACTCAATTTCATTTCTTTTTATGGCCTAGTGGCATTCCATTGTATATATGTGCCACATCTTCTTTATCCATTCATCTGTTGATGGACACTTAGGTTGCTTCCATGTCCCGGCTCTTGTAAATAGAGCTGCCATGAACATTGTGGTACATGACTCTTTCTGAATTTTGGTTTTCTCAGGGTGTATGCCCAGCAGTGGGATTGCTGGGTCGTATGGTAGTTTTATTTGTAGTTTTTTAAGGAACTCCCATACTGTTCTCCATAGTGGCTGTATCAATTTACATTCCCGCCAACAGTGCAAGAGGGTTCCCTTTTCTCCACACCCTCTCCAGCGTTTATTGTTTCCGCATCTTTAAAGCACACACACACACACAACAACAAACAAGAGAAGTCTGGAGGACCGATGTCCCCAGGAGAGGAGAGAGGAAGTGAGAGGAGGAGGCGGAGTACTAAGAGGTGCGGTTTCACTGCGTGCGGACCCCGAGGATGGAGGGAAGGTCCCCATGCAGATGCCGGACCAGGCTCCCCTGTTGTGTGTGTGTGCAGCGAATCTGTGTGGCCTCTGAAGGGAACACTGGGCTATGTTTGTCATTGGGTCCCCTCTCCCTAGAGAGTTGACTTGCAATTTCTTTTTTTTTTTCTTTTTTTTTTTTTTTTGCGGTACGCGGGCCTCCCTCTGTTGTGGCCCCTCCCGTTGCGGAGCACAGGCTCCGGACGCGCATGCGCAGCG
>NC_041224.1:32339972-32398078 GCF_002837175.3 Physeter macrocephalus | reverse complement strand
CACACACACACACACACACACACACACACACACACAGAGCCCAGGCTTTATTTTCTGAACCATTTGAGAGTGATTGCAGATATTATGACACTCATCATATCATCAAGTATATTGATACTTCAGCATGTTTTTCCTAAGAACAAAGACATTTCTCCTACATAAACACAAGTTAACACACTTAAGGAAATTTAACATTGATGCAATATTATTGTCCAATATTCTGTTTTCCCGATAGTGTTATTTGTACCTATCTTTTTTTTTTTTTTTTTTTTTGCGGTACGCGGGCCTCTCACGGTTGTGGCCTCTCCCGCTGCGGAGCACAGGCTCCGGACGCGCAGGCTCAGCGGCCATGGCTCACGGGCCCAGCCGCTCCGCGGCATGTGGGATCTTCCCAGACCGGGGCGCGAACCCGGTTCCCCTGCATCGGCAGGCGGACGCGCAACCACTGCGCCACCAGGGAAGCCCCGACTTGCAATTTCTTAAAGTGGCGGAGACCTGGGGCAGAAGCCTGAGGCGGTGGGCCCCTCCCCGGGCACGAACGCGCCTGTCCTGACCCCTGCCCATTGTCGGAGACATTGCAGATTCATGTGGGGGCCATCTCCTCCCAGATGCTGCCCTATGAACCTGAGGCCATCTGGAATTCCGCAGAATGTTTCCATCCCTGGGCTGAAACGTCCAGAGCACCCTTTTATGTCACAAAGATTTTACAGATGGCATTTGGCTAGGTTGCATCTGGTTTCCATTTCTTAAAAGTTAACTAT
Source organism: Physeter macrocephalus (assembly GCF_002837175.3). Lineage (NCBI taxonomy): Eukaryota > Metazoa > Chordata > Mammalia > Artiodactyla > Physeteridae > Physeter > Physeter macrocephalus. Next base: position 32,397,317 of record NC_041224.1, on the reverse strand, counting down.
AGTTTTATCACTGTGGATTTCATTTTCATATGACAATGGATTTAGCTTTCCTTCATAAGGTTCTGCTGCAGATTTAAACTCCTTCTAAGAAGACGTCTCTGGCTTCTGTGACTAAGCAAATCTTGCCTCTGGAGAGAGAATTTAAAAAAATCAAAACATACAACTGACATTTCCTTTTTTAAAAATGCTGTTTTCATTTTTTTGTCCTTAAATTGAACATTAGCTCATGAACATTGAGATTAAAATAGTTGTGGTTACCTCAAATTATTTCTAGGAGATTTCTCAGTCTTTTTCTTCCACTTCAAGAAAAGGATCTAAGAATACCTCCTGCTCCAGACAAGTATTGTGAATCAGGAACAAATCGTAAATGCACAGCCTGTCTGATTTCTCCCCAGCTTCCCTGCCCCCCCCACACCATGAGTTTCTGCCCCACCTCCACACCCGTATATCCATGTACTTGTGGGATATTATTGAGGATTGTTCAAAAGAGAAGACTATTTAAATCATCGAGCATGAGCTGTTACTTTACTTCTGCTGGAGCAGATGTCTTTTTCTGCAGCGGACACATCCAGAGGTGATTCCTACTCTGTAGTGACATGCCCTTGTTTACGAGGACGGCATCCTGATCAGAGTTCTCTCTGATATGTGTGGTTCAAAAGAGGCTAGCTGGGCCCCCCGTCTGAGGGACTTCTGCCTTCTGACGGCTTTCTGATTGAGTTAAATTTTTGAGGGCATTTCTAGGGCTCACCACAGCATACTTCAACATTTTAATTTTTACTGACAGCAGAAACTGGTATGATCAGTCATGGGTCTTAACTTTTTATAAATTTGAATCAATGGTTTTAAAAAGCATGTATGGAACACTAATAAAAGATCAACATCTATTTAATTTAATCCCTACAGTGGCACGGAAGGGTAGATGATATTACTGTTCCCTTTAGAAAATCAAGACACATGGAGTTTAGGAGGCTTGGTTGGGAGCCAGGCACCAACACCTGGGAAGTAGCCGTGCTGACTGATCCAAGACCCACTGCCTCCCCGCCATGCTGGCCTCTCGAGCAATGGGCATCTTAGGGCTTCGGAATCTGTACTCTTTGGGTGCTACGATCTCACAAAGCAATCTGATCACTCTTCCATACATTTTATAGGAGATCAGTTAAAACGGGGAAAATTAGAGATCTACCACTCTGTGGCTGTGGATGAATATTATTTATTTCTTTAAGCTGGTTGTCAATGTTTGAATACAACAATTCTCTGGGAACCGTAAGTGATTTTTATGATTGATAAATGTCAGAAAGATCCTGAAGGCTCTCCTGGAGACTGAAGTGGGCATTGCTAGGACATGGCAGAAGGACTGCAAACTGTGGATTCGAGTTTCCTCAGTTTGAACCCCTACCCTGATGTTAGTTTGGTGCGATATTTGAGCCTCATTTCTCTTGTCTCTGAAAGGGATCTAATCACTTCTATCTTGACCTGTAACATCTGTGAGATGTAGCTGCATTCAGAAGGCGAGGCACATAGTGTGGCCAGCAGGGTCCTGGAATGAGCAGGCTCCCGGAAGCACTCTGAGATGGGGATTTTGGGGGTGAGCTTGCTCTCAAGAATCATATATGAGAAGGAATGAAGAAGCAGGACTGGTCCGAGGGAGAAGCTAGACTCTGATGCAGCCGAGGCCTCGGTAGTAGCCCCGCCAGGAGCTGGGGTCCCACAGGGTCTTGTGAGTTGAGGCCAGGTGCCAGGCCTCTGCTACCTTCTTGGAACTGTCATCAGATCCAGCTGTCCCCAGGCAGGGACATGAACCTTGGGTGAGATGACTCCTGAGGGTCAGAGCTACTCCTGGGGAGGGACTCAGCTGCCCACACTCCTGGAGGATGGGGAATGGGTGTATCCTTCCGGAGGGGTGATCTGGCCAGCACAACACAGCACCCATCCTGCAAGTACTGCACGAGTGGGACTTAGTATCTTATTGTCAGTTACAGTTGTCATTACCACGTCAGAAACAGTAATGAGCAACTAAGCCTGTGCACCACAACTACTGAGGCTGCGCTCTAGAGCCCGTGAGCCGCAACTACTGAGCCTGTGTGCCACAACTACTGAAGCCCGTGTGCTTAGAGCCTGTGCTCCACAACACAAGAAGCCACTGCAATGAGAAACCCATGCACCTCAACCAAGAGTAGCCCCTGCTCGCCACAACTAGAGAATGCCTGCACACGGTAAGGAAGACGCAATGCAGCCAAAAAAATTAATTAATTAAAATAAATTTTAAAAAGAATATGAAAAAGAATACTCCTGTACAGCAGAAATTAACACAATATTGTAAGTCAACTATACTTCTATAAGACTTTTAAAAAAACATTTTTATAGAAGCTACGAAATAAATAAAGGATCATGGTTCTAATCCTGAAAAAAAAACACTAGTTGGCTCTAAACCAAAAGAGAATTGATTGGTGGATCAATGCAAGTATAAAGACAATTACAAAGCTGAATTTTAATTGCCAGCAATGAGTTTGTCCTTTGCCATATGGTTGGAGCATAACTGGGACAGAACTCAGTCTGAGAAACCATGTGTTTTGAACAGCCTTGGATAATTTGAGTTTGCCACTTTATGTTACCTGGGGCTCTAAACCACGGGGCTCAGCGCTCCCTGTGGGCCCATTTGTGACCTCAGGTACTGGGTGTGTGTATTTTGCTCGGCCTTGGCTCTTTCTGCCTGACACTTGGCCAGTGTTCCTTAAATTGTTTGCATGAAAGAATGACTGAGTCAAGTTCATAGTGCATTCAGCATGTGGAGAGTTGACAGGGATGAGGCAGCTTCTGCAGCGTAGGGTTAAGTATGAGAGTTATTCTACCTGCTTGGTCCATCCCTGGTTTTATTTCCTCTCTCCTGTTTCTCCTGTTTCTCAACAGCAAAAACAACAACAACGGCTGGCTGTTCTCCACAGACTAGTCCACATCTCTAGTTTTATATATGTTTTATGTGTGGTCTGTCATGGCTATACGTGTTTGTAGGTAAAGCTATAACTTTATGCTTGTATACATATTAAGTACCAACTGTATACATGAATATACATTAAGCACTGCTGGTTATATACATAGATTAAACACCAACTGTATACATGCATAAATACTAAGCACTGACTTCATGTGTGTAAAAACCAACTGTATACATTCCATCCTGTGCTCTCTGTAGAGGTTGACCGGAAACTCACTTCCTCTTTGATGTGTTTCCTTCATCTGCCTTCTCATGGGGCCCCAGTGACGTGCCTGGAATATTGCATCTTTCTTTCATTTTTCACATGGAAACTGCAAGGGTGTGTGTTGGCACCTATTACAGTGGATAAATTAACTGAAAAAAAGATAGCACTTCAAAAATGTTCATGGCCTGCCTTAAGTTAGCAGATTTCAACAGTGCTGATCATGGAATGTACCAGGTCCTTTAACCTTGGTGGTTGAAGTCCATCTGAAGTTATTTTCAACAATGAAACCAAGAAGAGAGTCGTGGCAATGTTTCAAATCATGTATTCCAAAACATGTCCACTCCAATACTGAATGTATACAATTACATGATGGTAGGGTGTCCCTTACATTCTGGAGATGGCTGCTTCAGTGACTACTTCAGTCCTTTAGACACTGAGTTACCCAAGGCTGAACTACAGTGGGGAATGACTATCAACACATTGAATAACCATGATCTGATATTATTTTATGTTTGTTTGCTCTAAGAGAGAGTTTCTATGTTTCTGTAAGCTACTGAAGATTGTCAGCAAGTGATGATGAGGGTGAATGTTTCAAAAGACTTTTGGAATTCCCTCCTGTCGATGAGGCTTTTACAGCAGGAGTCAGATGTAGTCAGGGGCTTGGAGGGTGGGTGATGTGTTAGACGGCAGTGGTCTCTCTAGGACCGAGATTGACCACTGATGTTGTGTGCAATGCCAGCTCATGGGGAAATGGAAAGTAGACTGACCCTTAGATGGTTTTCTTACTGTTTTTAATTCCCCAGAGATGCTGCGGCCCTTACTGCCTGTACCCAGGTCACATTGCTCCCTCCCCCCTCCGCATCCTTGGTCCACCCCTGACATCCAGACATTTGACCTACAAGTACGAGCATGAAATTAGCTTCCAAGCTTTGTGATGCTTGTTGGTGGTTTTATATGCTAGAAAAAAACATCAGCTTGCCCTTAATTTGGAATTTTTGTGTCAGATCTTGACTAAGGTTAAAAGGTTCAAGTGAATTTTATGTCTTCCCATTATTTCTTTAAGATGAAGAGATAATATTTTCAGCACTTTCCTAATGATCAACTGAATGTGACACATTTATGCGTGGCACGTCTTGCTTCTGGACTTATTTAATATGACTTGGATCCCAAGAATGGTTTTATTATCATCCATCTAGGATTCCATGTCTTCTGTCGTCTGCTCGGCTGTGGAAGAAGAATGTAAATGGTAAATTGAAGATTTTTTTAAAAGATTTGGTCAATAAATATGCAACATTTGATTGTGGCTATGACTTTGTTTGAAAATTTTAAGTTTATGTTGGAAGAATATGGCTGTTCTTGGCTTTAACACTTTTTCGCCTGGGTCATCACAAAAGGACATTACCAGTATTTTAATGACAGTGATTTTTGTTAGTAACAAATTCAAACACAAATAGTCCCTTTTGACCCTCTGGAGTCTACTGGACACCATGCTGAGCTTTCTGAACCTCCCACATAAGCACGAGCCCTACAGGGCCTCCCACAGTGTGACTAAAACTCACCACTTCCTCTGTGGGGAATGTAGATTTCACCTCAGGCCTCATTTCAGTAAATGACTGGTTTGCTTTTGACTGAACACAATACAAACTGCAGGTCAGGACACACAAAAGCCCCTCCAACCCCATATGAATATTTGTTACCTGGAAATAAAATAAAAAGTCTGTGAGAAAGCCTTCCTAGAGAAATTGGGTCCAGCTGTGCCAGGTGATGGAATCAGGGACTTGCCACCCGTGTGGCCCCCAAGGAGAGATGTGGGAGTGAGTCTAAATAGGCCGTATCCAGGCATCTGAGTGTGCCCCATCATAGAAAAAAATTAATGGAAATAAACTAATTTGGACAAGTCTGAAATAGCTGATCAAAGAAAATAAAAAAAGATCTCTAAGCTATGTGCTTTTTCATCCTAGAATATAGAAGGCCATTAAGTTACAGTGGAAAAAGCCAAACCTTTTTATTTTTTTTAACTTAATTTGAATTTTTTTTTTTTCAGAAAGACTAGACAACATGTTTGCTATTTGTCACAACTTTCAGGTGTAGTTTTGCTCCGTTGTGAATCTCAGCCCACTCTGATATTAGAAGAGAGGGAGTTGGAAGTAGGTGGAGATGCTAAGGCCAATCAGTATTCCCAAATGACTAAATATCTCTTTCAAATGAGGCTTTTATTATTCACTTACTGATTTTATACAGTATGGAAATGTGGTTTGCTTAAAGCTCAAGTTATGCTAAGAAAAAGGCACAGAGAAAATCAGAGATAAGCACACCCACTTCCTCTGGATACAGCGTAAATTACAAGCCCTCACTGTGCTCCAACCCCCCCATCCCATGTTCCGGGAGTGCCGAATCCCAGGGACCATGTTTGCAAACGTTCCTGGAACTTTCACTTTTGGTGGCTTGTTGCATAATGGATAATGAAAGGGAAATTTCCAAAAGATCAGTACAAGCATTTTCTATTTCAGTGAAAGGAAGAAAGCCCTGTCTAGAAAGTTTCATTTACTATTTTCTTTATGAAAAGCAACACAAAACAAAACAGAAATAAAACGAAACCAAACCCATGGAAAGAACTGTCTGATATACTGGGGAAAAACCTTAAGTCCCAATCACTCCTTCAGTAAATCAAGAAAAAAAAGAAAGAGAATCCATGGAAACAAAATATTAATAAAGCAATCTGCATAATCATTCCACTAGCAGATTATAGCTTGGGGTTAGCAATATGTATGATGTCTGTTTTGCTTCTCAAAAACAAGGAAATCTTATTATGTTAAAAATTTTCCGGTTGCTATAGTTCTAAGAAATCAAATAGCATTGACTAAATACATTCTGTATGACTCACAGATATAGAAAACAAACTGTGGTTACCAAAGGGGAGACGGAAGCGGGGAGGACAAAATAGGGGTATGGAATTAACAGGTACAAACTACTGTGTATAAAATAGGTAAGCAACAAAGACATACTGTGTAGCACAGGGAAGTATAGCCATTATCTTGTAATAACCTATAGCAGAGTATAATCTGCAAAAATGCTGTGCACCTGATGCTAACATAATATTGTAAATCAGCTATACTTCAGTACAAAATACATTCTGTATTATTAATAAAGATGTAAGTTAAAACAGAAAAAAAAAACCCTTTCAAGTACGATGTCAATTTTGAATCTCATTTATCATTTAATTCTCAGGTTCTAAAATGTGGCCATTATTGTAAAGAACTCATGTCAGAGTGTTCAGACCACAAATATATTTATTTGTGTAGTTATATCAGGTAATTTTTATCAAAATATATTCAAGTCATTACTGAGGACTAGTTAGCTAGCTAGAAAGATGGACAGGCATGTTATGTGTTGAGAAAAGCATCTTAGAAAGCTGCATATGGATTGGGGTGTGGTAATCCTAGTCCATTTTCTTTGAAACTGGCTGCCTTAGTATCTAAGGGAATCAGGACATGGTCCTTCCATTTTATGATAAAATTAATTAAATGTAATCTTTCCTATCTAGTTATAAAAGTCACAGATTTCTACAGCTAAAAGTCATTTCACCGTAAGCCCCTCCATTTTCAGTTAACAGAGATGCTTATCAAGGCAGTGCTGGGTGTTCAGACAGAGCTGGTACCCGAATAATTGCATCGGCCTTGATTCGGGTTCTGCTAATGAGCACACTTTTCACTCATATCATTTAAGTTACTTTACAAAGCGAGTCTGATTTAGAAAAAGGACTCCCAGGCATCCTTTTGAACAATAGCATTAATTCTGAATAGGAAAACTTCTCATTGAATTTTTTTTTTTTTTCAGTTGTAATTTGCTTACTGACCTATATATCCGAGTGACTTTTCAGTTGTTTGTGCTTATTTAGCCCACGTTTTTTGGGGAAGGTTTATTTGCCTAAAATGGTATTTCTCCAGAGAAATGTCTAGGGACCATCATCTAACATTTTTTAATGAGACACAGTGTGGCAGAATGAGGTTGGAGAAGGTTCTGTCAGCGGGGGGTGATAGGAAACGGTGGAGGTGGCGGAGGGTAAGTCACATGAAGAGGTCAGGGAACTGACCTCACCAAGCTGGCTGTCGTGCAAAGAGAAGACAACATCACTTTCAGCTGGAAGGATGTTGAAATTGGGATATGTTATGCGGTGGTACAATATCTTTTGAGATATGAACTAGTGATTTTTTCCTTTGTGCCCTCATTCTTCCTCACGCAAGACCAAGGCTGCCTGTGTTCATTGATCCCATTGAGAAATGAGAATAGTAGGGACACAAACACTGATAAAAGTCTTGAATTGCGTTGACTTTGGTTTCCCAAGCCCTAAATGCCAGAAGTCCACTGTGCCAGGTGCCCCAGAGTTTCCCAGAGAGAGGACCGCTCAGAGAGCCTGGAGGAAGGGGTTAGAAGGGCTGCCCGTGGGCTGGGAGAGGGAGAGGGGGGCTGGCCTGGATGGCTGGTATGTGGGTCTCCTGCTATGGACTCGGTCAGTAGACCAGCTAGCCGGCCACTTGTTTCCCTCGAAGCATCAGCTGTGATCCTGAGAGATCTTACCAGAACACGTTGGATGGATCTTGGGTTCCAGAGCCCATGGAAAGGTTCCATGTGGTAAGGTAACTAGATGATTGTTCACTGCATGGAATCCAATCAATTATTCTTTTCCAACCCACACAAAAGAAGAACTTGCATGAAGAGTAAAAAGTATTCATGGACACTTTTGAATTACTTGAAGCGTATTCCAAGATATTTTATTTCCCCCACTTCTCACATCCCTTTTTTCTTCGCTTTAGTACCTCTTCCAAGCTTCATAGCCTTTCTTAGAGGAAAACCATGGAGACACCTGATGTAACCCTCCAGGCGTTTTTCGTCTCATGCTTTGATGATCTTTCAGGAGGAGAATAGCTTCTCATTTATCAGAAGGAAGGCAGGTCAGCCCTCCTGAGGGGCTGTCATGCTGCTGGAGGTCTCAGAAGCTCTCCCCACCCCACCTGCTCAGTCTCAGAAGAGAGGATGACCACGTTTGGTGGGCGTGGCCTGTGGAAGGGCTCTGGGGTGTGGACTGGATGATTCTTTCTCAGTAACAAGTCACAATGTGGTGGTGGTGGGGAGGATACTTTCACTTCTTGCCTTCTGCAGCTTGACTTTCATTTGCTTAAATAACCTCTGAAATGTACTCTGGCAGTTTTTCAGCCTGGTCCCTGAATTAGATCTCTGATGAAAGCTTATCTTTACCCTCTGGCTTCTTTCATTACTCTGCATCTATATATGACCACTTGGCTTCTCCCATGAACCTCTCCTCTCTTCCCAGTAAATCTTTCCCTCAGTGGTTCTACCTACTCTCATGGACTTGACCATCTCCTATATCATTATATCCAAGCTAATCTCTTTCTTGAGTTTTTACTCCTTATCAGACATATCAACTTGGGCATGAAGCCATTACTTCAAACAACCTTTGCCTAATAGGATACTAGACATCATTGTCTCTCTAAGCCAGTACTTTCTCCTGAAACATGGATGAGTAGACTGATGGATGGGTGGATGGATGGATGGATGGACAGACAGAATGATGGATGGATGATGGATAGATAGAGATATCATGGCTTCATCTTCTTTTCCATATATTACATTTAGCACTTAGCCTTGCTGGGGGTTTCTCTTCCTATGACTCCACAGGAAACTGCTCTCCCTAGGCCAGCAATGTTCTCCATGTTGCTAAATCCAATGTTCACTTCTCTGGAATTATTTTATTTAAACTTTCAGGAGCATTTGACACAGTTGACCATATATTTCCATTATTATTTCCTAATTTTTCTTCTACTTTACTGGCTACTTCTTGTTAGTCTATTTTGCTGGCTCTGCCTTATCTTCTCAAACGCCAAATGTCAGGAAGATAGATTCTTGATCCCCTTTTCTTCATCCTCATTCAGATGTACGGCTCTGAAAAGCATCATTCTGCAAGGAAATTGTTGTTTTTTGTAGTTAAGACTTCTCTCATGAGCTCCAGACTCCCGAATCTGCAACATACTTGAAATCTTCGCTGGGTTAAGATACTGTGCAAGTTTAGTTTGGGCAAAAGAGAAACATTCAAGCAAATAAGTAAGTAAATATACAGAAAAGCAGCACTCCTCTAGTCCTCTCTCCCCCAGTGAACAGCCCCACCATCGCTCTAGTGTTAAACTCCAGACTTACACAACTATTCTTAATTCCTCACTTCCCTTTATTCTCCATGTCTGGTTGGTTGCCATTTCCTGCTGATTCTACCAAATCTTCCCACGTGGTCATGGAGGGTGATGGTTGTGAATAGTGGGCTCAAATACACAAAAGAGGATGAAACCGCACACAGCATAGGATAAATCCACATCTCTGTTCTACCGACTTGTTTGTCCAGGACATTTTCTTCTCCTCTTGTCTGCCCATCATTCTTAGGCTTTTGCTGATGGGTGTTTAAAGCCCATGGCAAACGTATGGAGTTTCCTGAGGCCTGTGGTCCCACCCCAGCTTCTTCCTACTATATAACCTGCCATTATCAGGCAGGTGTGCCTCAGAGAGGTTATAAGCTTTAGAATTAGTTTTCCTGCAGGAGTCAGGAAAATCAGCTGCTTGACCCAATCCTTTGAGTCTTCTGTTAATTGTCTTTGCTTGCATTCTATCTATGTTTGTTAAGCCAACCCCAAATCTTTTTTTGGAAGCAGACATGGTACAGATGTCTGTACCTTGTAATAAGAAGATATTTGAGGCCATATAAGTATAACCATGTCACTGTAAACTCTTTTTATTAGGCTTTAATTGTAATTTTTTTCTACCTAAAACAATGTTCTACCTAAAGTAATGTTCCACACAAAATGTCCTCCTGAAAATTTGCAAGTGATTTCCAGTGACCATCATAGCACAAGATGTACTTTCAAAAAGAAATGAAAAGTGAGGAGCGATTCTTTAGCAATTTTACACTGATGTGTTTTGCAATGAGCAGTGGCCAGCCGTTCATCATGCATCTTTCAAGGAAGTGGTTTTGTTAAAGTCATCTCAGAAAAAAAAAACACAAAACAAAAAAACCCCAAAACTCTTGCTCTAAATAATTACCAGCATTTTTGTGGTAGAAAATGGAAACTAGAAATATTTTAATGACTGTCTTTGGGTAATATGATCATTTTCTTTGTGCTATGAATTTATATCAAACATCCAGGATAGCTTGTGCTATTATGGGAAACATATGAATTATTTATATTTAGCTTAAAATGGAGACTCCTCTCCCCAGACTATAGTCACCATTTACGATACACATTTTTTTCTGTACAAAGCTCATTTTAATAGGGGGATTATAAAGCTATAAACACTGGTTTTCTTTAATTACTATCCTATATTTTGAATGAGTTCCTATTAAGAAAAAAACCTCTTTTCTGTCTGTTAAAATATTTACAACCATTGATTAAACTGAAACCATTAAGGGGGGGAAATAATAATAGTTTGAATTTTAGTCTCAAGAAAAAAGAACAAAAGATGCACCTACCGTGGCTAGTTGTGGGCCAGGTGGGTTTTAGAATTCCATTTCCTTTCGACTTTCCTAATTCCAGTTTTTTATTTTGTTTAAGTGAACATTAGGCAGCCGATCATGCTGAGATGTTTGGTTTGGAAGGTGGATTTCGAGCCTTCTGTATGGGGGTGATGTCCTTTTCTAATCTAGTTATGGCTGGGAGAGACCCTGGGGAAGTGCTCTGGCTGCAGGGGTCCTGGGTTGAGTGCATCTCTGACATGCAAGCCTTGTGGTCAGCACCAGAGAACAACAGGAGGGGGGCCAGGAACTGATGGATGTACACATGGAGGTCAGTTTAGTGTTTCAAGGAAATTCTGCCTAGGAAACCAGAAGCAGCTAAATTAATTCTCAAGAACCACAGCACTTAGAGACTGTTCTTGCAGGGTTGCAGAGTTGTTTTACTTCTCCCTCAGCCTCTAAGGTTTAGAAAAGAGCCAATGGCTGGCAGAAGCCTCTTGTCAACTTGTCCATGAACTGACCAGTGATGGACAGGAAGGTGCTAGGCAGGGAGCAGCGGTGACTGAAAAACAGCTACTACAACATGTTGTTGTCTCTATGTCCCAGAACCTGGAGTTGGGAGGAACTGATGTTGCAAGAGGTGGACGGTCAGCGGGCTGGGGGTCCACCTGGATAGGAGCTTGGGATGGCCCTCCTGCCCTGGACCAGCCTCTCTGCTAGTGCTGCCAGCTGACCTCCTTCAGATGATTTAGAAAAGGAAATATCTGTTCTTTTTCTTTATATATTTACCTTAATTAATGATCTGTTCTAGCTGTCTGAGATTCTAATATCAATACATTTGCTCCTCTTGACAATGGCTTTCGAGTTAGTATTTTTATGAACAAAATCTCTCTAATACAAATAAAAACTAACCAGGTTTCTATCAAAGCACTCTTGATGTTGGAAGTCTAATGCGTTGCTAGGGAACCTGTGTCCCGTCTCTGGGATCTGGCCATGAAGAAAATCCAAAAGAGCCTCTAATTCATGGGGGATGAACCACACAGCCCGCTTTCCCTTTTTCTTTCCTTTTTAAAAATTTTTTATTTTTTGACCCAGAGGAAGAAGAATCACTTTCTATATAGCCCAGTTATACATTTTTTTTTCTGAATCAGAATTTCTTTAAGTTTTACTTATGGGATTTTAGTGAGGTGGGTTGGTGAGAACAGTTAAAGGGTTACTTACAAACACTATAAAAATGTGTAGAATTTAGTTCATAGCCATCGATAAGAATGCCCTGGTATAGACACAGACACAGGACATGAGCAGATCATTCAAAAGCAAGGAAATACAACTAGTCAGCAAACATGCAGAAACTGTTCAGAGCTGTTGACTTAGGGATCTCCAGAGAAACAGAACCGAGAGGTGTGTGTATGTGTGTGTGTGTGTGTGTGTGTGTGTGTGTGTGTGTGTGTGTGTTTGCATATTTATATTAGATAGATAAACAGGTATATAGACAGATAGATGATTGATAGATTTATTATAAGGAATCAGTTCATGTGATTATGGAGGCTGGCAAATCCTACGATCTACAGGGTGTGTCTCTAAGCTGCTGACCCAGGAGGGCTGATGGTGTAGTCCCTGTTCAAAGGCCATCAGGCTCCAGACCCAAGAAGAGTTGATGTTTCAGTTCAAGTCTGAAGGCAGGAAGCTGCCAATGTCCCAGTTCAAAGGCTGTCAGGCAGGAGGAATTCCCTCTCACTCAGGAGGGTCAGCTTTTTGCTCTGTTCAACTGATCAGATGAGGCCCACCCACATTAGGAAGAGCAATCTGCTTGGCTCTGTCTACTGATTCACGTATTAAAGTTATCCAAAAACACCCACACAGAAACACCTGGAATCATGTCTGACCTAATATCCAGGCACCCTGTGGCCCAGTCAAGTTGACACATCAAATTAACCATAATTATTGCTCAAAAGACTCATATTAAAAAGTAATGGTATCTTTTTTAAACTTTAAACTCTACAATTTGAAAATGAGTGCTCAGATATATTGCTGGTGGGAGCCTTATTTACCTGAGAAAGTAAATTGGCAAGAATCTTAAATCTTAATAGCCTTTGATTCAGTATTCTTATGTTGGGGAATCTTTCTAAGATAATACTCTCAACCCATGTAGAAAAATTAGATGTATACCAAAATCTTTATCATGCTGTATTTATAATAGTAATGAAAATAAAGGGAATGATCTAAATTGTCAACTATATAAAAATGAATGATTACAGCTTGACACATCTAGACAATAAAATAGCAAAGTTCCATTAAAACATGAAGTCTCAAGCAATGTGAAATGTGCTCATGTAGGTAAAAAAGCACAGTATTTTAATTACTATGTAGAATATGTATAAAAAAGACTAAAAAGAAATATGCCCCAAATATTAGCAAGCAGTTATTTGGTGCTAGTAAACCTATAGATGTCCACTCTTTTGTCTTTCATATGTTTTTATTAAAAACAAAGAACTTAATTTGATGAGTCAGCTCAGTTCAACTTCTTGTTTCTTGTTTTACTATTTAAGTAATATAAACAATGTAAATCATGCTTTAAGTTTAGAGAATGCTACATTGATGGGATTTTTAAAATCCTTTATATAATTTATTTTAATTGGACCAAAACTGTTATTTTCTAATTATTTCAATGTTTTTGGACCATTTTTGTAAATGAGGTACTGTACTAGGGAACTTGTACACCGAAGATGAAACAGTTCTATAGATCTTTGCTTTGTATTGTTAATTTATGTATTGGGCCTTTACACATAAACGTATGCCAGAATATAATGCTTTTATTAGGAGCATAAGGTAACAAACACACATTATTCAAAATGTTTACTTGTCCAAATAAGGAATATAACAATAGATTTTGCAAACTAAAAAAATTATGTTCCAAATGCTAAATCAATTTTTTACTTGTTCTTAGCTTAGCTTTAATATTCTCCTGGCCATAATCTTATTAAAATAGCAATACTTGGTAACACAAGTTACTTCTTTCTAACTCTCGTGGACTATCCTCCAGAGGAGATAGAGCAATGAATCTGTAATTAATGAAAAGGCTCTGACAAGGCAAAAGTCCATCCACTTGGGAGAGAAAAAAGAATTAGAAAAGCTATTCCTGGAATCAAAGTTATTCTCCTTCACAAATATATACTGAATTTAGTTCTATGATTTTTTTAGACCCAGTTCTCCACACTGCTGCCTTTGACAAATACTGGATCGATGCTGGGCCCCCATCTGGGTGGTGTCTGTCCGTGGTCACTGCTGCCATGATACAGACCCACTGTTGGGGTGTTTCCGTCTTCTCTCCACTTAAAGCATCATCCACAAAGTGACAAGATTAGCCTGTGGAGGAAAGTGAGATGTGAGAAGACGAGAACATAGAATAATAACAGTAATAATAACAGTTACTCCACGTAACTCATTTTTGAGTCCAAGATTAACACATGAACCCCAAGCCTGGACCACATTCATGTTGGAAGCTGTTATCTTAAGCAGCTCCACCCACTTCCTTTTCTGTCTTCTTTTAGACACAACTGCCTTTTCTTTTCTTTTTTTCCCCTAGTCATGCAGTATTTATTCACATTTCAAGCTTGATACCTACTGACTTGTGGTCACATAATAAGCCTCAGTAAGTTAATAAAGTCAAAGTCACTTCCTTATTCTGATAAGTTTCACATGACACGCATTTCCACGAGAACATCTTCAATGCCTCAGAATCCATCTGTGTGTGTGTGTGTGTGTGTGTGTGTGTGTGTGTGTGTGTGTGTGTTGTGGGTATGGGGTTTCACTTTGGGGAGATGAGGAATTTCTGGAGATGAATGGTGGTGATGGTTCCACAACATGTGAATGTATTTAACACTATTGAAATGAACACTTAAAAATCGTTAAAATGGTAAATTTTACATGATGTATATTTTACCAAAACAAAAATCTAAAAAAAAAAAGTAGTGTATTTTAACTTTCAATAGCCTTTTGAAACCTAGAAATCTGTAGCACATACATATATATTTCTATAAATTTGTATATATGTCTTCAGTAGTTTTTTAACAACACGGCATTCATGCTTTCATCCTGCCTTGAACAACCGTCTGTGCTTTATTATAAGCTCCAGCAGATGGAAGATTGTAAAGGGTACAGGTGAGACTGTCCCTACCTCTTGCTAAGGATATTTTTAGACACGATTTCTTTTTAGACACGGAGGCTGCCTGAGTTCCAGAGATTCCTGTGACCCATTCTGGGTTCTCAAAGATCCTGGGCAGAAACCATGGAAGTCCGCACGTCCATGGCAGCAGCTTCAAGCTCAAAAGTTATATTAAACACTCCTGCAAACATTGACTTCTCCATAATATATCATGTCGATTACAGCATAAAACTAACGTTTTCATTTAACAATTGAATTAAAGCCAAGCTCCCTAAATACACACCAACTTTCTGCCTTTGGTTTCATATGTCTTGAGCATGTTCCAAGAACCTCTGAGACCAGTGTGTCTCAGTTCATGAAGGGGTATCCTACATGGATTTGGAGGGTCTAGATTCTAGAACATCCGCTTTCATTTGTGGGAAACAGTAACATCAGTGACAAAAATCTCCTTGGGGCAGATCTCCTGCTGCAGCTCTCTTCATATGAATACCTTTAAGGGAATTTTAAAACTGTGACAGAAAAGAGGAGCAAAACAGTGATTATGCCTTCTAAAATCGGATTTGTATTTCCAGACCTTTGTTACTATGGCAACAAAAGCAGCATCCTTGCAGCACATCAAGAAATGTATTTCATTCATAGAGTACTGTTAGTGGAGATTAAATGAATTTGAACATGTAAAACACTTAGCACAGGGCCCAGCACAAAGGAAATATATAATAAATGCTAATACTATTAACATGAAAATCTTGTTAATTCACCCAGGATTTATGGAACACTGCTATACGCTGTGGGTGTTTTAGACAATGTGAAAATAAAGGACCAAACTATAAAATATATACATTGGAACTTGCTATCTTTGGTTAGATATCAGATTCATAGTGTGAAAAGTAGGACAGCGAAATAAGATAGGATAACAAAAAATGAGGAAATTGCCATATGGTGGCAGATATTTTAATGACCCTATAGTTACTATTTCCTGAGGGCTTACTGTGTTTCTGACGCTGTGTTGAGCGCTCATGTGTTACCTTGTTCACCTTCTGGGAAAATCCTTCATCCAGAGGGAGACCGAGGGTTGGAGAGACTTTGCTGCACCACTAACACGAAGGTAATCTTCCTGGCCTGTGTTTCCCACTGTCTGCACTCCCTCACTTTCATTCTGGTACCTGGGGAGCACTGGGCAGGTACTCTTCTCACCACTGCTCAAAGCCTTTGACTGACAATGCTGTGATATTATGATCCATAATAAGAAATATATATTTGGTCCTCCTCCCATTTCTGGCACAGAGCCCCTAAAACCTTTGGAATTTCCTACATGATGGGAGTAGCAAAGGTGTCTTTTGTTCCTCAGGTGATTTTTGGGAAGCCCCTAAGTCACCTAAGGATGGGGGCTGGTCACAAGGAGAAGCAACCACGTGACTAGAGGGCTGGAACTTTCAGGTCAACCCCTGACCTCCATCTGGGGAGGGGAGAGGGGCTGGAGATTGAGTTCACTCCCCTATGGCCAATGATTTAATCAATCACGCCTATGTAATGATGCCTCCATGGAACCCCAAGAGGAGGGGGTTTGGAGAGCTTCCAGGATGGTGAACACGTGGAGATTTGGGGAGAATGGTGCACCTGGAGAGCGTGGAAGCTCCAACTCTTTCCCCACACCTTGCCTTAAGCATCTCTTCCTCTACCTGCTCCTGAGTTATATCCTTTTATGATAAACGGTTAATCTAGCATGTAAACTGTCTCCCTGTGTTCTGTGAGTCACTCTAGCAAATTAATCTAATCGAGGAGAGGAGCCTGGGAACCTCCGATCTATGGCCGGTGGGTCAGAAGCACAGGTGACAACCTGGGTTTGGGGTTGGCACCTGAAGTGCAGGGGAGATGGAGCCCTTGTGGGACTGAGCCCTTGACCTGTGGGATCTGATGTTGTCTCCAGGCAGATGGGGTCAGAATGGAGTTGAACCATAGGACACTGAAATGGTGTTGGAGATTAAAACTCACACACACACATGCACACACACACACACACACACACACACACACACACACACACACCCCGACCCTGGTGTCCGAATGGCAGATGGAGACATTTTTCCGGGACTTGTTCATTTAGGATACACCTCGTGCATTAGCAGTCATCTGCCTTGAGCACCAATCCTGTGAGCAGCGTCTTCTGTATCCTGGCAGCACCCCCGCTTGAGTGGGAGGCGCTGGTGCTGAGGTCATGTGAGTCCACTGAAGTAAGTCATGTTCGGTCTCCCTGTATTCCACCCTCATAATGATAAGTCCATGTAAGTGTGTAATTGATGTTCTTCTCCTGCTACTGAAATTAATATGAACCAGGTGCCCAGACTTAGACTATTCCCAGAGTTTCCCCTTACAGGGTCTTTTTTTCAATGTATTCACTTGAGAATTTTAGTAGAATAGGTAGATTGCTTTAACACCCCCTTCAACATTTAAATTCCTATTTAACAATATTTACCTTCTGGTAGCTGCAGAGGAAGTTACAGAATGATTAAAATCCAAGGTTCACATGGACATTATAAGTCTTCACCCCTTTACCCTTGTTCTATGCATCACAGTTCTTCTGACAAAAAAGGGTTCTCATGGCAACTGTGATCAGAATTTCATTGTGGTTTGTTTGTGTATACGATTATGCCAAAGTTTCTTGAGGATGCCCTGGTTTCATGATTTCCCTCCTTGGATAAGAATCAATTTTCAATTACCATCTAAAGATATTAAATTCAGCTTCAAATTCTATTTTATCCATTTGTTGGATGACAACTTTTCTGAGTTTCTGTTGGCAGAAATGAGTAGACAATAGTACCTTATTTTCAGGCTATAGTGAGTATTAGAAGATATAAGGTATAAACTTCCTATCTCAGTGTCTGACATTATAAGTGGTCTGCCTTATAAATAATAACTCTGCCACATGTGACTGCGGTTACAACGTCACCCCACTGATAAGAGCATGCTAACCCCTGCCTCTTTCACCTACACGGCTGCTTCCTGGGGCAGAGATGGCTTATTTGGCTGAGACTCATTTCTTGAGTGTGCGCGTGTATTCTAAGCACTCTTCATCGACTATCTCATTTAATCCCCAGCATAAACAACGACAGCCCTGGGATAGGTACTATTATCTTCCTTCTTACATGAAGGTCCCCCAGTTAGCTGGACCCAGAGTTGCTGGGAAGCCAACTGCCCCTGCTGGGAATTCATCCTGCTCTGAGCCTCCTCAATGCTCACACTCCCCTCACCTTGAACAAAGCTGTCCTCGAGCTTGCTTGCCTCCCAAGTTTATTCTGCCCCTTTTCCAAGGGATGGGGGAGTAATCATGAATTTCAGCTTATAAAATCCCCCCTTCCCTGTTGGCTGTAGGAGCTAGAAAAGTAAGAGAACATGCAGAGTAAAATGAAGGAAAATAAACAATTTAGTTGTCTCTACTGCTTAGTTATTTTCAGAAAGTATTGGACGATAATACCTCTGCGGATAATCAAGAGCCAATTTATAATCATAACACCTGCTTAAGCAAATTAAAATAAGTGCATAAGGTATGGCAATCAAGAAAAAAGAAGTCTCTAGGGAACAATCATTGATGGATGCTTTTAAAAGAAACATCAGTATGACAGAAGTATTTCTGAATCCTGGCTGGTGTCCATCATCACAGTGTTTGATGGTCAGATGAGTTTGTCCTGGGAACTACAGTGGAGGAAACGCTTTCCCTCCACCCTCTTAGGCTCTGTGGCTGGGCCTGAAAATTAAACCGTAAAAAGACAGATTGATAGGAGAAGAACATTCATGTTTTATTCAATGTTAATTTTCTGTGTGTACAAGGGGGCCTTCATATATAAGAAATAAAAACCCGGAGAAGAAGATAGGCCTGACAAATTATATACCATTTTAACAAAGAATGATAAATTTTGGAAACTGAAGAGACAAAGGAAAAAGAAGTTTGGGCTGGGGGTGGTAAACTGTGGGACAGTGACTAGGAGATGTAGGGTGGGGGGATGAATGGAAGATTAGGGCTATTTTAGTAAGTTGTTTGTACAGGTCCATTCTGGCATTGGTAAGAATGTCCTGCTCCTCCTGGTCCAGGGAAGTCCCCCTTCTCATGGGAATTTGATGACCTGCTTTTAGGTAGAACATGGGAGGTCAGAGAGCCCTTCTTGCATCTGCAAATACCCTCAGTTCAAAGTAATCAGTGTGCCAATCCCACTTATTTCGGGGTGGAACCCCTTCACCCCTGAATTATCACCCCATAGTTATAAATCCGTAGGTAGCATCGACCTGATCAGGGCAGTGCAGTTTTCAGACCATGGCTCATTGCCAATCAGGGGTGTCCAGCTCAGCTTCCTGGCTCCACCTCCATAAAAAGTCTGTGTAAAAACCCGGAGGAATGGGGTTTCAAGAGCTTTGAGACTGGTGAACATGTGGAGATTTGGGAAGAGTGGGGGCTGGAGAGAATGTGGAAGCTCACACCCTTTCCCAACACCTTGCCCTGTGCATCTCTTCTCTCTGGTTGTTCCTTAGTTGTAACCTTTTAGAATAAACTGGTGATCTAGGGAGTGAACTGTTTCCCCGAGTTCTGTGATCCTTCTAGTACATTATCTAACCTGAGGAGGGGTTATGGGAACCCCCGATCTCTAGATGGTCAGGTCGGTCAGAAGCGCAGGTGACGTGTGACTGATGTTAGCCGTGGCAGGAGAGAGAGGACAGCCTTGTGGGCCTGAGCCTGTAACGCATGGGGTCAGATGTTACCTCCAGGTAGATGGAGTCAGAGATGAGTTAGTTGTAGGACCCCCAGCTGGCGTTACAGAATTGCTTCACCTGTAATATTCACCTTGGTGTCGGAAGTGATGGGTGTTGTGGAAGACACCCCACAGAGGAGTGTGCTTCTTCCCTTATATCAGCCACTCCCCTGATCCCCAAAACAAATACCTCTAATAGAGCATGACCCGGATGCCATAACGCGAGTGCCAAAAAGGACCCAGGTGTGTGTGTTATACCCTCGAAAATAGAAATTTTGCTGTTCCAGAGCTGCCATTCAGAACATTTCCTTGTTCCTTTTATTCCCGGTTATACATTCTCTTTGGTCTTGAGGCCCTGCAATAGTTCGCTGTGATTACTACCGGTGCATTTGCAACAAAATTTTATTACAAACAAAGTGCAATGTCCCCTGCCATTTGCTTCAATAGAATCTGATCAGTCTTTTATTCTAAAATCAAACATTTACAGTTTTTGTGGCATTTTCACCACCCGTTCAACTCTATTACACTGAGAAAGTCTTTTCTGAGCTCCCAGATGGGGTGGGACATTGTTCTTGGCGTCCGTGTCGTCAGCCTACAAGCAGCCCACAGTCCTAGGAATCACTAACACCTGCTGAGAGTGGCTGGGTACCGGGTGAAGTGATGTACGTGTATCAACCCATTTAAGGCTCAGAACAATTCTAAGATGTGTATTAACAGAGAATGAAGGAGTAAATGCACAGTCCCGGGTACAGGCGAGCATCGTCTCTTGTCTGGTTGTCCATCTTAGCATTTTCCCCACCGCCAGCCCCCACTCTGTTCTTGTGGGGCATCTATGGACACAGAGTTGAGTCTCAGACTCAGGGGGAAAGATGCGCAGTGTCCTTCCTGCCCTCCTTGGACTGTGGCTGTTGGTAAGAGCAGATGTGTACACGCATTTGAAGATATGCATGCAGTTCCCTGCCGCAGTCAAGGCTAAGTCCTTCATGAGGAAGTCAGAAGCAAGAACACGAGTGCCATCACAGTTCAGAGGAGCGTGGACCAGTGGTGGAGAGGAGGGACCTCGGGACCAGGCCCTTGGGGGAAGGTGGGTGCAAAACTGCCCTGGAAAGGAAAGGAAGATGCAGGAACTCTGAGGTCAGGCCTCTTTCAAACCACAACCGAGCCTGTGGACACATTCAGAATCTCATAGCCGTTTCACTCTCATGTCCTTCAACGTCCCCCAAGGACATCACCCAGCCCCCATCTGTGGATCTGGAGATTACAGGACAACATACTTATGAGAAAAAAATTATTTTAAACTCTCTTTCTTATTTTATTGATCCTAATTTCATAGCTATGAATTAAATCTTGGTAATGGCTGATCATCTTAAATCAAAAACACAAGGAAAGTTCAGTTATTTAAACAGCACGAGGAGGTTGGAGGGGACACCTTGGAACACATATGGTAAATTTGCTTAGTTATTGATGAAGGTCATTGCACCTTAAACATGCCAATGAATGCCATTCCACTGGGAAAAAGTAAAAGTATTTAGAGTATCATGTGATACCCTTATAGGAAAACTGGAAAGAACTGTCAAGCCTGTGAAGTAAAGTGGTTGTTATGTGAGTGTGTGTTTTCCTTCCAGAGAGCTTAACACTGGAAGCGAGGCTGTTAGGATGGACATGGTAAGATTGGTGTGGGGATTTCAAAGGCTTTGCAGAGGATGAGGGGCGGTGATCGTGAAGGCGTGTGACAGAACAGCTTCCTGGAGTCTGCAGAGTGTTTGCACAGAGCAGCCTGAGAAATCAGAGAATTATGGAATTTTAGGAGTGGCAAAGAGCAGAAACCCTCCCAAGATAGGATCTGAGGCTAGTGGGGCGTGCAACTGAGAACTCAGTTTCTTTGTTCAGTGCTGGATCCTGAATCCAAAAGGCAGGGAGCTTGAAGGATGACTTCGCCTCAGCAGCATGCTTGGCGGGTTCCTCTGGGGACAGAACAAATGAGAACAGGGTGAAGACGTCGTGTGAAGGATGTGGGTTAACGATAAAAATACATTTCGAGGCACTAAGTGAGTCATTAGGGAGCTGTATCCCCTCATCTATACTGGCGTCCCCACATTTTCTGAAACCTTCTGGCACTTTCTGTATGTATTGCTCTTTTGAGCATTTAATCATATTATTAGATTTTGTCTGTCACGTAAATGTTTTAGTGTCTTTCTTCTACCACCATATAAAATCGGTCTGTGTCCTGGGAGATTTGTTTAATTTTTTGGAAGTAATCATCCATTCCTTCCTTGCTAAACCTCTGTGAAGTAAGCAGAGCAGGTATTTTGATTCCTACTTTCAGATAAAAGTATACATATTGAATGGAAGCAGGTGGGAAGCAAACAGAGAGGGGGTTCCCAGCAGGTCCTGCCCGTCCGAACCCAACACTGAATCCAGATGAACTTGCAGTAAGCACTCACAAGGAGATAAATGGGTCAATAAAGTAAGGTTCTTCCTTAAGACAGATTTTATGAATGAAGTTAGTTTTTGGTTAACCTTATTGGTCTTTAATATTTCATTTGTGATGTAAGAACCAACATTTCTAAAATCATGTATATTTTCTCAAGGATATCTACCACTTCTTTCCCAATTTTTAGCTCTCTTTAAAGTTCAGAAGATGGTAGTTAAATACACACACACACACACACACACACACATATATATATAACATAGAGAATAAAAATAAGAACTTCATCCGGCCCTATGAAATTAGAACTGGAAACATTTTGTCGAGTTGATATCGTTGCCAATAAATTATAGCTCCCAGTGGAATTTTTAAAAATCGCTTCTCCAGCACAATTCTAAATGTCTTAGTAAATGTGCTTGTCTCTCTTCCCAGGGGAGATTATTATTTAAGGTAATGGCGCCCACTCCTCATGACATTCTTGGGCAGAGGATATGAATGTGCCTTTTAAATGTAATTGTTGTACTTTCAAACAGTTACTCCTCCAGACCCATCCCTCAGTTGTTTCTTCGCTCACAGGTATTTGTGTCCCTGTCACTTTTACTTCTTTACCTCTCTTTTCCCATAATCACCTTTGATATTCCCTTCTTTATTCTCGACTCTTGTCTCACGCAGCTTTGGTACCAAAGCGCCATGTACTGATGTTTGCGGTCGCCCTGTGCCGAGGGCTCGGCTGCAGAAGCAGAAGCTGTGGCTCCATCCTTAGGGGGATTCGGTCCAGGAGGGAGAAGCACAGCTCAGGAGGCTTCCACGCTGCAGTGCTAGTTACTGATCAGATTGCTGTGGCGGCTCAGAGGAGGGCATCTCATTCAGGGAGGGGCGGTGGATCCGGGGGGTAAACTTCATGGAAGTTCTCTGTCTCAATGAGGAAGGTGCATGGACCCACCTAGAAGGTTTCTGGGGTGGGATGGGGGTTGGGAGCCCAAGATTCATCCCAAAGGAGGGGAAGAGCGATCCTGCTGTGTGCCCAGAACCAGGCACCTGAGTATGGGCATGAAAGGTGACATCTACCTGTGTCAGGTGTGCAGCTGGTGCCCCTCAGCTTCAAGCTGTCCACTGTCCACTGCTCAGTGATGTGGGCCTGGGCTCTGTGAATCCCGTCCTGCACGGCCAGCTGGCTGCACCGTGAGCTCTGCCTGCAGGGGGTGTGGGAAGGGACGGGATGAAAGGGGCTCCTCCATCCTTTGCCTCCTGGGGGTTTCTGTCGGCCTCTCCCCAGATTGCCACCCAGCGCTGCTTCTTCCCCTGGGCAGGGGCAGTTCCTTTCTGCAGGAACAGTGGGACTCAGTTTGCTGCTTTGCCAACACTTGCAGGATAGGCTGCACTGGGCTTTCCCAGATCGTGTGCCCCGTGTTGAGAAGCAGAGATATTGACTAATATCCAACCGAACTGAGAAGGTATTTAGAGACCAAAAAACAAAGTGGGCAATTCCATAAAGTGCGATCATGAAGCTTATTGTGGGAAACTTACACACAGGCAGGAAGGACCTGAGGATGGATGATCCAGAGACTTTCACAGCTGGCCTAGGCACCAGGCACTGCTGAGAAGGGGACTTCAAGGGGCCTAAGTTAAAAATAG
The DNA here is from genome assembly GCF_002837175.3 of Physeter macrocephalus. NCBI lineage: Eukaryota > Metazoa > Chordata > Mammalia > Artiodactyla > Physeteridae > Physeter > Physeter macrocephalus. Next base: position 32,373,637 of record NC_041224.1, on the reverse strand, counting down.
AATCTGACTTCCAAGTGAGAAGCACCTCTGCACGGATGGGAAGGGGGTTTCCCTCCCCCCAGGGGTCTCATGACCACCAACCATCTGCATCAGCAAAGATACTTTTCCAGGTTTCATATCAGATGAAGGCCAAGGTGAAGGCTGAATGGAATTATCTGGCTTGGGCACATTCCTTGTGAGTGGGCCAAAGTTCAGTCACGCAGAGAGGGGAGGGGGTAGGACTAGGGGTCTGAGATGAAGCTGACAGAATGGAGTCAGTGTGGTCCAGCCTCACACCCTGACTTCAGACTATCCCACAAAGCTACAGTCATTACAACAGCATGGTACTGGCACAAAAACAGACACATAGATCAATGGAACAGGATAGAAAGCCTAGAAATAAACCCACACTCTTGTGGTCAATTAATCTATGACAAAGGAGGCAAGACAGCCTCTTCAATAAGTGGTGCTGGGAAAACTGGACAGCTACATGCAAAAGAATGAAATTAGAACATTCTCTAACACCATACACAAATAGAAACTCAAAATGAATTAAAGACATAAATGTAAGCCTGGAAACCATGAAAATCCTAGAAGAAAACATAGGTGGAACACTCTGACATAAATTGCAGCAATATTTTTTTGGATCTGTCTCCTCAGGCAAAGGAAACAAAAGCTAAAATAAACAAACAGAACCTAATTAAATTTAAAAATATTTGCACAGCAAAGGAAACCATCGACAAAATGAAAAGACAACCTACTGAATGGGAGAAAATATTTTCAAATGATACGACTGATAAGGGGTTAATATCCGAAACATACAAACAGCTCATACAACTCAACATCAAAAAAGCAAACAACCTAAACAAAAACAGGCAGAAGACCTGAATAGACATTTTTCTAAAGAAGACACACAGATGGCCAACAGGCACATGAAAAGATGCTCAACATCGCTAATCATCAGGGAAATGCAAATCAAACCACAATGAGATATCACCTTACACCTGTCAGAATGGACCACAAAATCGAAAATCAAAAAGACCACAAATAACAAATGTTGGTGAGGATGTGGAGAAAAGGGAACCCTCCTACACTGTTGGTGGGAATGTAAATTGGTGCAGCCACTATGGAGAGCAGCGGAAAATAGTACAGAGGTTCCTTTAAAAAAAACAAAAATAGAGTTGCCATATGATCCAGCAATTCCACTCCTGGGTATATATTCAAAGAAAAGAAAAATACTAATTTGTAAAGATACATGTACCCCAATGTTCACAGCAGCATTATTGACAATAGCAAAGATATGGAAGCAACCTAAGCGTCCATCAATAGATGAATGGATAAAGACGATGTATATATATATATATATATATATATATATATATATATATATATATATAATGGAATACTACTCAGCCATGAAAAAATGAAATCCTGTCATTTGGAACAACATGGATGGACATGGAGTGTACTATGCTTAGTGAAATAATTTCAGACAGAGAAAGACAAACACTGTATGTTATCGCTTATATATGGAATCTAAAAAATAAAATAAAGGAATGAATATAACAAAACAGAAATAGACTCACAGATATAGAGAACATACCAGTGGTTACCAGTGGGGAGAGGGAAGGGGGGAGGGGCAAACATAGGGGTAGGGGATTAAGAGGTACAAACTACCAGATATAAAATAAATAAGCTACAAGGATATAGTGTGCAACACAGGGAATATAGCCAATATTTTATAACGACTCTAAAGGTAGTATAAACTACAAAGCTATTGAATCACTATGTGGTACACCTGAAACTAATATCGTATTGTAAATCAGTGATACTTCCATAAAAAAAGAAACCATTAACAACAAAAACAACAACAAAAAGAAACACCAGCACCAGCCACCTGGGGTCTTCTCTTCAGGATCAGGGTCTTGTCCACACTGGGAGCCCCCGTTGAAGCTCAGGGATGCCAGCAGTGTTTCAGCAGTGCCGCCCACCCCTCAGGGCCCCTCCACCAAGCGTTGGAGATTTAATAATTCCCTCTGTCTTTCCCTGGAAGCCCAGGCAGTGGCGGCTACCACTGTACTTGCTACCTCTGTGAGCCTGTGGTGGATTCTTTCCTTTCCAGTGACTTAGTGAACATCCTGATGCCTGGTAGACAATCATTTACATTCATTTTTCTGCATTCAATTAACTGCAGTGTATCTGCCTCCTTTTTGATACACACATATACAAATACGTTATCGATGGTAATATTCTGAAATTTTCCCCATGCAGTATTTACCATTGTCTGTTTTGTTTCACACGCTTGTGAGCATATATGTAAAAGTGACATCCATACATTTTAGTGTCCTTATAACACTCATGGCTTGGATATAGCCTCATTTATTTAACCCCCCTCCATGTGGCAATCCTGAGTAGATTAGCTGCAGTCAGTGGCTACACTGACTTATTTCTGAGTGGACTTTAGGGGATTGGTGTACACTCTCCAGGTCTGGCTAAATTAGGAATGATTTCTCTATTCTTATGCTTTCACAGAACACTCCTTTAAATCTAAATTATGTGTGCAAGGAATTGTTTTGGTGACTAATTTGTAACTAGCCAAGAATACAGGTCATGAAAAAAAAGGAGGATTAATTGACAGATTTTTAATGTTTCCAGTTTCCAATTTTGAGCCCATGCATTACCTGAAGTAGAGTGTTATTTTGTTTCATGATTGTTTTCCTTATCAGAAGTAATTTGTCAGCACTTTGCTTCAACATGAGAGAGAGTGGTGGTGTGGGTAATTCATAGTGTGTAGAAAATGACTGCTTATTAATTTGCTAAAATAACGTGTCCCACTTAAATCAATTTCACTTAATCCATTATTTCACTTACATCCACTTAAATCCATTCTTTCCATTATTCTATTCCATTTCATTTATTTCCATAAATCCATTCCCTTTCCATTATTTCAAACAGACTATTTGTTATAGGAGAATTTTTTTAAAAATGCATTGTCTTGAATTCCAAATTTATGCCTCATTTAATATTATAATCTGAAATGGGTTAGATGTTACTGATTTCACCATCCTGCTAAATGAAATAACAATTAATATATGAGTAGGAATTGCTAAAATATCTTAGATTAAGAAAAGTAGATAAAAATTAGCCTCTACACTCCCCAAACTAAAAACTTAATATATTAACAATATAGACTCTAAGTTGAATAAATTAAATGAAAAATAAATGTGGTCTATTATACTCAGTACCTCCTGCTGTATTCTATGATGAGTGCTCATAAAAAGAAAATATTGCAATTTCTTCTTCTGGAATTTTTTTCTCCAATCACTTTCTCATTTACATTCTAAAAGTTGAGGAGAATAAAAAAGTTAAGAAGGAAAAGGACAAAGGAATTTGATTAAGTGTAAATACTCGTGTAAGAATTCCAAAATCAGAAGTTGTCTTTACTGTTTGGAATAATCAGCTCAATTCTTCACTCTTCTCTGTGTCTAAACCCTGTGATGTGTGACCCTGAAGTTCCTACAACAAAAGCGCCCTCTTCACATTGAACTGGATTACGTAACTTGCTTTGTTCAATGGGCTCTCACTTGATAGATAACAAGCAGGGACTTGAAATGTGAGTAGACAGCGGGGCTTGCTCTCTTGAACCTCTGTCATCACCATAAGAACATGCTCTGACCATCCTGTGTGTCCGGCCAACATGAGAGAATTGCAGTGAGGACCCAAATCATACACCCACCGGCTGCAGGAGAGCCACTCAGATCTGTAGAGACTAAATGAGTTTTGGGGTCATTTTTACACATTATTGTGCCAATAAATACATACAAACATGATATATCACAAGCAAAATCATAGTTAGGCATATGTAGATTAGGAAAAAGAGTGTGAGATTGGGGTGCGGAAGAGCAGACTCAGGAAGAATGAATATATTAGTGACTGCCCAATGTTATCCAACAACTTCATTGATTGAAGACTGGAACTTCAGTCTAATTCTTTCTCCAAAAAGAGAGGTAAATAACAGCAGGCGTTTAATCCATCTTTCTCTTTCTTTTCTCTCTTTCTCTCCTTCAGAGGACCTTACCCACAAGGACTCCTGTGTTTTATGAAAAGGTATTACAAAGGCATATTATGTGGAATAAAAACATGCCATACATTTATTCATTGGGAGAATGAGTTGACTTATTCAAACACAACATATGCTTCATTTTATACTCAACCAAAAAGAAAACGGGTTTCTCCCCAAACCCCTCTCATGATGACCAAAACACAGAGGAGAGTGTGGACCTTGCCTCCTGATTGGGACCTCTCTGTCTCAGATCACCTTTTCCAAATGAGAACTGACCAAATATTAGGAATGTTCTTTCATTAAGTTCTATGTTTAGGAAACCTATTATATACATATTTCAATCCTCATTGTTTTGGAGTAGCCAAAACAGTCAGTAACACTTGCTTTGCTTTCAGGTTGCTTATGGTTCTAGTAGGTCAGGGTTATGAAAAAAAAAAAAAAAAACCTATTTTTATGAAAAAAAGGTAGATGACAACACCAGAATGAATATGCCATAACTTCAAATAGTTTTGTGTGTTTCTTACAAAAATGAAATAAACAAACAACAACAACAAAACCTGACACTTGGACAACATCATAAGACAGTGAACTAGAAAATCTCTTGACTTTCCTTTGTGAAGATTTGTTTCTCTGCTAAGGTGTAACAACAACACAAAATGCCCTCTTCTGTTAGTAGCACCTGCAAACCTCTTCATTCTGCTCAAGCTGCTTCTTCCCCTGCCCTGTTCCCTGTTGCCTCATCACCCCGGTATTTCCAAGACGTTAACTCAATTCCTTCTGTTCCCGGAGTCAAGCTTAATCTTGAGCGTTGCTGACTGTTCGTCTCAATTTCAGATTTTCTGTTTTCCTGTCTGCTCACCCTCCCCGCTTCCTTGCCTCCTGTCTTACGGGAAAGAATGCTTCTCTTTTCCACCTATACGCTAAGAATTTTCCTTCACCTTCATAATCTTTATCCATCAACTATCTCCCCTTTCTACTTTATTCTTTCTCTGTTATATCTCCTCTCTCCTAAAAAAGGAAAATAAACCTTCTTTTCACCTTACTAATAATTCAAGATAACAAACTTTCTTCAGAGTCATACTCCCTAACAGGATTGGTTATTCTTTTCTTACTGTGTCCCTTAATATCTAATGTTTTCCCCCGTGGTGCTGCTAACATCACTTATCAAAGCTCACCTTCCCTTCACCAAAGCCACTGAATCCCATTGTCTTTGAACTTCTGCAGTATTTGACATTATTAGACATAATTTGATTCCTGCGTCCTTCTGGGTATCATTCCTTCCTAAGGATTCTATCAAAATACACTTCTTTTCTGGTTTTCCTCCCTTTTTATTACTTCCTAAGCTTTTCTTTCTCTACACCCTTAATATAAGGTTTTGTGAAATTCTGCTTTAACTGCCCTTTGCTCTCTCTCTTTCAACTCTTTGCCTTGACCTTGGGATAGCTTTCATGCAAAAAAAAACTATCTGCAGTAGAAATTTCCAGCTTTGGCGTCCTTGAGTTCACGCTGCATACACTTCCAATGGTCTTTTGGGCATCAACTCTGGCCTGACCTGCTTGTACCCAAACCAAACTTTTCCTCCAGAATCTGCTCCTCATGCCCCTGACCTTCCCGTGGAAGATACAGACTTAATCATTTTATTCATCTTTGAATTTGTCCTTCACAGTCGGTTGTCATGTTGGACTGAGTCTAACTTTGCGTCGGTCGTCAAGCTGACTGCTATTTCTCTCTGCCCTGGGAACCTTCATAACCCTGGGATTCCAGTCTGTATTATTTTCTCAGCAGTTTTGAAAAAGAAACGTCCACTCCTATGTTATAAGCTATTCCAGTGAGTGCACAGATTCTTAATTCTTTCTTATCAGTGCAGTGTTCATCACAGTAAGCATATGGTAGACACTCAAATAATATTTGCTAAATTAAACGGAATTGAACCTCGTTTGATTCTCTTAGTCATTCCTCCTTTGTAATGGGAGTCTCATATTAAAAGATAGCAAAATTCTTGGCTTTTATCTGATTTCACAGTTTTAATTTTCTCTCTAAATCTTAATTAAGTGATGCATAATGTCTTGTAATCAGTTAGGAAATTAGCAAAAGTTGGCAACTTACCACTAAATGTGGCATTTTGATTTAGATGGTAAAAATTTAAAAAAAAAACAGCCCTATCGTTATTAAAGTGAAACCATGTGTTCTAGATGTAATCATTTGTGTATTAAAATGCTGCTGGTGAAGGAGGCATTTTCTTTTCTTTTCTTTTTTAAAATAAATTAATTAATTTATTTATTTTTAGCTGCATTGGGTCTTCATTGCCGCACGTGGGCTTTCTCTAGTTGTGGCGAGCGGGGGCTACTCTTAGTTGTGGTGCGTGGGCTTCTCATTGTGGTGTCTTCTCATGTTGCGGAGCACAGGCTCTAGGCACGTGGGCTTCAGTAGCTGTGGCATGCAGGCTCAGTAGTTGTGGCACACGGGTTTAGTTGCTCCGCGGCATGTGGGATCTTCCCGGACCAGGGATCGAACCCATGTCCCCTGCATTGGCAGGTGGATTCGTAACCACTGCACCACCAGGGAAGCCCGAGGAGGCATTTTCACTTAACTTTTCCTATTTTAGTTTTCTCTGATTCTGAGAAAATACCCTCAGGGCTGAACATTCTCATGCCTATTCTCAGTGCAGTTTGTTCACTGTTGAGGTAATTAAGTGTGAATAAGTAATGTGTTTTAATAATTATGGCATCTAAAAACATTGTTGGTCTATTTTGTTTTATTGTTGGATAATGTAAAAAGATTTACAGAAATGTAGGCACGGCCTAGTTTCACGCCAATGCATTTACAGGGATGCAGGCTATGGCTTAAGCTGCTCTGGAGGGAAGTGGGTCCACCTCTGTGGATGCCGTCAGCTTGGATCTGGGCTGCAAGCTCCTTTCCTCTGACCAAGAGAAGCTAAGAGTTGTGAATGCAGCTGACCATCTCTGGCTGCTGAGGCGCTGGCCAACTGCCCAGGGAGTGAGCCTAGGAGATAATGTTTTATAAACATAAGGTATTAGTGGGGAGAACCCCAGAGTTCCCATGTCCTAGTCACATGAGCCTAGTCAGGCCAGGCTCGGCAGTGTTTTTTGGACTCGTGTTTTTGGTCCAAACAGAGGGGTTTTTTTTGTTTTTGTTTGTGAATTTTTATTTTATATTGAAGCATAGTTGATTAACAATGTTGGGTTAGCGTCCGGTGTACAGCAGAGTGATTCAGTTATACATATAAATGTATCTGTTCTTTTTCAAATTCTTTTCCCATATAGGTTGTTACAGAATATTGAGCAGCATTCCCTGTGCTATACAGGAGGTCCTTGTTGGTTATCTATTTTAAATAGAGCAGTGTGTATATCATATAATCTTGCTTATATGCGGAATCTAAAGAAACCAAAAATGATACAAATGAACTTGTTAACAAAACAGAAACAGACTCACAGATTTAGAGAACGAACTTATGGTTACCAGTATTCAGCCCATTTGTGTCGAGCTGTGTCTTTGACAATCACAACCAACCCTCTCACTGAGCCCACCCATCACCCTGCATGGTGCCCGCCCAAGTAACTCACGGGGTCTGCAGGGCTCCTGCCGGCATGGAGGCTATGACCCTGGTTTACGTCAGACCCAGGAATCACTTGGGAGTCACCACAATGTCTCAAGTAGTCTTCTTTATCGGAAAGAATGGGTTTATTTTCAGGGTGAGAAAAATATTTTTTGAATGGAGTAATAACCAAGTATGGCTAACTTGGAAGGAGTGACTGCTTACTCTGACTTGAGAATCAAGGAAGCTTTTTTATGCTACAATATATACCTACTACCACGTAGCCTTGGTTCCATATTCCTTATATCACAAAAACTTCAAACAAACACAGTATGTCATGCCTGGGATATAAAGATGAATTAAGTGGAGCTTCTGCCTTTAATTTTATCAGATTCACAGGCAAAGAAGAAAGTACATGAAAATGCAGAAAATGCTTTGGCACTTTTTCCAGTTTTATTATTTGATTTATTCACTCTAAATATCCACTTGAATTTACTCTTAGTACCAAGATCATCTTCTATATGACCAGTATTACCTATAGTGTTTTTCTTTCAATTATTTTGGACCATTTGCTTTTAAAGAGCTCCTACAAGTACAGAATAAAATGCTCTTAAAAATCATGAAACGTTGTTTTTCTGATGTTCAACAGCAAACATTTATTCTAAAGGCTGAATTCGGGACTTCCCTGGTGGCACAGTGCATTAAGAATCCGCCTGCCAATGCAGAGGACATGGGTTCGAGCCCTGTTCCCAGAAGATCCCACATGCCGCGGGGCAACTAAGCCCGTGCGCCACAACTACTGAAGCCCTCGTGCCTAGAGCCCCTGCTCTGCAACAAGAGAAGCCACCGCAATGAGAAGCCCGTGCACCTCAACAAAGAGTAGCCCCGCTCGCCGCAACTAGAGAAAGCCCATGCGCAGCAACAAAGACCCAACGCAGACAAAAATAAATTAAAATTAAAAATAAATAAAGAAAATAAACACTATTTTTTTTTAAATGCTGAATTAGAACATGAGGCCAATTTAGCGTTTCTCTAAGCAGTTTTTGAGTAGAACACTGGTGCTATGTTCTTTCTTTTAAAAAAACAGCTTTATTGAGGTATAATTAATATACAAAACCTGCACATATTTAATGTATATAATTTGATGAGTTTGAACGTGTGCATAGACTTACAAAACCATAGCCTGCATGATCCCACTTACATGTGGAGCCTAAAATAGTCAGAGACATAGAAGCCGAGAGTAGATGGTGGTTGCCAGGGGTTGGGGGGATGGGAAATGAGGATAAATTTGTTCAGTGGGTATAAAGTCTCAGATGTGCAAGATGAGAACATTCTAGAGAACTTCTGGCTAATAACACTGTATTGTGCCTTTAAAAATTTAAGAGATCTCATGTTGTTATTTTGTTTCCTCATCAGCAAAACGGGAATAGTTCTTCCTGTCTTACCAAGTTGTAGTAAAGGTTAAAAATCATGTGAGTATGATGATTCACACAGAGTAGGCACCCAGGAAAAAATTCATTTCTGCCCTCCTGATTATTACTGTCAATATCATTATTGAAAAGCAGGGAAGGGAACCTGATGGGATGGGACACTAAGAAATGAATGTGGATCTCCTCAAACTCTTTTGGGATCTAGACAAAAAGTGAGTAAAAGCACACACCTATATAAACAAATACATTTTAAAAATACATGAATACCAGGGGTGGGGGCGCTGAGGGAGGGATAGATTGCGAGTTTGGGATTAGCAGATGCAAACTCTTATATATAGAATGGATAAACCAAAAGGTCCTACTGTATAGCACCAGGAGCTATATTCAATATCCTGTGATAAACCATAGGGGAAAGGAATATGAAAAAGAACATATATGTATATATATATATATATATATAAATGAATCACTTTGCTGTACAGCAAAAATTAACACAACATTATAAATCAACTGTAGTTCAATAAAATAAATTAAAAGGATAAAATAAAAATACCTGGATAAATACAGTTTCACAGGGGACTGACTTTAGAAAGAGGTGGTCCAAAGGGGAGAACCAAGTGGGATGTAAAGGCCAGTGTCAGGCGGGGGGGAAGGCAGGTCTGGCCCTGGGGTCCCTCACAGGCAGAGGGAGCTTCCCTTCCCAGAGTCTGGTTGTCTGAAGAGGTCAGTGGAATGCCTGAGTAGCTGGGCACTGGAGGACAGAGAAAGAAGGAACGGGAAGATCCCAGAGTGTCTGTCTTCATAATTTTCTTAAGATGGACTTTATCTTGTAGAAAGATCATCTAAAATCTCAGGATGGAAAGCTATGAGAGTCCTTATGTTGGTTGCTGAGCTCTTACAAATATCATCCGAAGTAACACTTTCTATATATTAGCTCCCTCTACATCCTGATTTATGAAAGGGGACAGTGATGGACCGAGGACCTGAGGGACCTCAAGGGGCTCCAGTCTCACTGTCTAATAGAGGGTAGCAAGGGCTGGTGTCATTGCAAGTTCCCCCCCACCACACCCCTTTCTTCTGAGTGATGGAGGGCACACGTGCAAAACTCAATTACAGAATCTTTGGTACTTCCTCTCTGTGAGTTCCACATTGTAGGTGAAGGAAATCTACTTTTCGAATATTTTACAGAGTTTGCTCTTTGAAAGCTGGCTGTAGGAAGCAGGACTTAATGCAATCATCTCTTTTTGAGCCCTGCTTCATAAGCCCCAGGGTTATGGGCTTAGATTATGTACCTCCTTCTCAAACTGCTTTAAAGAATTGAAATCAAAGGCCACTTGCTTTAGAGTCTCTGGAAGACACAGTCCCGAGCCGTGAGGGCTGTGAGTTAGGGCCTGGGTCAGGGTCACACAAATGCATCAACGTGAGCAGAAAGGGCTTGGGCTTTGGGGACAGCCTGGCTGGGGTTCATATTCTGGGTTTGCAGCTTTTGATAATTTGGGGTATTTTAACTCTTTTGTGAACACTTAACTTTCTTTCTAGAAAGTGAACCCCTCAAAGGAAGAGGCCCAGTTTAATTTATCCTTAAATCTTTAGATGTTCAGTAAACACGTGATGGATGAAAGACCAGTCCCTTCTCCTTGTCCAGGCCCAGGAGGCAGCTCTTCAAGTGTCAGGCACAGTGGGCGGGGCTTTGACGTAAGGTTCCACCTCACGACATCTGCCCATGTAAAGGAAGCGATATTCAAACCTGTTCGTATCTTAGGAGGGGTTGGTGTCAGTGCTATGCACTGAATGTCTGTGTCCCCCCCAAATTCATGTGTTGAATCCTAACCCCCAAAGGTAATGGTGTCAGGAGGTGGGGTTTGGGGGAGGTGATGAGGTCATGAGGGTGGACCCCTATGATGGGATTAGTGTCCTTATAAAGGAGACCCCAGAGAACTCCCTTGCCCCTTCTTCCAGGTGAGGACACAGCAGGAAGACCCCGTCTTTGAACCAGCAGGTGGGTTCTCACTAGAAACTGAATCTGCTGGTACCTTGATCTTGGACTCCCAGCCTCCGGAACTTTAGAAACAAATATCTGTTGATTATAAGCTCCCCAGTCTATGGGTTTTGTTGTAGGAGCCCCAACAGACGAAGACACTACTGTATGGTAGTCCTTACGAGTATCAATATTAGAATGTGGTAATACCTGAACAGATCCCTGGGCTCTTGGAGGAGCGTGAAGATGCTCAACAGCTTGGCCTGGACTGAAGCCTACAGATTGAGGTAAGTTGAGGCACCTGGCCCAAGTAGGTGCCTTGAATGGGAAGATGTCGACCGGCAGATCAGGGCGCTATTAATTCACACCTCCCCCTCCCCCCCAAAAAGTGGCATGAGACTTCAAGGTCTCATCCACAGAGGAGTCGTGTAGCTTTTCCTTTATTTTGTTATACTTTCTCTTACCTTGTCATGTAGCAGGAATAACATGTATAGATCTACAGTACATTTGCAATCAATAGCTTGTATCACTTTCAAATGTCTCGGCACCTCTATGGCATCAATTCACCTGCAAACGGCATTAAGTGCTTTACTGAGTCCACAGTCATGCACCTCATTCTATGCTTGAAAATTTTCACTAAAGACTTCTGCTTTCTCTCCTGGGTCGGAAATGTTGATTTCACTTCCCAAAAATGGCCATGGAAGACCTCGCTCATGACCTTATCTTACAACTGCTCACCATTGTGTCCTCTGAGGGTTGGTTCCCACCAAACCAGCTCCCCACAGCTCCTCTTTGCTGTTTACACCGAGGAGGGCCTGTGTGTTTCAGAACCAAACCTTAGTACTAGGTTTGCTTTGCTCTTACAGCAAATTTCGATCTGAATTCTTTATGTGGCATGTATTTAAAAAGGTACTTATTGTGACAGAGAATGCACTGTTGAAGAAAGATTTTCATATCGTACATCTTGTAATCAACAGTGCAATTCAAATAGTCATCTGATTATGAAACAAAAACCCCAAAGACAAAAATTAAAGCACAACTACCTGGACACAACCTTATTAGTGAAATTATATTGTAGAACACACTTACCCCAAATACATGTAATCATATAATTATAACTTGAACCGATGCAGTCATGATATGTAACGATGTGTAGTGATCACGGATGATAAGACAGTTATTCTTTGCGTCAGAATCATAAACATTCTCCTGAAGCTTTCCGAGTCGGTAAACTGCTTGCCTTCAGTGGGTCACAGGAGAATTTGTTCATGTCATCGTGAACTGTGTATTAATAGTGTAACTTCTCCCTTCTTGGGAACAAGAGGCCAAGATGGCAGCATGAGGGCTGGACAGTTAAGGCGTCCCCGCCTCCTCAAATTGCCTCCTTAGGGAAGCAGGAGTGGTCTGACCAGTGGGGACCCCACCACAGGAAGTGTGATGTGATTTCCCCCCAAAACATCTCCTCAGAGACCTGCTGAATATTTCCTGAAAGCCAATTATCTCAGTGCCTGGGTATGGAAGATGGTCTCTGTTCTCCGGCTTGTATTTGGGTCCATTATTGTCTTGTTCTGGACTCCTTCTCCTTTTGACAAGCACAGCATCTCTTCACTCTGTTCTTTCACCTTCCGGCTCAGCCTGTTCATGACAGAACCCTGTGTTCCACCATATGAAGGTATGGCCGGGCGGGGAATCGCATCCTTGGCTTGTGGGAAAGGGATCAAGGGGGCTACATGTGTCACGTGTGGCGGAAAGAAATAATTCAGAGCTACACTGTGCCTTCCTCAATGGGTGACTCATGGGCAATGTGGCTGGAAATTGAGGGAAAATTCTGGAAAAAAATAAAAAAGAAAGGGTCCTGCTGAAAACATGGGGTCTCCCAGATGTTAAAACACAACAGTATGGAGTGATTCAGATCAGAGAGGCCAATATTGGCTTTTATTTGCAAATTGTTGAAGCAGTCGCTCGCAGGGAATTAGTTTATTCAGGTGACCTTTTGATTTGGGTCAATTAAGGGGCCCTTATATGGGGTGGGAACTATCAGTTAAGTTCTCTGCAGAATTACATACACATACTCCTGTTAAATGCTTATAAGTGAGAATTATCCATAAGTACCCCTTATGGATGGGCACATAGAGAATTGTATCATTTGCCCAGTATAGCACAGCTAATATAATACATAGGATAGCTAAGGGGTCAAATCAGCTCTGACTCCAAAGTTTGCTAATCTTGACCTTCGCACTTCACGTGGAGTAGCCGACGAGGAGGTTTGCGAATGGTGTGTATGTGATGAGAGAGAACACTCTTGAAAGTAGGCTTCAATGTAGCGTAATGACAAAACTTGAGCGTTTACTCACCAAATTCAATTGGCTTTTTGAAATGCATACTCTTGTTCTTCCCTACTTCATAGATAAGGAAACTCAGAGAAGTAACTGGATCAGAGCCATGTGGGAGAGCTTCCTGCACTGTCCAACATGGAAGTACTGGACACATGTGGATATTAAAGATTATTTAAAGTTAATTAATATTCCATAAGGATAAAGCCTCCGACCTCAGTTGCAGGGGACACTTCAAGTGTTCAAATAGCCACATGAAGCGAGAGGCAACTGGACTGATCCAGACAGTTTCCATCATCCCAGAACATCCTATTGGAAGATGTTGTTAGGTGATTGACAAACACTTTCCCTCTTCCTAGGCACACGGCTGTTTACCCAGAACCTCGTGTGGTTGGATGTGCCGAGGGGCTGAGTCCCAGCCATGGGATGAAAGCAGAGGTAACAGACACCGTTTCCAGGTCTGGACCATACAAACATCCAAGAGAGATGCTACCTATGGTTTCTGCTCAGTTCATGTGATGAAGTTGAGCTCGGAACATTGACAGCCACACGGTGAAGTTGTGGGGACCAACCATGGGAGGAGTGGGTCCCTGAAGCACTGCCCTGACGGAAGCGACCTGCCACTTAGGACCTCTTGTTTTGGACGTGATGCGAACAAGACACAGATTTCAACCGTGTGGATCCGCTGAGAGTTTGGAGTTTGTCAGTCAACACGTTTTGGAGCTGTGATTTGAGCTTTAGGAATCTGGATGCAGAACTTTATTCCCAATCCCTGAAATCAGCCAAGTAGAACAAGCAGCCCACACAGGAGCAACACCAAGAAAATACAGTGCAACTAGCAAACTATTGCACACAGAACCTTCTTTTCCTTCAGGTTTAGAAAACTTGCCACTAAATAATCATAAGAGTAACAGGAACAATCACTTACATTTTATTTTATTTTTATTTATTTATTTTATTTATTTATTTTTTTTGTGGTACGCGGGCCTCTCACTGCTGTGGCCTCTCCCGTTGCGGAGCGCAGGCTCCGGACGCGCAGGCTCAGCGGCCATGGCTCACGGGCCCAGCCGCTCCGCGGCATGTGGGATCTTCCCGGACCGGGGCATGAACCCGGGTCCCCTGAATCGGCAGGCGGACTCTCAACCACTGCGCCACCAGGGAAGCCCTACATTTTAAATTCTATGTGCTGGGGAGCTGCCTTATTGCATTTAGTCCCCAAGACAACCCTGCATGCTAAGTACCATTTTATCCCCATTTTACAGATGAGCAAAGCGACATTCATCAAGGTGAAGTCACTTATCCACGATAATCAAACTAGTGGGAGAAAGAGCCATTATTCAGACTCTGGTGTGTTGCCTGCAGGCCAAGGGCAAACACACAGAATTTGCGGGGCCTTTCTGACAATGGCTGTTACCAGCATGGGTTCCTGTAAAATAGGTCAGGACAGAGCTGTGAGGAAGCAGGATTCATTCTAGGCCTGTGGCTCAAAAGGTAGTCTCCTGTGAGGCCAGAGCCCTGCTCATAAACCATCATAGGCATGAGTGTGTGTACACGGGTGTACGTGTGTGTACGTGTGTCTATGGTGTTGCATTTATTGGCTAAATCAGTATAAACTCTGTCTACAGTGCTCTTTACATTCTTTTCAGCTATTTATATTTCTAAAGCTTTCATTAAAAAAATCCTTCCTCCTATATTGAAAACCATATGTTTGTTCCCAAACAAAATTTATGAAAATTACTAGATTATATTATTAGAGGCTGCTCCATGACTGTCATTTTGATAGAAGTAGGAACTAAAATAAGAACTGAAGAAGAAACTTTCTTGCTTTGGATATTTCAAAAGCAAACATATAATTATTGTTGCGGGTGAGAGCCGTAAGCGCTGGGAATTCGTGAACTTAATGAAAATGGTCTTTGTCTGCGCAGTGCCCCAGGATCAGCAAGGCACAGACTTTCTACAGAGATCACACAGCAACGTGAGGAAAGGATGCCGTGCCTGCAAACATGTCCATCAAATACTCCTGCCAAGATGCCTCTGTGAATGCATCACTGCTTTTATAACATAATAAATATTTTTAGGGATGAAAGCAGACAGAAATATATTGTTGAATCAGCTTTTCTTATGGGTGAGAAAATGGAGGAAGAACTCCAGACCAATTAAGGTCATTTTACCCTACAAAGCCGTGAATGAAAGCTGACGTACATACATACACACCAACAAACACACACGCTCACCACTCAATTAATCCTAATAAAAGGAGGAAACAAAACCCCTCTAACCCAGCAGCACCAGATGAGATGTAAATTGAGGCTATTAGAAGAATAAACAAGGTATCATGAAGTCAAGATCAGCATCAATTCCTCCATCCAGTCACACTAATAATTCTTTGTGATAATAATTCCTCACACTGATTCAGTGAATGGAAGTGATGGATAAAAACACCAGCGAAGCAGAAAAGAGGTCTGCTCGGGGCTCAGCAAATTACAGCTTTCGAAGGCAATAACCAGAGCAGAGCCTGTCCCAGATCTTCAGGAAAAGGCTTTGAATAATGGATGCCGACACTGCTTTGAAAGTTAAAAATAAGTGTGATGCAGGCAAGAGAGGGTGGGTCTTAAAATACATTCTTTAGCGGGACTGACAGAAAGGTCAGAAGGAATCCCTTGCTTCACAGGAGTGACAATCATGTAAAATAAAGATCTCAAATAACGTGAATGCTGATCTAAGGGAATTATTTAAAGTAGTAAAAGGTGGAGTCACAACAGATTCGGCCCCATCTCAGAGATACCAGAGTCTTCAGTGCAACTTTCGTGATCTGGAACTTACCCTTAGGATCTCAGAAAATATTAGCTCTAAAAAGCAAGCAAACCCCAAACTCCAACAGATCAATAAACTAATTAAAAATGAGGAGTCTAGGGTGAGGGGTGGCTCTGGGTGGGGGAGTCAGGACCTTCTGGGACAGGAACCTACCCAGATGTTCTGCCCTGTTCCCAGGGGAGGGAAGCTCTGATTGCATCTTGATACCTCGCCAGGCTGCGTTTTTACTTATCCTAAAACAGCAGACTTGAAAGGGAGATGAGTTATAAAAAATATGACCCTCTGCAAGAAGAGAGAGTGCAAAGTCAGACAGCACCGTGGTGGTCCTGCAGGCACGGGGGACCTGGAGGGTCAGCATCAGGACCCGTGCTGTCCCATCGGAACTTGGGGATGATGGGAACTTCCTCTGCCCAGCCTGGTGAGGCATCCAGGAGCCACGTGCAGCCCTTGACTTGTGGCTAGTTGAGGAACTAAATGTTGACTTTCCTTTAATTTTCTAAATGTAAATAGCTACATAGAGCTGGCGGCTGCTACCTTGGACAGCTCAGATACAGAGGAGTCTATTATTAACAGTTTTAAACATGAAGGTCCTAATCATTCACTTACCATCGATCACGAGCCTGTGCCATGTCCAGTGCTTCGCAGAGCCCCTCGCCTCCCAGGTCCTCGGGGCTGGTGCCATGCAGACCTGATGTCACACAAGCCTCCGCTCTGCCCAGTGAGAAAACCTTCTGAGCACGAAGGGGCCACACGTTCCTCAAGCTTCTCCTGTAGTTTCTGCTGTCGTGATCAGAGTGTCTAGAACGTCCAGCTACTGGGTGATACACACGTGGTGTGGTGGTGGGTTACCTCTGCACAGATTGGCAGGGAATAGAAAGGATGTTTGGAGAGCTGTCTTGACCGAAATTTAAGAAGAATGTGGAGTGAGCCGAATAGTGTGCATACAGGGGTTAAGAAATTGTGAACTATTTGCACATGTTAGAATGGAGCCAAGACAACAGGGTGTTATACCTCAGGCGTTTCCTTACAATCACTTTTACATTTTCTATTCATATAGTGCCATTTATTTTTTTATCTTTCTTTGTTCTTCTCTTTTATCCTTCCCCCCTTCCCTCCATCCTTCCCCTCTTCCTTCCTTCCTTTCTTCTCTCCCTCCCTTCCTTCCTTCTCTCCGTCCCTTTTCCTTTCCCTCCCTCCCCTCCCTCCTTCCTTCCTTCCGTCCCTCCCTCCTCTCCTTCTGTGTTGGCAGGAGGGGTGGGCGTGTGTCCGTCTGGCATCACATTCAGGTATCACACTGGGTTACGTGTTGAAGTCATGCCTGTGGTCACTGCTGAACATCTTTGGCTGCACTAGAGCATCTATTTTTGTTTCCAGGAAACAATAATGGAAACTGGCTCCCAGAGGCAGCCTCTCCTGAAGCAGCAGCTCCAGGTCCTGCTCTCTGTGCACTTTGCTCTGCTCTTGGAAACGTCACCCTGCAGGGAAAGTAGGAGCATCTGATGGGGCCACAGGAACCCGCTCTGTGGAGCCCACACTGGCGGGGTTTCCCCTCACTTTCCCCTGCAGCTTCGGCTCATCCTGTCTCTAGCCTGCAGAGTCAGAAGCCACTTGGCGAAGGGCACGTGCTACGGTGTATGTGAGGTTGGAGATCGGGCATGACTCCTGCACTTTCTGTGGACGGTGGGGCATCGCCAGGTCCACACTGTTGGCTTGTTCCCAGCTCAGGTCATAGCAGGAAGGGCTGTTCCAGGGGCTGCTTTCTGGAGCCCCTGCTCCTCCCCCAGCTCACCTTGTAGCTTTTTTCACCCACCAGAGCTGGATTTATAACTACGTGTGGATTTAGCAAATGTAGAAACAAAACCTTTCTTACAGGTGGGCAAGTGAGCCAGAGAAGTGATGGGGAAAACGGTTCAATGAGGCAGTCAGTCAAGTCTAGCAGCAGCATTAGAGTCAGTTCTGAGTCAGCTCAGGAGGAAGATGGGGAGAGACCACAACACAGCGCACGGCTGACTCAGTGATTTTATTTTCAGTGGTTTTGAAGAGAGGAAACTTCTGTAGAGCAGACACTTGTTGAAACCAGTATCAAAACTGTTAGAAATGGGATTTCTCTCATTCAGAAAAAATGCACTCGTCTAAAATAACAAAAAAAGAAAAAAAAAGGAAAAATTCCCTTAGATTTTTTAGAAATTTTGACAAAGGTGGGTCTGTGCTGACTACTTAAAGAGCTGTGTGGTATAGAAAATAATGCTATACATTAAAATCTACGACTTCTTTAATGTGATGAAATATGATATATAAAAATAATCAATTAACAGGTGTACTCTATGTATATTTATCTTTTACGTATAAATGCATGTAGGTCTTGTGATTTTGCGTGGTTCAGGGCCCAGCCCAAAGTGAGCACAAAGATATCAGTTAAATGATTAAACGTTCTAATATTTTATAATTATTACTCCCAAATAAACTGTTGATCTCAGTCACTGGCTCTCATAGGCACATGACTCTTTCTTTGGAGCTTTGTTTCTTAATTCATAAAAGTATAGTTTCTCTGACGTTTCGACACCTCCAAGGGTAAGAAACCAAAATAGGATTCAATGAAGACCAACATGTTCAAGATTTCTAATATCACTGGCATCTTTCCCACAACAATTATGGGAGATACAGGGCTCAGGCATGATGCCCATTGGCCGGGGAAGGCAGAAAGCGGTTCAGTGATTTCCTAAAGTCACGTAATTTATTTGTGGCAAAAGAATGGATCCCCGTGATCCACGTCTCCAGGTCGCTAGCCCAGGACTGATGCACATAAATAGTCGAGGTGCGTCTGTCCCTGCAGACCTCAGCAGCTCAGACAGAAAGGTCACTGCCACATCTTAACCACTGCCTGTTGTCCCAGAAGAAAACGCAACACGGACCACATCCCGAAGGCTCAAATCTCCCCAGGCGCATAGAATCATCCTACCTGTTCCAAATTATTCTCCTTAGAAATCATAATCCTGTATTTAGAGTTGCCTGAAGGCCTGGGTTGAATGATCGTGATCAGATTTTCTAAAACTTATGAAATGGCTCTGTCATTCCCAGGGCTGGAGAACACCGGATTGTTACTTGGAAGCAGCAATTTGTACTTTTTATCTACCTGGGCCGACAAGTGCCTTTAATCTCATCAGCCAGTGGCAGGAATCGTGACTCATTCCAATTCTGAACATTGAGCATTTTGGTCTTAGGTGAAAGAGAGCAATGCATTTCCCGTTACCATTACAGACAGAGTGAAATTTAC
This sequence comes from Physeter macrocephalus, assembly GCF_002837175.3. Lineage (NCBI taxonomy): Eukaryota > Metazoa > Chordata > Mammalia > Artiodactyla > Physeteridae > Physeter > Physeter macrocephalus. The sequence continues at coordinate 32,354,210 of NC_041224.1, read as the reverse complement.
ATTTTCATGGCATATAGTACTTTCACAATATTATTTTTTTTCGGAAAAAAAATGTTTGCTCTTTTAATAGGGCAGGATCTGACCCTGGAGCCATTGTCTCTGTGTTCATATAGCATGCATTGCCTCAGCTCAGTGTTGATATGTGGATTTTTATACTCTGAACTGTCACATAGGCATTGTAAATATTGCGCGCACACACACACACACACACACACGTGCAGGACCTTTTTAGTTGAAGCAGAATGTGGTCTCTAGTGAGGAAGCAAGGGGTGTGTGTGTGTGTATGTGTGTGTGAAACTAGAGAGTAAGAATGAAATAGACAGACACGGTAGTTGGACTTCTGTGATGCACGTTTTCAAAATTCTAAGGAAGTCAAGCTATTCAGGAGAGGCTTCCTGGAGAAACGGATATCAATGCAGGTTTTGAAGAACTCACGGACTTTACGGCAAATGAAAGGCTCCTCAAAGAACAAAGCTTTGCCTCCTTGTAGGAGGTGATGGGCTAGACCCAATGACAGTTCAGGAGACTCTCAATTCACCACCTGAGGACACGCTGGAAAGAGTCCCACACTTGGACCCAAAGGAAACAGGGTCTGACGGGCAGCCTTCGAGGCAGCTGGAGTGGTGTCCAGCCCCCCTTCCCCGGCTTCTCCTGTGTCACCTGAGGAGAGGACCCAGAGGGCTCGCTCCATTGGACTAAGGGCCACATCCACCCACAGACATGTTTTCCTTGGAGAGGGGTAAAGAATTCTGAGTTAATGACTAGACATGGAAAAATCCCATTTGGGCTTCTTTGGAGGAGGTGGCAGAGGGGAACTCTGGGGGCGTTGAATAGGTTTGGCTTTTTACCTGAGACTGCTACACTCATCACAAACCCCAGCGCCTCCAGAGGCCAGCCTGACACTGAACCTCCCTTTCCCGCAGCCACCGGACTGCGCGGCTGAGTGACGGCTGCTCTGTGGGAAGGACCGGCCTCTCCAGATCCCATGTGGCAGCCACGCTGAAGTCCCACGTGGGTTACCATCGCCCGTCAGCTGCCGTGTCCATTTTTGTTATCATGGAACTATCTTCCTGGATGTCTGTCTATCCAAACTGGTAAAACCAAATCTAGATTAAGAGAAACGTTTGAGTTTTCTCATACTGACTTACATTGTCAGGCTGGCCTCTGAAGGCATTTGGGTTTGTGATAAGCATAGCAGTGTCCCAGGGGAAAAGCCAGATCTATTACATTCTCCCAAAGTTCCCCTCGGCTGCCTCGTGGCCTTCACCTTGGGCTCCCTGGGCTCTAAGCACAAGGGTCTCTAGTCTCCTTGCAGCTCCTCAGGCCCTCCGGGGATGCCCTACCTGTAAGGGCATTGACACCAGCAACATCAGCTGACAGTAGGATGACCTTCCTCCCACCTTGGGTCACGGAGTTTAACTGCCTGAACTTATTTTGTTAGCCACACCCTGCCTATTTTCAGAATAAACTCGGTGTTTTGTCTCTACTCACTCTTGGCAAATGTTACCTCTCAGAGCTTTGGACGTTATTGATAAATAACCCAGGATGTTGTGCTTGGTTGTTTTTCGTTTATTTATTTTTAGACACTAGAATATCTTGTTCGGCAGCCCTGAAAATCACAGCCCTTGAAGAGTACTTGGGATGAATGTACTATTGGTTGCGATGAAACCTTGGCTTTGGGGGAATTTGATGGTGTAAAAGTCCAAAGCCAACTTGGCTGAGATTCTTCATGGCGAGGCTGGACCTTGATTGTTTCTCCACCACTTAGGTGGACACCGGGCGGGGTGGGGCGGGAATCATTTATGAGACCATTTGATTGACTGACTAACCTCAGGGGGAGAATGCACCCAGGCGGTGACCGAGCCTTAGGGGAGGCGAAGAAACGGCCAATGGTGTCCACGGGGGCCTAGGGAGAAGGGTGCCTGCCGTGGTTAATCTCCCCTGGGAACCAGCCACCACCTGCGGGCACCCTCGACCTCACAGGCCCCACACAAGGGCTTAGTAAACACTGGCAGCACCAGGTCAGCCAACCGCAGGGATGGGAACCACGCGGGGTTGTGATATTTTAAAAATCAGTCACAAGTCTCTTGATTGAAGTGACGCTGTCTATCATAGTCTCCAGACAGAAGTGGTCCACTAATAAATAGAGTCACAAGGCAGTCATGTTTACTCGGTGAAGATCCAAAAATAGTTGGAAGGAAATCTGAAGATAAACAGTAGAACAATATTCCTTTTTTTCTATTTGGGGCTCTTCATTTTATTGAAATATGGATCAAATGGTGATTTCAGAATTGGGAAGATCTGGTCAAAATGCCAACCATGGTGTGATGTGGTCTGTACAAACTGGGATGACAAAGTGGTTTTCAGATCTGCTATTATTTCTTTGTTATTCTCTAAGCGCTGATTCAGTGATAGAAATCAAAGAAAGTTTACATTTATTTTTAGGATACAAAACATTTTTTTACATTTGATGTATATTTCTTGAAAAAAATGTGTATATATCAGTAGTTCTCAATCAATCAGGGAGGGTTTTGCCCCACCCCCACCCCCGCCCCAGGAGATATTGGCAATGTCGAGGGATGTTTTTCGTTGTCAGAACTGGGAGGGAGGGTGCTGTGGGCACCTAGTGGGCAGAGGCCAGGGATGCTGCTAAACATCCTACAGTGTTCAGGACAGTCCCCATAGCAGACAGTCACCTGGCACCAAATGACCTTAGAAGGGCTGAGGTTGAAAAGCCCTGAGATGTGTGTGTGTACTGTTACATGTATGTATGTATGTGTGTATATATACATCAGTATATACACAGATATCTATATGTATATATATAGATGGAGGGAGAGATTTTTGTACCTCCATTTGCTTGTCTGTGGATCCACAAGCAAGGGCTGAATTTTATTTCCTGCATAACCAACACACCCTGATGTTCCAAAAAAGCAGGAATTAAGACTAGAAGAAATACAAGATTTTTTTTTTTTTTTTTTAGCTGAATGAAGACTCACAAAAAGATCCTAAAAAACTACTCTCCTGACAAATACTTGACTGAGAGTCTCAGAATTCCCTCCACTTCCTCACCTGCCTGCTGTCTGGGGAACTGTCACCTTTGAGCCTTGGATGCTTCGCTTTTAAAATGGGGAAAATAATGAGCATTTAACTGAAAAAAAAATATGGGAAGTCCCTTTCTAAACCCAAACGTGCTCTATAAACAAAATGTTAGGATAGTCAAGGAAAGAGGAAGGTCAGGGAAAAAGGTTTAATAGGTAATTAAAAGACTAACAGTACAGCCACAGTAAAACGATCTCAGATAGGTTTTTTGTTGCTGTTTTTTGTTTTTGTTTGTTTGTTTGTTTTTTTCCCCAGAGCTGTTTCCAAAGTGAACTTTTCTGGAAGACTTTTCAAGTTCCTCTCCATTTTTCAGCGACAGTTTCAAAAAAGCAAACTTATTTCTAACAATAATTAAAAAAAAAAAAACACACCTTACTTTTACTACTGTGTTTCCATGATAATTTCAGTCAGATGCCCTTCAATCCAGCCAGCGCTGGAGCTGCTTCTGTGAGGGGCACCCAGAGGCGTCCCCACCTCCAACTGATGTCCATTCATGGACTCAAAACAAATAGGGTGATTTCAAGATGAGTTGGCAATTGAAAAGAATGTGGTTAGGAAACTTGACGGCTATGATTAAAATGGCCCACTCACCTCCTTCTGTCACAAAACAAACATATTTTCAAGAATTTTGTGGTACATTTAATAAATACAGTTGGAGATTACATCCTAAGACAATGCAGATTTTCTCATTACCAAAATCACTTGATTTTACCTATGGGGTTGGAGCCCTCTCTCTGAACACATTCCTAACACTAGGCCCCAAGCCAGGGGAGGTGGCTGAGGAACCGGAGCCTCCCCACCATCAACATCCCTACCAGATGGTCCATGTGTTACAATTGATGAACCTACATGGACACGTCATCCTCACCCAGAAGTCCACAGTTGACATTAGGGGTCCCCCTGGGTGTCGTTCGTACGTTCTATGGGCTTGGACAAATGTCTGACATGGAGCCGCCACTATTGTGTCATACATTTCACTGCCCTAAAAACCTTTGTGCTCCACCTATGCAACCCTCTCTCTACTTTAACCCCTGGCAACTACTGATCTTTTTGCTGCCTCTGTAGTTTTGCCATCTCTGTAGTTTTGCCTTTTCCACAACGTCTTATATATGGAATCATACAGTACATAGATTTTTTTCAGACTGGCTTCTTTCTCTCAATAATATACATTTAAGTTTCTCCATGTCTTGTCATGGCTTGACAGCTCATTTCTTTTTAGCTCTGAAGAACATTCCATTGGATGAATCACAGTTTACTTATCCATTCACCTGCTGAAAGACATCTTGCTTGATTCCAGGTTTTGACAATTATGAATAAACTAGCATTTTTAATGAGTAAGTCAAACTGTACCGCTAGGGTTTTTCTATCAAAGTGGCTTTACTGACTAAAGTGAACAGAAATCTTGGGGTGGTCATGAAGTAGCTTGGGGCCATCATCACAAGAGAAAACTTCTGGGAATTTCCTATTTTATCCTAATATTTCTGGCAAAATTGCATCCTAATCTATTTTTTATCACTAAAACAATATTTACACCTTCTATTATGACAAATTATATCTTCCCCAAAGCCTCAACTGAATTTGATTCTCAGAGGGAAAAGGATATTTCTTTCTTCCCCAGAGTTATAGTTTTTCAGATGGAATCCTGTTTCACCTTGATAGTCCAAAATTATCACAATTAAATCAAAGCATAAATGTACACAGATGACGAGGAAATATATATATGCTACCCTCAACCAACAAAACAAAATCCCTAAATTATTCAAGTAAGCAAAATGGGCTCAATTTCCTACGTGTTCTGTTCTAAAAGGATAGCTTCAGAACACGGATTTTATTATGAATTTTAGTTGACCGTAATGGGCATTTTTCTTCTGAATAAAGACTTTGGCAAACGATGAGTCATCGTTTCATGCAATGAACCAAATGCCATTAGCAGAATAACAATGTCTAGCAATCAATGTGCTCATCCAAACTCAAAACCATTCCGGAGCAGGAGTCACGGAGCAGGAATCAGCAGCCCCTTCCGTCACCTGCTCCCTAATCACACCATAATTAGATCAGGGATAATTACCTTGATTTCTATTATTATTGCTCAGAATACCTTAGAATCTTAGAATCATAATGTGATCAGGGAATTTAGAGCTCATCACTTTTAACTTCCTAATCATGTGGAGCAAGAGAAAGCAGGGATTTTAAGGGACCCCTCCCAGATGAGATCACACAGCTAGCTAGCTATTCGCATGATGGATTAATTGCATCATATTCAATAATGAATATGCTTTCACCAGGCACCCATATCTGGAGTGTGGACTATCCACATGTAGCTACATTTTGAGGAAGAATGGGGCATTTTTGGTTTCCCTGGCATGTCATGTTCTTGCGGCTCCTTCCAATTGTTTCTTGTGTACTTTTCTTGCTCTGCCCTCTGGTCTACCATCGTGTAGTTGGCGTCTCCATTTCTTTCTTTTTTTTTAGTTTTTATTGGAGTATAGCTGATTTACAGTGTTGTGTTAGTTTCAGGTATACAGTAAAGTGAATAGTTATACATATACATATATATCCACTCTTTTTTAGATTCCTCTCCCATATAGGCCATTACAGAGTACTGAGTGGAGTTCCTGTGCTATACAGTAGGTCCTTATTACTTATCTATTTTGTATATTGTGGTGTGTATATGTCAATCCCAATCTCCCAATTTATCCCTCTCCCGCTCCTTATCCCCTGGTAAACATAAGTTTGTTTTCTGCGTCTGTGGCTCTAACTCTGTTTCGTAAATAAGTTCATCCCTGAAGCCCCTGCCTTAACTGATGAGAACTCAAGAAATAGGAGCCAATGGATATTAAAAGCCCATGTTTCTGGAATGAGTTGTGTCCAGAGCTCAGTCAGGCCCTCTCTGCTCTCGTCTTTACACGAGGCCCATTGAACTGGCTGGTCCCTGACCATCCCCTGTGCTCACTCGGGCGCACGGATGGATTTACACCCTGTGGGTCAGAGTCCACGGTTGGTCGGAGGCGGTGGTCCAGTCATTTTGGGCATTGTTCTGGTCACGGTCACATCAGGAGTCCATGGCCGCCCCTCCCCTTCTCTCTCCAAGGTTAAGGGTTGCAGGGCCCAGAAACAGGGCATCCAGGAGCTGTGCTTTCTCCTTCCTCCTACTTCAGAAAAGGTGCCTAAGATTGTCAAAACACTTTCCCCCAGAGCAGGGCGGGGATGGCAGGAATTCTCAAGACTGGCTACGAAGGCAGCAAGATCAAGCTGCTTAGAGAAGTGCAGAAATCAGGGATCAGGAGAAGAAGCTGGATGACTCAGATGCAGGGAGAGAAACACAATAGTTAGATGTCGAGGTGAGAGGCCCGCATGGCGCTGGCGGCCTGGGAACCCCCGTACCCTGCGTGTCCCGGAGTCTCTGGGCGACAGGAAATTGCACTTCCCTGCAGGGACTCGGGGTTCCTGGGGTGCAGGGCGTCTTCCTGCTTTGGGTCTGAGGCTTTATTTCAAAGGCAGCCCACGTGCTGTTTCTCAGGCAGGGCCTCCCCCAGGGCTGAGAAATATAGTAATTTTTACAAATATGTCAGTCTCTTGGATGGAATTTTAACAGCCTGTGAGTGAGGTTTAAATGAAGAGGGAAAGTCTAGCTGCTATTTTTAGAGCTGCCTTCTTCCCGGGCTCTGCTCCTTGCCTGTAGAGTTAGCCTAAACCCCTCTCCCCAGCCCACTTCCCAGCAAAAATGTTTGGAGAGGCATTGTTTTTTCACTATTGGTCAAATAAGTTCAATATCAAGGGTAAGATTTTTTGGACACGTTTATGAGAAGAACAAGACATCTGAATTATAAGCTTAGACTCGATTCTCCATCGCTTTTAGCAGAGAAGAGGATTCCCCTGAATGTGTTATTTTAGGTGAAACCCTTTTGCAGGGGCAGAAGGGCAGTATTGCCCTGAAGTCAGTCTTCCTGGGAAAGAGGCGCAGTGGTTTCTGTGAGGGGTCGTCTAGGCTGAACAGTGAGGACCCGCAGGGGCAGAGACCTGTGCTCAGGGCACACACGGCTCCAGAGCTTTCCTCTGAGCCAGTTTTCACGCTCATGAGTTCAATCTCCTATTTCACATCTAATTAGTTTTACTGAGACATTCATGTCCACCTTAGCCAGTAGGCAAACATGATTGGGTACAGTTTAGATCTTGATTATTGAAAACATATTAATTTTTCTAATGTTGAGCTCTTCGTGGTTCTGAGGACTTGACTCATGAAGCTGGCGTCAGCTGGACAGTCTTTCTGGATTTATTGGCTGAAGGGTGACCACTGGTAACGGGGTAGGAAGACTGGAGGTGTGGGATCCAGGTGGGCAGCGGGTATCAGGAGGATATTAGTCTAACACATTCAGCCAGATTTTCATCCTTAGTTGAACCTGCCCTGTGATGAGGCAAAAGCTGTTCTGAGGCCGTGAAATAAATCAGACCCCTGGACTCCAAGCCGGCTGGGAGGGACGGGGTGAGGCAGTGCATCTGGGGGTGTGGGGAAGGGACTTGAACAGCAGGTAGAGCAACCAGTAACCCTTGCAAGGAAGAGATGGGCTCCCAGTGCAGGGACCGGAGACCATCAGCTTCACAGGGATGATCAGTGATGTATACATAATATGTTATATTATAATAGTGAACAATAATATATGTAATATACAGTATAATGTAACATAATATACTGTCTAAGCTATATTATGATAGATATATGGTGTATATTATTGTAGACATATATTATATAGTATATTTTCATACACATCATACATATATTATAAATTATTGTATAGCATGTTATATAGTATTTGTATTATAATGGTATCATAATAAACAGAATATATAATTATATATCATAATAATGTATATACTATATAAAAATACACAATAATGTGCAATATACTGATACTTTATACCTATTATAATATATAACATATTACATATAATTATACTAGTATATTATAAATTATAATCTATATTTTATATAACTATACTTATATATTATATATATTATAAATTATAATCTATATTTTATATAACTATACCTATATATTATATAATTAGTTATAGTTTATTAGTTATAGTTATTATTAATTAGTTCTGGTTATAATTATATGAGTATATATTATGAATATTATCTACCTATTTACATATTGCAAAGATACCCAAAGAGGAAGTCAATTTCAGTAACTGGAGATGTCCCTGAGGAGAAAATAAGAATTGAACATGTGTTTTATCTTTATAGACTGTGTAATTTCTTTTAAACTAACGTCATCAGTAATTTAAGAAACCGAGTTTCTAAAGGGCAGGCCACGTACGTTATGGCAAGCGCGGCTGCCACCAAAGGACTTGGAGTGACACATCGTGTACTGAGTCATCGACCCCGTCATGTCTTCTCTGTGCAGCCTTCGCTCTGAGTTGACACCCGCTGTCCCTGTTTTCAGGGGACGCCAACTGGCCTTCCCCCTTCCCAGTTTCCTAGCGAGAGCGGGACCCATGATACAGCCCAGCCGGAGGCCAGGGCAGCTGTGCTGTGACTGTGTTTCCAAGAGTTGCTCCAGGTCTTTTTTCACGCAAGTATAGCCGACAGGCAGCTGATGACAGGAAGGGAGCTGGGCTGCCGACCTCCAGGGCCCTGGGGGCTGTGGTGAGAAGGATGGCCCTTCCTGAGGATCTGGAGGAGTTGGAAGGAAGAGGGGTCCAAAGGGACAATGAGGGAGTGACCTACCCTCCTTGTTGTTGTTTAAAGGTCATCGCTGCATCTCCAGAAGCTCCTTTGTTGGCGTCACCCCTTGTGTTTCCCAACCTGGGATCCGTGTTGGGCTTGCGGGTCGGGTGCATCTCGGGCCTCATGCAAGGGAAACCTGGGCACTGGCTGACACGCTGGGGGACCGCGCCAACCTGTCAGAGGTCGAACAGGGATGGAAAGGAACCCAGGTGGGATCTGGGTGGGGGTCCCAGCATCCTCCCCAGTGCTGGGTCACTTGTTTCAGCCTCTTCTTCAAGCCCAGAACCTGACCCCAGGAGCATATGAGCAGATCCTCGCCCAGAAGCCCCTCTGTGACAGGCCTGCTGTCCCAGGTGCTCTGTGGGGATATCCCAGACTCCTGGGGGTCAGCTCAGGCAGCCCACCCACCCCCCTGGACTCTTCCCCCACTGCTGGCTGTGGGTCAACCCTCATCCCGGCAAGAAATTACACACAGTATATTAAACAATGACCAAGCGTCCTGGGCCCATCCATTTGTAAGAAAGACACGTGGGGTTTTATGGAAATGAGTTATAGCTCTGAGCTCCTGGCACAATCACGAATATCTTAGTGCAAAACACTGGCTTTGTCCTGAAAGGGCAGCGTGTGTGCCTCACTGATGGGCTTTCGTCTTGTCTCCTAGAGATCAGCCAACTGACAGCATCAGTAACATTGTTTTCACCAAAGGGGTGCAGCACACAGAGAAAAGGTGACGTGAGAGTCGCTGGCAGCTCATCACGAGGATTCACGTGACAAAAAGTAAAACCTTCCAATCCTCAACATCACTGCACATGAAGATCCCGCAGCCTGACACCAATTTTCACCGAATGAAACATAAATCTCTTTTGAGTTCCCCATCCCAGCGGATATGTACAGTGGTGGTTGTTCTGGGGGAAATCATTTAATCCGAAGTGTTTTGCAGCTTGCTGACTGGATGCCATTGGGCAAACTACTTAATCTTCGAAGCTCACAAGGTGCTGATGATGATGGAATAAAGTAATGTAAATAATAGGGCTTTTCAAACACAAAGTGCCAAATAAGCATGAGCTGGGCGTTATTTCCTTTCACATTATCACACAGTATCCAATGTCTCATATATTGCTCGCTGTAAAGGAAGTTTAATATCTATTGAGCTGGATACTCGGCATTGGGTAATTCATCTTGTACAGTATCTCTATGTGTCAAAGTAGAAAATTATCACCGGAAAGCCTTCAGTTATGTTGATATTGGGGACTAAAAAGATATATACCTCTGTATCAAATTAGGGCTTATTATTGAAGAATTGCTTTTTTTTTTTAAGAGAGAGAAGTACAGTTTTTTGTTCTCTCTTTTTTTTTTAACGTAAAGAAAAATCCAGGTAGTATTCCACTGTTTCACTTTGAAGATGCAAGCTGTGCACAGTCAGTAACTTCAGATAAATTCTTTTGCGCTTTAAAACGAGCAGTTTAGTCAGCACCAAACGCAAAGAAAAGCCAACCAAAAATGCCTTATCAGCCCCACAGACTGAGTCTTACCTCTGCTGATTTTTCCATGTGGGAAACTAATGAACTGACAGATCTTTTCTCCACAAATATTTATGGAGGTTCTGCCATGTGCTTGGCTGGATTGACAGGGTTCTAAACATGGGTCTTTGAAGGCTTATTCACGTCGTGATTTAGATGTCAGAGGAGAGGCTTTTCCCAGGAAAGTTCCCCGCCCACCTCTGTCCACCACTGAGCCCTGGGGTTGCCCCCTGTTGGAAATAGAAGCTTCAGAAATATGCAGGGGAGAAGGACTCTTCTGAAGGAGCGTTAATGCAAGGTGTGTGTTTGCAAGGTGAGCTCATAGAAGAGGACACGTTCCCTTCTACGCTCTTAGCTTCGAGGCTGGCCTTGGGATTACACTGACACAGACAGATGAGCAGGAGACAAGCATACAGTTAGTATTGAATATTTTTATGTACACAGCGGAGCCTTCAGAAGGGAAATGAAGATCTGAAGAAACCGTTAGGCCCCAAAGCTTAAATGTCTTTTACACAAAGAATGAGAGCTTGTGGGGATGTGACAAGGCAAAGGGGCTTGGGATGCGGGCAATAAATTGTGGGGCAGGGATGAGGGGATATGGGGGCGGGGAGGAATGGAAGATTAGGGCTATTTTAGTAGGTTATCTGTACAGGTCCGTTCTGGCATCGGTAAGAATGTTCTGATCTCCCTGGCCCAGGGAGGGCCCCCTTCTCCTGGGAAATTTGAGGACCTGCTTTTGGGTAGAACATGGGAGTCAGAGAGCCCTTCCTGCATCTGCTGATTCTACAGAACCTCCAGGTCAAAATGATCAGTATGCCAAAGAGGCGTACGGGGTGGCGTGTTCCGAAGCCCTTCAACCTTTGGAACCTTGAACATCCGTAATAACCGTAAAAGGACCTGAAGGAACTGAGAACGTCACACATAATTTACTGAGGTTGATAAACACGGGGGAGGGGCCTCTCTTGTCCGTCAGCCGTATTTGCTGGTCTCTGACGGTCGAAAGCAGAGAACAGTGTCTGGCGTGAGTAACAAGGGCAAGAATGTTGTTGGAGAAAGCTGCACCCAGTGCGTCAGGCTCATGGGATTTATGGCCCCAGAACAGACCGACATCCAGATTCTTCTAGGAGAGCTGCTGCCTATTTCTAGCAAAGCCCAAGCTTAATTTTGCAGGCCTCAGAGTTTTAGATAACCAGTTATTTATTTAAAGTTGTATCCCCACGTCTGTACTCTGATCTGCTCCACAAATATTTGGCCAGACAATGAAATATGATGTGAAGTTGTATCTCAGCACGCTGGAAACCTTATATATTTTAGTTGATTCCTTCATTCTGTACATGCAGTGGTGCAGTAGAGAGATTCTTTCCTAAAGGGAAAATTAAAAAGCTTGGAACTAATTTTTTCATAACTTTAAGTTCACTTTAATCTGGTAAGAAGCAACGTATTACTCAAAGCCGTAAACTTATTTTTTATGTAGTCCGGTTACAAAATATTCCTCTCTTTATTGTCAAGCAAATGATATTAGGTATGAGGAGATTCCTTTTCAAAGTTTAATTCCAAGAACCGAGCTGTATTGTTATTCAGTTTATGTCAGTTATTTGCCATGTGCTTCTAAGCCTAAATCATAATTGCTGTCAGCAGGTAAGGGGAATTAACAAAAAATAAGCAATAAACTTTGCAATTTAACTGTTTAATTTTACTTATCTATTGGAAGTTAATAGCACAGACTTCCTAATTTGAGGGAAAACTCTAATTTAACGCTAGTAGACATTGGGGACAGCATTGTGAAATAGAGAACAAACAAGAATATTAGAATCATTGAAAGTAAATTATTCTTAGTTGCCTTAGAAAGGACACCATTTACACTGATTTCCAGTTTTGTGGTCATGTAAAGACAGACTTTCTTATGTCATTTGATAATCTCTTCAGAAACGTTTAAGACATTCAGTCATATATTTCCAACGGTGACTTCTTACCTTGTTGTTTTATATAGTCTTCTATATTTTACCCCACATTAATTAAAGCATCCACAATTTATTATGTCAGATATGAATATATCAGAAGTTAGTATATAACTTCTTTGGCTTCCTTTCTCTTCTACATGAAGAGAAATACCTGTTTTTTGTATTTCCCTGTATATTCCGAGTAAAAATCACTATTTTGTTCCAATCACCTTCATTCCTGGAGGGTTACACGTGGTGAAGTCTGACGCCACCCCCATCTAGACGGCGGTACAGTGAGTCCAAAGAGGAGCGCAGAGAATCAAGTTGGAGGGATTATTCGTGTTTGGGGAATTACTGCCCAATGAGGGCGAAACGCTGCCACATCCCCCGCCCACCCCCCTTGAAGACTTCAGGCAAATTGCTAAAATGCAGCTAAATTGCCAGAATTGTGCTACAGTTGACTATCTACCAGAAACGGGTGAAATTAATCAGATGAGGATGCAGAGGGCGTCTGTGTGCTCACTGGTTCCTGTTTTGAACTGGGGGCTCGGGATCAGGGAATCCCACTCCTAAACTTCCAGGAACCTGAGCTAAACATGTTCAGGGAATCTCACTGATCTGTTGCGGAGAAGGGTTTCACGTCCATGAAACACTAAAATCACGATGAGAAGAGGTTCTGCTACAAATGCAGGTGGGGCAGCTGGACAACAGTCAGGGCCCAAAGGCACCTGCTGAGGGATGAAGGCACAACTGCACAGGAATACAACTCTCTCGAGCCTTTGATGCGTGTCATAATAGAGATTTTCACGTCATGCGATACAGCCCACAGGGATGGAGGCTGTCAAATTACACATTTTCATAAACAGATTTAGTGTTTCTGTGTCTGTCTTGAAATAGAGTAATATTACTCGTATTAGCAGGAATAGTATTAGGCCAGGAGCGGGCAGCTGGGGTGTGTTACTCAGGCCTCTCTGTTTGCACGTGACTCACACCAGGTAAGGAATGAAGGAGCGAGGTGGAGGTGGTGGGGGGGGGGGACATGGGACACGGGATGGACATGCTGTGGGGACCTGGAGGAAGGTGGAGGGTGATGACCACTGCCCCCCTCCCCCCACCCAGGGAGGCAAGTGGTCCTGAATGGAAGGGCCAGGCCAGCTCTGCTCCTAGTGGTACCTGGTGTAGGTCCCTGAGTTGGCTGTGACCCTTGTAATGAGATACAGATTATTCAGAGAAACACGCACAGAGCTGTATTCACGTGTCCACCTCTTGTCCACGTGGGAGATGCCCCAGAAAGTGAGGGACTCTTGGGGTGGCTCAGAATTCAGGCTTAAATACCGTCCTGGCAGGGGGAGGGGGTGCAGGCCTCTCCGGGGAGAGAACATGCTTTCCAGGGAAGATGAGTGGCCCTTAGAGGAAGGATGGGAGGGTGGCAGTTGGTGACAGGGTCTGTCTGAGGGTGGGGTCCACTTCTGGCCTCCTCTCCTGGGACAAGAGTCAGTCTTCCTGGTGGTGAAGCTCCCGGGGAGGGGACCTGTGACCCCGAGTTCCTGTGGAGGCTCTGTGTTCAGGCAGATGAGGGGGTTGAGGGGAAGCTCTCCCTGCCTTTCAAGTACCTTCAGCTCAATGTAATCAGTACATCAAAGTGGTACATTTGGGGATGGCAGGTGCTGAATGCCTAGTCATGTTTTGGGGTGGCATGTTCTGCTGCCCTTCTGTGGACTCTGGCTGTCACTGTCCCAAGGACTTGGGGACATTTTCCCCTAAAGACCCGCCCCCTGGGGGCGGGACATGCAGAGCTCCAGGAAGTGCCCTGTGGAGTAGCGTGAGGCCTGGCCTGGACCAATGCAGGGAGAAGGCTGTGGGCACTGGTGAGAGTGGGAAGCCCAAAGCCCACTTTCCCAGGCTGCCCCTCCACACACACACACACACACACACACACACACAC
>NC_041224.1:32286361-32338167 GCF_002837175.3 Physeter macrocephalus | reverse complement strand
TGGCCTGGACCAATGCAGGGAGAAGGCTGTGGGCACTGGTGAGAGTGGGAAGCCCAAAGCCCACTTTCCCAGGCTGCCCCTCCACACACACACACACACACACACACACACACACGCACACGCACGCACACACACACACACACACACACGCACACGCACAGTGTCTTGGGTTGGGCTCCAATGTCATCAGCACGGCTCCCCACTTTTCCACTGAACCCTCCTTTCCCTCCAAGTGTCCCTTCAGTGAATTGTCAGTTCTTTTAGAAAATGATGCCTTTTAAACCATGCGGCCAATATTCATTCCAGTATGCTATCAAACTCCTTCCGAGCTTCATCTGCATTTTCCCAGCTAACTCCCTTCTACCCCTACAGGAACTCAGAGAGCTCGGGAAGTGAGAACCTCACAGAGCAGCAAGAAGCCTGAACTCTGTAACCTTGGAGAAATCATTGAACATTTGTGAGCCTCTGTCTGAGTGAAACCAGTCAACTTAATTAGGCTCTAAAACCCCTTTAACTCAAAAATTTTGAACTTGCATTTCCTTTTCGCCAGATTCCCAGGCTTTTCTTACACGGGGTTTTCTAATCTGCCCTCCCAGACTCCTCCCCCTTCAGCAGCCACACCCACCCTTTTCCGGCCTCAGCCTGGGGGCCACCACTCCAGAGGGGAATTTATGCTTCATTTACTTCATTCCTGTAGGGAGCAAGCCCCCAACAAAACACACAGAAAACAAATGTAAATCTTTACTTGTGATCATTTTTCTTCCCTTTCTTTTTTCCCCATCTTATGGATTCCGCTCTGATTTTTGCTTTTACATAATTTGGGGTAGCACTTACAGACAAGATGTTGGATGGTAGTCACACTTGAAGAGGGAGGGAGTTGGTCAGTGCAAGTTAAACAGCAGGACGATGGCACTTAAATGGCAGGATCACTTACCAATTCACGGGCATGACCAGAACGGAATGCATACATAAACCCATACATAACACATAAACACACACACAAATTTATATATATTTATCGGGCACATATCACATGTTCTAAAGGGTGTATTATGACCCACTCCCCTTATAAAACGCTTCTGACTTTCTGTCTTGATGCTTTTATTAGTTTCAGTGAATAGTCATTTGTTGCTGATCATTTTAATGTTGCCCCTGGAACTGGTTTGTTATTTTCAGAGATTCATATCCTCCATGTGGGTTCAGAAACATCTGTTCAGACCAGAACATACCAGTTAAAGCTATATTATGCTCCTCTCCACATGCACCCAGATGGTTACGTCTATGGACTATATACTATAAAGTTTCACCACCTACTGTAATTTAATTCATTTTCTTTTGTATGTTTACTGAAACTATTTAAGACAATAAGAAGTCCTAATAAATTCTAATATTAGAATGTCCTAAAAGTTAAAATCTCTAAGTACGTGTGCATATGTGTGTTTCTATTAAAATGCTATACGTTTCTGTTAAAACATGTGTATAAATCACATTATTTAAAAAAAATATTAAACATTTACCCTGAGGGGATTTTTAAAATCCAAACAAAATAAACTTCATCAGAGGTATAGCGTCAAGAAAGAAAATCATTGGAAATTATGATGCAATTATTACTTAACTCAACAATACGTACTTCATCATAGAAACATAAAAGATATTTGTCATTGATCACTGTTTTGAGAAAAATGTCAAAGCTATTCAAATGAGTAAAAAAAAGTCAATTTTCAGATAATTTTGCTTTGGAAACGATGTTTCATGATGCCTTATTGATCAGTTATCTTCATGTGTTTTTCACTGTTATACCCTGTTATTTTGCAAGCTCACAATCCTTATTAAACCAACATATAAACTTTTTCCTCATAGGTTTAAATAGTTGCAAGTGACATAAGCATACTGTAATATGGACAGATGAAAATGAAACGATCAAATTACTCTTTTCTATATGGTCAGTAATTTGGTACTGACCATAGACTATTAAAAGAAAATATACGATCAATTAACTGTAGGAATTGGACATTATTCCTATAATATGGATTGAGTAGGACCCTGGCTCCAATTCTTTGTGTTTCTCTGGGGTTTGCTTAACCAACCCCATGGCTCATCTTTGTCGTGTTGGTTTCCCTCATGGTGATGAAATGGCTGCAAAATTCTCAAGAGTTTTGTTTGCATCCCATACTACTTCCAGAGGAATAGAAAGAACTTCTCTCCTAGGGGTCCTAAACAGGACTGGAGAAACAGAACTTGCCCAGGGGATGGAATGATGCCTGATCATTACTAGTTAAGCTACATATAGCACTCCTTGAGTGAGAAATATACATTCTGTTCACTCCATTGTCATTTATGGCTTCTTATGAGGTCAAAACATAACTCAAATCTTAATTTTAACCTAAAAATGTAGGAAGTCCAATTATAATATCCCATTTCATAAAGCGGCATAGCTTCAATGCGCTAATAGCAGATTGCAAGGACAGATATTTTTGTCTTTTTAGCTCACAGCTACAATTCCAGAGTCTATCACAGTGCCTGACATGCAGTAGATTCTGTATGATGAGTTGTTGAAACAAGCAATAAAGAACATCAACCATGTGATAAGAAACAGCTTCGAGTGAAACAGGAGCAGCATCTCTGGTGCGAGCTGTTGATTGTTGATGGCAATCAGCTTGTTTGGAGCTGTAACCCAAGACACACTAAGTATTAGTCACTCCGGTCTTGTCATCCATGTTGATTCTATGAACCCCTCTTCCCATTACTCCACTCCCACCTCCTCCCCGCAAAAGCCCTCTGTACATCTTATTTCTCTGGAGCAATGTGACTCGGCACTTTCCCTTCTGCAATGGAAGGAAGTGATTGCATGTGTTGGGACACGCCACCCACTACCAAGAAACTCTATTTCTGTCCCCTTCATTCATCAGGAGGAAACACCAACGGCTCTAGCACCTTGTCAGCATTTTCTGGACATCACAACAAATTAGTGTCTGTTAACAAGGTCATGTTGATTTACTTCTACTTCGTAAATAAATTCTTGAAATATTTAGCTGATAGAAATACAATGATTGAGAGTATATCAGTGCTCGAGAAATATCTGGGATTCTTTGCACCGGAAACATTTCTTTCCTTTCTTGATCTTAAAATGTGGAGCCTTTGGTTTTTAAGAAATAGTATTTCTTACTATTTTAAAAAGAAATAAATAAGTCTGTAGAGTCCCTAAGATATTTGGACTGATTCCTGCAAACACTTATGTAAGAGTTCACCAAATGGAGAATTTATAGGGAGAGCTGACAGATTAGAAGCCTCCGGCATTTAAATTTACCAAATGAGAATAGCCAGAAAACCAGAATTACAAGTAAAACTACTTTATTTTTTTGGTCCTGGTCTCTACCTTTGTTTTCATTCCTCCATTTTCATTAAGGGAGGTGCAGCAGTAGATAATTTATATTTGGTATCATGTACTCTATTAACTGTCTTTTCAGTCCTTAAAAGGCCCTAAGACAATATTCCAGTGTTTGGTTTTTGGGCGTAACTGCCTGTTTCCAGGATTCAGCCATCAGAGGCAGTAACAAGTCCTTTTTAGAAACTCTGCCATCCTGAGCATGACTCAGCCAGGTGAATACATTTAAGGCCCCAAACTTTGCCAAATTTAAAAGGCCTCTAACCACAAACAAAGATTGATTTATTATTGTTTTCATTAGAATGGCATTTTATATAGATGAATGAACAAGGTTATAAGTACTATGCTGCACTCTAAAAAGTAATAAAAAAAAGTTGTTTTCAGTAGTTGGGAGAACATTTTGAAAAGAAACCTTTTAAATGTGCTTTTAAATGTGCTTTGCTATAAAGGGCTATTTTGGATTCTGTGCTCCGTGAGAATAATACCGGGTCTGCTTTGTTAAGCGTTGTACCCAACCCGTGAGAGACCGGCCGGCCGGTAGCAGGATGTGCTGACCGAGGGCGTTGAAGGCGTCGTGATGGAGAGACCGGTGCTGTGTCCACATCCAGGCCATCGGTCACTCTGGCCTGATAAGAGGTATGGGGTCGGCAGCTCTGGGAACGAGCATACAGAGAAGGCGGGTTATTCCTGCGGCATCTGTAGTGTGGTTGAAGCTCATGGAATGATAAGGAAGTATATTTAATTTAAACATGGAATAGCAGGGGTGTGGGTAAGGAGCTTTCCGTAAAGGAACCGTGTTAGTCCTTTAGGAAGTCTGTGCAGGGCCTCCTTCTAAAGCCTCTGCTTCCTTCAGTCTTTAAGTGCAGCGGCCAAAGCCAACTCAAATTCATTGGTTCTGTGGAAAACACCGAGAACCATATATTCCAAGCCCCCAAAGATATCTTTACTATTACTCAGATCACCAAGTCCTGTTATTTTCCCTCAATCTTTTTCTAGATGTATTTTTAGTAGAGGTTGTGACTGTCATCCCAGAATCATTGCCTCAGCCTCGCAGATAAATGGCCAAAACAGATTCTCCCCATTTCCCCCCATCCTGTGCAGTACAGCCAGGTTAATCTTCCTTAAAAGTTACTTTTGGGACTCCCTTGGTGGCACAGTGGTTAAGAATTCGCCTGCCAGGGCAGGGGACACGGGTTCGAGCCCTGGTCCAGGAAGATCCCACATGCGGCAGAGCAACTAAGCCCATGCGCCACAACTACTGAAGCCTGCGCACCTAGGGCCTGCGCTCCACAAGAGAAGCCACTGCAACGAGAAGCCCGCGTACCGCAACTAAGAGTAGCCCCCGCTCACCGCAACTAGAGAAAGCCTGCGCCCAGCAATGAAGACCCGGCACAGCCAAAATGAATAAATAAATTTATTTTTTAAAAGTTACTTTCATCTGTCTCCTGGCTCAAACATTTTCAATCACCCCGTGTATCACGATGCACCAGATTCCCCGCTTCACCTGCCTCTCGGGGTCCTCCAGGGATGGACCCTGGCGCTCACCTGACTTTGCCCATGGCGATCCTGTCCGCAGTTCACTGTCCATCTCCTCTTCTCATCCAGGGGGTGTCTGGCCGGTGGGAACACCTCCCCAGGAAGCTCTTCCTGATCACGCCAGCTCTTAGGGATGTTCTTCATCCTGAAACCCACCATCACACAGCCCTGCATTGTCTCCCCTGGTCCAATTGTTCCAGAATGTTGATCCCACTATGCTCATTCAATGAGAAGCTCTTGGAAGACAGACACCACGGTATTTCATTTCTTCAATATCACTTATAGATGTGGAAAACAAATGACCAAACCAACAAAAAAAGGTATTCCTTAAGCATTTGGTGTGACACTTAGAAATGATACCTAATCATTCTTTGCCTGATATTCTTAGTAACCTGAAACATTCCAAATTCAATAACTGGGAGAGAAAAAAAGAAACATCAGTTTTACAGACTTGTTTAGGATTTTCGTGGCTATGCCAATAATAGGATATGGCATCATGATAGCAGGGCACTTAGGGATAGAGGTGAGCTACCAAGTTAGGTGGAAAGATGAGCTTTATCCCATCATGTGATTTATTAAACAGCTGTTAGTCAATCAGAGGGACAGCTCGTGGCTTGCCATTCACAGCAAAGAGGAAATAAATATTCTCTCTTCTCTTATTTTCAGATGCCAGGATCTAATGATTAGAACGATGACATTTAACGTGACAGAAATCTTACTTTATTTTCTAGTGATTAGTACCATTCGAAGTGGTATTAACAGAGTAACGTTAACTAAAATCCTGTTTTCACAGGGTCAGAGCATCTTTGATGGGGCCAGGTAGGAGCTGTGTGTTCACTATGCCCTCATCTATTGTCTGCTATTTTTTAAAGTTTTAATGAAAAGCATGAGGGTGGCTTTAGAAGTGAACAGCCCATGCATTCAAGCTGGAAGTGCATCCTCAGAGGTTTTCCCAGGTGATTCAGAATAGGAAAGACACAGAAAGGGGGCCTGGAAGGGGAGGCCTGTGAATGAGGAAAGATGGGCTGTATCCTTTAATTTGATCAAGTGTTCTCAGGGGTCGTTCGTCAGGGTGGGTAGATTTTAGGCAGCAGATGGGACTCCCCTGCCCAATCAGCTGAGCTGGCTGGTGAGTCCGGCAAATGATGGAGGCAGTTGACGAAGTCAGCAGGTTTAGTTCTGCCTCTCCGTCCATGCTAATACTCCATTTGGTGGTGAGGACTTTGTTTTGGGCCTGACTCTGTGATGGGGAAAATCCATGACCGTGGTCCTAGTCCTTAGATGCTGGACACACATGGTTCATCGGCTGCCAGGCAGAGGCACGTGTGTTCCCGGGATCCCATATCTTTAGGAAGGTGAAAGGGTTTTGTTGTGAGTCGTGTGTGCGCTGGATTTGTATTTGTTACTTGCTTCAGTTTAACAAAACCTGTGACATGGGAAGCAGTGTGGGCCGGCCTTCACACAGCAATTTTGGCCTCATCACCAATGAACACTTGTAAAAGCACAAAGTGCAACACTGTGAAAAGTTAAGGCAGGTGGCCCCTGTGATGTAATTCACAAACTCACACCTTATTTTTCTGCAGTGAAGATCCTTGGTGGGGAACTTTATTATTCAAGTAACACTTTGCCTTTGAACAGTCTTGATGACGCTTCGAGCCTTTGTGTATTCCCACCTGGTCATGGTCATCCTTTGAAGGTGGGCTGTGATCATAATTCTCATGTCACAGACGAGGAGGCTGAGGTTGGGAGCTGCTTATGAACATAAAACAGCTAACACTTCCTGAGTACTCATTATGTCCCAGGCTCTGTTCTGCTTACTCGTATGTATCAACAAATTTCATCCTCCCTCAGACCTGGGAGGTAGGGTCTATTATTATCTCCATTTTACAGATGAAGCAGTGAAGCACAGAGAACTTAAGCAACTTGCCCAAAGTCACACAGCTAATAACTGGAACCTGGTTATTCTTCAGCACCTCTGATCTTAACCACTCTGCTGAACTGTCTTTGTCATTACACGCTTCTACCTGATGCTGAGTTACACTTTTCTGTTTATACGTCTGCATCCCTTTACAGAGTTCTGGCTGCTTCTTGAAGGAGATCGTTTGTTTCATTCGCATCTTTAAAAATACTGGTGCCCTCACTACATCCTGGCACAAAGCTGGTGTTCAGCGCATGTTTGTTCAGCCCTGCAAGAGGATCAAGGGTGCTCAAGGCTTCTGACCAGTAAGTATTCATGCTGCCATTTGAAATCAGACTTTTGACTCTTCTTTGAAATGTGCTGTCAATGTTTACTTTTTGTCAAAAATAGGTAAACTTGTTTTCTGAATGATACAGTCCTTGCTGTCTCAATTCCAACTGTGAGTATGGATCAGATTGCTAGAATGTTCAACAATAGCCAAGAAATGGAAGCAACCTAAGGCTTTATCAACAGACGAATAGATAAAGAAGATGTGGTGTATATATACGATGGAATATTACTCAGCCATAAAAAAGAATGAAATTTTGCCATTTGCAGCAACATGGATGGACGTGGAGGACATTATGCTCAGTGAAATCTGTCAGACAGAGATAAGACAAATACTGTATGATATCACTTACGTGTGGAATCTAAAAAGTACAACAAACTAGTGAATAGAACAAAACAGAAGCAGACTCACAGATACAGAGAAAAAACTAGTGGTCACCAGTGGGGAGAGGGAAGGGGGAAGGGGCAAGATAGGGGTAGGGGAGTAAGAGGTACAAACTATTAGGTCTAAAATAAATAAACTACAAGGATATATTGTACAGCACAGGTAATGCAGCCAATATTTGATAATTACTATACATGGACTACAGTCTTTAAAAATTGTGAATCACTATGTTGTACACCTGAAACTTATATAATATGGTACATCAGCTATATTTCCATAAAAAAAGAATAATCTGACCACAGGCATTCTCCTTGCTCAGAAGCCCTTCCTTTGCTGGGTCTCCTGTGGAACAACTGAGTCTTCTCCCCCTGTCCGTCCCACCAACTTCCAGCTCACATTCTGGAGCTTCTAAGCCCAAAAGAAGTTGGGGGTTACTAGGCTCCCTTAGGGATCTATTAATGCTTTAAAAGGTTTCTAAACATGTTATAATGTTTTTTTTTATTGTTTAATTGATTTAAAAATGTATTGGTGAGAATGGAAGTAAACAAAAAAGTCTTAAAAACCAGAAGTTGCTTCACGTTGCATTTCCATTTCCCTCCCTCTAGTTCTTTCCCTTCACTGATGTTTCCAATATTCACAACAGTTAACATCAACAACATATAAACAGCTCTTTCCCGTCTCGAGAACCAGAGAAACAGCCCAGGAAAAATGGATGGAGGCTATAAATAGGACATTCTCAAAGCAAGAATTCCACAAGGCCAGTAATCATGTGAATTTTTCTTTCAATGACACTAGTTATGTTTCACCAGCTTGGTTTTTCTTTCTTTCCCAGCAAATTGACGACAATGTCGACATGCCCTCATGAACAGAGTCTATGGCACAGGATTGCCACCCTCTTGAGACATCCTTTCAATTATCCAGAGATCCTGGGGCTTACATGGTCCAAAGGGCATCTGTCCTGCTTCCAAACATGAGGCAAAGAGAAGGAGAACGGTGATGACGGGTGAGTCAGGTTGTGCTCTGTTGACGGATTTGTTTGTGGGGTGGGAGTTCCTTTCCTGGTCTGGGCGCTGGACCACTGCCCTCAGGTGTGTAGCCCTCACAGTTCACAATCATTGCTCAACACTAAAGGGGGACTCTGTGGCGGCTGCCCCGAAGGCTGTTCCAGCTTCGCCCATACCCTCTGTGGGCACCAGCCCTCCCCGTTTCACAATCCATTCACCGCCCCACCCATGGCCTCTTCCACCATGAGTGTGTTGTCTTCCCTTTGAATCCTGGGTCCAAGGAGACTTCTCAGGGCTTGCCTCTTGCAGAAATACTACTTGTGATCAGAGAACGTGGAGTCCACTTAGTATGTCACGGTGGTTTGCTGTCTCCCACTTTCTACAGCACCTGATGATACAATTCCATGAATGTAACCTCACTGGACCCTCTTATACTAGCAATAAAAACTAAGTGAGTTATTGCAATGAAAAGATAATTTTTGGCTAATAAATTGGCAAAGATTGAAAATCTATAGGGAAGTAGATGCCCTCATGAGTTGTTTGTGGAGGTGTAAATTGTCACGATAGATTTTGAAGGGGAATTCGGCAGCCCAGACACAAAATCTTCGCAAGGTGGACCCTTTGATTGCTCAGTTCAGCTTCCTGGAATTCGTCCTATAAGAGGTCAAGTCCACAAAAACTGAAAAGTAGGGATGGTCATTACAGAAAAGACAAAAAGGAAATAAAAGCCATTAAGGGCTGTCAGTAGGAGACTGGTCAGATAAATCCTGTTACCTGTAGGCAGTAAGCTCTCAGGCGCCCATAAATGACCAGCTAATCCAGATCTGTATTTACGGACATACAGCAACATACAGAGCACAGCGCTGCTTGATGAAAGGAAGCAATAGATCTCAGGTAGTCAGTCCCATTTCTGTAGCAAAACCACACACAAAGGGGACCAGAGAGGGAGGTGTGGGGATGGTGAGAAGCCAGGGGTGCAGGTAGACAGGAACTGTTCCCCATTGTGGAATTACCAGTGGTTTCACGTGTTTATTGCTTTTTTAAAAAACAATTTAATATTTTTAACCAAAGATTTATTTATTCGTTGCCACTAGTGTGGCTGCGGTTCCTAAATGCCTGCCTCCAGAGGAAGTTTCATGGACATTTCCAATTGAATTTTCATGAAACATCCTGAGGTAGACATCACTGTGATCCCACCTATAAATGAAGCAAAGCGAATTGGAGCAATTTGCCAAGTTCATCAAACTAGTGACCCCTGCAGCCAGGATTTGATCTGGCCATCTGGTCTAACCACAAATTATCTTTCGTAATCAAAAAATTGGGATGATAACTATATGGATAAATATGGATAAATATATATACATGTATATATTTAAAAAGAAGAAAAAATGTATTCTCTAACCTTCACGAGTATTGGACAGAACTTAACCTCCTTATTCATAAACTGTCAAAAACAAACGCAAATGAAACAGGGGTTGCTGGGTTGTTTGCTTTTTTTTTTTCTCTCCTATTGGCAGTTGAGCATGCGTCACAGTTAATTGTCTGGTTATTAAAGATACCTTCAAACTGAACAGTCTTTCCTTACGAGGAATGATTGACTGATTTCTCTGTTTTTCTGCTCCATTGGAAACATGCTCACAGAAAGGGTCTTTCCAAATATACCCGTGAACATATTAAAAAGAAGATGTGTTACCCTTAACGACAGTGGGCACTGAGCAGGTGTAAGGCCACACATATCAGGGGAGGCAGGTGAGGCTGGGATGAGGGCCCTGTGGTCCCTGGGTCCCCTAGGCCATGCCGAGATGGAAGCGTGGATCAGCTCCACAGCAGCTCCACACCAGCGCGTTTACGGTGAGAAACA
This sequence comes from Physeter macrocephalus, assembly GCF_002837175.3. NCBI lineage: Eukaryota > Metazoa > Chordata > Mammalia > Artiodactyla > Physeteridae > Physeter > Physeter macrocephalus. The sequence goes on along the minus strand of NC_041224.1, from coordinate 32,327,751 downwards.
TATTTACTGCATCTCCAAGGACACAGAAAACATTGACAGATGCAGGAACAAAAGTGTTTCCTGCTATTCATGAGCTTTCCCCCACTCTTGAAAGAAATACTCCATGCACGTGTACACACACAAACACACACAGACTCATTGCACACAAATATGATCTCATCTTCCTCCCTGGAATCAGAAGGCCCACAGCTCCACCCCCATTTACCGTGAGGCTGGAAATGCAAGACGTGTGGTTACCTAATCATGGAGCTGGGATTAAAAGTGAGGCCTACCTCCTGCCAACTCATCAAGGTGAACCCTTCATGAAAAGAGCACAAGATGACACCAAAACACAGAGTTAAAACAGGGGCAACATGAGCTGGACGTGCTCAGGAGGGAAGCTGTCCAGAAACCATGGAGAGGATTGCACACGGACACACCAGGTGGCAAGTCCGTGCAGGGCAGCCAGCAAGGATCAACAGACCGCTGGAGGGAAGAGGCCACCTGGGGATCCCACCAGATGCCCCTTCTCATCTTCAGATGTTCATGACATTACTGGGACCCAACAAGGCCCTATGGACACTTGCCCAGAGATTGGCCATTTGAAAACTTGGTGTGTCCTGTGGGAAAGAGCCTCAGATTTGTATTTGCTTCACACTCAATTGAAAGATTTGAATCACCAGACACTATAGCAAATCTAAACTAATCTAATCTAAATCTATGGAATTATATGTGTATAAATAAAAATTACATATATATTTAATATAGTTAAGTACAGAAGGTGACTAAAAATGTAAGCGAATAATAAGGACCCTTAAAAATAGACTAGCACATTAAGGAGAAAAAATAGAATGTTGAGAAATGAGAAATAAAGAGCTAAAATAAAAAAAAATCAGTTTAATTCAATCTTAACTGTGAATTGCACAGCTGAAGAGGCAATGAGTGAACTGGAAAATAAATGTGATGCAGTATTACAAATTGTAGTAATAGAAAAAAATGGAACAGGGCAAAGACAATTCAAGGGACCTAATGAAGAATGTGAGGCATCTTAAAATTCATCCATCAGAATTCTAGAAGAAAAGAGAGACTTTGAGGAGTGAACATGTGAGGATTTCCCAGATTTGCTGAAAGACACCAAACCTCAAGTTCAAAAGTTCAATGTCAGGCAGGATAGAGTAAAAAAATTCCACAGCTGGACCGCTCAAAATGAAATTTCAAAGAAGGAAGTTACTGAAGCCTCTTAGCAAGAAAAGTCAGGGTCTCTTCAAAGGAATGACAATAAGACCCAGAGCTGCTCTCAGCTGCAACAATGGAGATCAGAAACAGGTGAAATTATTTTATATTTGCAGCAAAATAATAATGATCAGCCTAATTGTAGCCTCACTAAAACTATTTTTCAAGAATAAGTGTAAAATAGAGACAAAAACTGAGAGCATTTGCCAACAGAACCTAGATAAAGGAAAATTTTGACTCACAGAATTTTAAAAGTTTAGCTTAAAATACTGGACAAAAAGATTACAGACATTCATTGTTGCTAAACCTTGGTATTGTACTGGAGGAAAGAAAAGATACTGATCACACTTTGACTTCTTTATGAAAACCATTTAATAACACTAAAATGATAGAAATTAAACTTGATAGAAATTTTTTAAATGGAGTGAGAAAAAAACCTCAATAAATTCAAAAGAATTCAAGAAAGAGGAAAGACAAACAAAATAAACTGGTATAGTGCAAGTGGTAAAAATAGAACAGCACAAAATCAGAGGGTAAGTTAAGTTCACATGTACCAGTAAATGGAACATACCGGATGAGCCTCTTCTCTACAGGGCACAGAAGGGCATCTCTCTCTGTCCTAACAGTCCTGGGGGCCAGGGCAGGGCTGGTGGCAGCTCTGTCCTCCTCTCTTCTTGGCGGCATCCCTGGCTCCAAGGTGCCCCCGTCATCTGTCAGGATTTTGGAGTCACCAAGGACAGGGGATGCAGTGGAGACCAAGGCTTCCTATTTTGAGGCTGTGACCCAGCTCTTTGCCCACTTTCCTTTGCCCACACCCTCTTTCCCTGGGCTCAGTCACACTCAGAGGCAAGGAAGTCTGGGGACAGTCAGCTCCATGCAGGGATGAGAGAGGGTACCACGGGTCGAAAGAGGAAGTGGAGAAGGGATGCTGAGCACACCAACTAGCACTCCCCACTGCAACAGTCAATGCAAATGGACCAAACATTCTGGTTAAAGTGTACGTATTTTAACCGCATTTAGAAACACCTAGCTAATTGCTATTTACCAGAGACACAACCAAATGATGAGAATTTAGAAACTTTGGGCATTGAAAATTTTTCATCTTGTAAACTGATGCATGTATATATAAACTTCTAAATATGTCTGTATATATATATACATACATATATGTATATACATATATACGTGCATATATGTGTGTATACTATTTTTTTGCATTTACTTTAAGTCCACACACACACACACACACACACACACACACACACATGCAACAGATACTTAATAAAAGAAAGCTGGTGTAATACTATTTTATCAAGCAGAAGAAACTTGAAGTCCGAAAGCATTACTAAAGGTAAAGAGGGTCATTATACAACATAAATGTTTCAATTTCCCAAGGAAAATATAACTAAGCTTAGGTGCACCTAATAAAAAAGTATTAAGAGGAAACATTGTCAAAGCTACAGGGAGAAATTGACAGCTTTCAACATTATATTAGGAGGTTTTTAAGACAGGAGAGCTGGGTTCTACTTTCTAGATATGTGATATTTGGCTGTTACTTTAGCTGTCTATGATTATTAATGGTAAAATGGTACAATAAAATAATAAAAGCTTCCTAACGTGGTACTAAATAAACAGCATGGATAATGTACTTAGCAAAGTATCTAGTGGGAAGGAAATGTGCCATAAAATTAAATACTATTATTGTTATTATTACAGTGTTCTTTATGAAGGTGGCAACACGATAAAGCAATATTGGAGAAAAACAATTCTAACTGCATTGTGTAATAATAGACAGGAGATAGGAAACTCTGGAGGAAGGGTAACTGGAGCGGGGGCGGGTATTTGGAAGCTATTTCCAAATAGGAAATAGTAACCTTTTCATTTCAGGTTGTGGCCATGACTACAAAAAATAAATAAATAAATAATGAAGGCAATGATGAAAAACAAATAAAGAGCTATTTGATGGTAGAGCTTCTTGCTCTATTTGCCTTGGAGGCGAAAGGTATTGCAAAAAAATGTATGTGTCCAGAGAAGAATAAGAATCCTCCAAATTATTCCAATTTTATCTTTAAATGTTTAAAAAGTTACTGCTCTGAAATCCTACTTTTTTTTCCCCTGCCTGAAGAATATTCTGGAAGGCAACTCCCCCCTTGGTCCTGACTCGTTACCGTGAAGATTTTTAGGCCTGTGTGGAGATGTACCGAAAAGATGTGAAAACCTGAAGCACGGCATAATGTCAGCTAAAATAAAACTCATCCTCCCCGTCAGCGCTGCCCATGGGATCCAAAATATGTTCCCTGATTTAGTGTGGAAACATTTACTCTGGTCACTGGCTTCTAAGTGATCGTGTAAACAGGTAATTCCACACTGATTCCTTCGGTTACAGCCGTGATGGTGCTGACTTTTCCACTTGCTTTAAACGTCTAGGCATGACAAGTGGGTTCGAAAGGAGCTCGGCCATCTTTGATTCAGTTACATGCAATTGTCTGGCTAAGGAACTAGCATCATCAATGTCACTTAACTTCAGATTGTTTCTAAGTATCTTTGAAAACCTTGAGGCACACAGAAACACTACTTCACCGCCGAGGTTTGTCAGCTAATAGCCTTACTGCTTTACAAACAGAAGGTGGTTAAACAAGCATTTTTCGAAAAGACATATTTGGTGGCTCTAAACCAGAGCAATAAAAATTGCACAATCTAAAGGAAGGAACAGTTTGTTTTGCCCTGTTTATTGCCAGTTAAATGCCAGAAGACTTTTAAAGTTACAGCAACCAGTATAAAGGAGGGAAAAAAATCAAATAAAAATGTTATGACCTTAAGAGAAACCTATTGCTCTCCCCCATTCCAGAGTTTTACAAAACTTTCTACACTTTTTGGCACGAGAAACTACGTATGTAGTATGTTTTACTCTGCAAATGCCAGCAAGGCATCATATAAAATTATAGCTGTAGGAATAGTGGTGCTGTAAAGCTGAACAGGAAAACTGAAAATTTCCGTGTAGAGTGAAACAGTTGATGCTACATTTGCTCCAATAAAGCAAAATTTATTCTAAGAGGAAAAGAGTGGAATTGAATGTATGTTTTATTTTCCCCTAGATAAAACGCTTTTAAAAGTAGCGTTATAGGTGGTTCTGGTTGCCTCTTGCATCCTGAGTCCGATGGGACACTTTCCGGTAGGTTTCAGCCATGGTTGCATCTATTCACCTCGGGACCAAGGGGACCCTGATTTAATGGGTCTGGGGATTCTTCTTGGATTTTTCCTTCTGGAAGTTTCCGGGGTTATTGGGATGGTTGTAAAGTACGCAGGAGCTTCTCCTTTTGCTCTGTCCACCCCAGGGTCGATTACATTCCTGGTTCTAATGCCAGAACAGATGCAGTCTCTAAAACTGCCTTCAGATCTGTCCGTCCCGCAGACCTGCTCCCTCCCTGTCCCAGAGCCTAGGAACTCCTGAGTGTCAAGTGGCCGACTGGCACCCTTTTTTCTTGAGAATTAATAAGGTCCCTGGGCCAGTTCTCATCGGATGAGCCCTATGGTGAGATCACATTTTACTTGGGGAATAGAAAGTGGCTTGTACAGAAAAAAAGCCTTAACTGTAATTGCTTTAGTGCAAACAAGTCTTAGGCTAAAGCTCTTTTTTACGCATTAAATAATATTCCCAGCCTTTAGTTAACAAGTGAACATGCCTGAAAAAATTGGACACATAATTCAAGTTGAATGCCCTCCTACTTGTATGGGCCATGGACCAGCAGCCCTGGCATTACCTGGGGGCTGATTAGAAATGCAGATGCTCAGACCCCACTCCTCCTACTAAATCAGAAATCTTTTTAACAAGATGGCTTAGTGATTTACACGCACGATAAAATTTGAGGCCCTCTGGCTTAATGCATGTTAAAGCGTCTTTATTTCTCTCTGAATCCCTAGCGCCAAGCAGAGTGATTCTCCTTGCCTTGTGGTCATGGTTGGGGCGGGGGGTGGGGGGGGTGGGGGCGGGGAATGGTTGACTCAGAGGTATGAATCCTTATGTGAAACATGTTTTTGTGTTTTCTGTATTTTCCGGCGTTTTGACATCTTGGGCCCACGTTGACCTGGGAGAGGCTGCCCCTCCCAGGTTGGTGAATTCTTTCCTTTTTTAAAAAAAATTTTTATTGGCGTAGAGTTGATTTACAATGCTGTGTTGGTTTCTGCTGCACAGCAAAGTGTATCAGTTATACATATACATAGATCCACTCTTTTTTAGATTCTTTTCCCACATAGGTCATTACAGAGTATTGAGAAGAGGTGGTGAATTCCTAAAGGTAGCAAAAATGTCCCTTCCAGCAGAGGGTATCTTTCATATGCAAGCCAACCAATTGGGAGCCCCCTCCAACCCCCTCCTCTAGGGGGCGCTCGCACTCAGGGCTGCTGTCCGCCTGCCCGGGTCACCCAGGGCGGGTACCAGGCACCCGGGGCGGCCCCTGTGCCTCAGAGCTGCTGGAGCTACTTAAACCAAACAATCCTACTAAGTCTGCCCAGCCGGCCTCCTGCAAAAACCGTGATAAAGCCTCCTGCCCAAGTACCCCCTCCCTCTCTCTTCTAACTGGCCCCGCTGTGTCCCCACCTGGTCCCACGTGCCCCCTCCTCTTGAGAAGTCTGAGGGACAGGATATCTTCTCAAGGGCAGTTGTCTCCTGATCTGTTGGCCTCAGGTCCCTGAATAATAGTGAAACTTGCATTTTAAATCAGGTGTGCGCCTGGGAGGCTCCCTTCTAGCACAGGAAGATTCTGACTGCGCAGGGACCTGAATGGGGTGGAGAAGGGGCTCCTCCCACACCCCAAAGGGAGAGGCTCTGGTAGGGTCACTAGGAGGGTGACCTTATTCCCCTCACGTGTTGGGAGAGAATTAAATCTGAGAACAATTGACTAAGGGAATGCAAACTGTGAGGGATTTGCAAAGGAAGAGGGAGTGGTTGGGAAGTTATTTTGGAGGATGGGATGGTGCCAGAAGGCAGCTCAAGGGCCTGAGGACTGGAGGGCAGGTCTGCACCTGTAGGGTCTCCACCAGCCTCCCCGCCTGGAGCACAGAGGCTCCTTCTCCAGGGCTTGTCGTATATGAGTTATCAGAAGGCAGGGACAGTGTTCATAGGTTTGAGGAACCTGTTCCTGCTACAAACCAAACACTTTCAATGGGCCTTTCATATATGTACATATAATTCTGGGTGTGTATGACTTAAAGAAAAGAATGAAGAATAAAGAATTTTTAAATTGAGACATTTTACTTGAAAGGGCTATCATCTGATCACAGGACACCGGTGGCTAAGAGCTACGGAATAATGTTTGTTTCTGTCTGGAGCATGTGCTAGCCGCCATCACATGATAAAACACGCCAGTAGCTGGGGGGCCCATCAGCTGTTTTTATCTATTTTCTTTGTCCTCCAGGGATTTGGCTGAAACTGGAAGGCAGACTGCAGACTGGGAATTCTTTTATCCCCTTATCATCTCTTGGAGCAATCATTACTTCTGAGTTAGGAAAAAGTGAGTCCTTTTCCTTAAAAATTTTAAATATGTAATACGTATATTAATTTGAAAACCTATTTTAAAAGACAAGTAGATCTACCATCTTCAGATATTCCTTTTAATGGAACAAGAGTCTGAAGGGGACGAGAGGGTCATTCTTCTTGGATATTCCATGTCTGTCTCCACTGGCTGCGTAGATTCCAGCCATGCTCCATCCCAAAGTGTCTGCAAGGCTTCCGGGTGTAGTTATTAAGTTTGGGAGAAGAAACTTGAAAGGGAATCTCTTTCTGCCTCAGAAACATCTGTCCTGGGTAAGTCCTCTGTGAAGGATAAACAGGAGGCTCTGCCTTCCGTAATGGCCCATTTTCTATGGGGAAATAGCTTTATTTTGACTTGAGAAGGACTCAGGGTGTGTGGCTATAAAAGCCTGGAAAGTCACGACCTGGTTTTCTCCCGGCACCGACACTGGGTGATTTGAGCACCTCACGCTCTGTAAGATGATGACAAACGTTAGATGTGTGTTACACTTTCACAAGATAATTCTCCTCCCATGGCAGCAGCTCTCGGTCCTGTGACGTCCAGGGTCTCATGGAGCACCTTCTCTCCAGACGGGATGCATCAGCCCCGTCCCCGCCGACAGGCACACCGTCTCCTGTGGGCCCAGCTCCTCTGCCTCCTTGAGGGTGAATCTGCTCCCCGCCGTCCACGCACGTTTAGCAAATTCAGGGCGAGAGTATAGTGTGGCAGCCTGTGAACAGGGCGCGTGTTCTGTGCGCAGGAGGCCGAGTGCACCGTGGGGACCTTGGGCATCACAGTGGACCTGCCTCATGTTTATAGTTTTAGTTATGTATGAATATGCCTTAGCTTATTTCACAAAGTGTAAATTATAAGCAGGAAAACATAAGCACGCAGAGCCTGCATTTGCAGATCTTTAACTGAAATGCTTACATTCGAGTGTGATGCTTGGATAAACATTAGACGTGAGTGTGACTTCGGCTGGTTCTGGTGAACTATAAATAAGAACAGTTTTCAGCTGAAAGAGCACAGGATGATCATTTTACTGCTTAACATCCCTGCTAATTTGACCTTTGGAGGCGTCAATGGTTGCATCCTGTATTCCAGCTTGCAGGAACACAGGAATGGTTTTCTTCCTAATTCCTTTGGTGGCTTGACGGTCTGTGTTCATATAACTGGATTGAGTTCTGGAACCTGGCTGAGAAATACTGGACCATGATTCATGAGAGGCAATATCATTGGGTCAAAAGTCCACGGGCTTCGGATCGAGAAGGATCCACGTTCAAGTTCAAATTCTGCAGTTTACTGTCTACATGAACTTTACTGGACCGTTTCTCTTTCCTGGTCCCTGAACCCAGGACAAATGAAAAGACTCAGAACAGGCAGTTCAGGGGTTGGTTGAGGAGGTAGAAGTACACCCACGGGGTAACAAGGAAGATGCCACAGTCAAGTGGTGACGCACGGGGAACACTGACTCCGAGAGACAGCAGAACACGTTGGGATTGTGAGGAAGCTTACACTCTGCTCCTGAGATGACACAATCCACAGTGGTTTGTACCATCTTTTCATCACTGAGACAGAGGTGGCCACAACGCAGAAGATTCTCATATGCTGGGGCATTGCTAGCACTTTCTTGCGTTCAGTATTAAAGCCACTCGGTGTTTTAAGTAGACCAAGGACCCCTGAATATTCAGCTTCCTGCTTCTGGGATGCTGGCCTCACTCTGGTTCCCTTGCCTGGGGGCCTTGGGCTCTCGGGGGAGATGCTAACAGCGGGTGTCTGCCCTGCAGAGGGAGGCCCAGCTAATGAGGGTCGGGCAGGGAGGGGTCCGGGCAGAGGAGGATGGGATGGGGGCGTCTGCCTTCACTCCCTCCAGCCCCATCCACGCAGCCCTGAGCACGTAGAGAAGAGGGAGCCCACCGCCCCATCCTGAGGGGTCTCCAGGTTGGGGGCAGCAGCTCCGGGAAGGTGGTGGCCTGAGCGCCGTGACAGGACACGAGGCCCCTTTGAGAAGTTGCCACCATCTGAGAGGACACCCTCCTCTGACCTGTTTCACAGCAGAGCTGACTTGCGGTGACTACTGCAGGACTCGGGGACTTCCTGGGAGAGAGCAGTCTCCAGTGTCGACTTCCCTGAGCTTCTGTTTTCTCACTGCAGCCTGGGAGGGGACATCCTTCCACAGGGCTGTGGTGAGGCTTGATCTCAGGTTCCCCTCCTGCCTTGGCTGCCTCATCCCACACGTGCTTTCCTGCCCATCCCCAAAGCTCACCACCTCCCGCTCGCCCTTCCACGTTCGGGGTTCCTCCTCCGAGACCCCCAGGACTTTGGGCCCAACTTGGTTTTCCTCCAGCGGTTCCTGCCCCGTTCCACCGCTGCACCTGTGGACCGCCCTCCCTACACCCCACCTCCAGGCTGATGGATTGCCTGCACCCTCCCTGCCCTAACGTCTGTCTCACTTCCAGAAGCCAGTCAAGGACACACCCGGGCCTGGGGAACTGCTCTCCCTCAGGAAGTCCCCTTGCTAATGAGACGCTCTGTCCTTCCCGTGTCCTCTACGCCCTCACCGAGCACGGTGGCCACTCCATCCTGTGTCCGGGGCTTTGATCAGCCTGGTCCTCATCTCTACGCCCCTCCACGCCCCACGCATCTCACCTCCATGCCCCACGCATCTCACCTCTGTCCTTCCAGCCCTGGACACAGAGGATAATTAAAATTCACTCTCACCGCCCCATCAATGTTCTTAACTCACTCACTCTACAAATATTTACTGAACGACAAGGCTGTTCAAGGCCATCTCTTCCACTTCCTTCTCTTGCATCTTCACACCCACTTACAGCTCCCTCTCCTTGGCTTAGTCACTCGTTCTACGCCCGTGTTTGATGAACTCTACGCAGTATTGATCATAAAAGGTACCATTACATTATGAGCCACAGAGAATGAAAAAAATGCTGCCAATAAACGTGAGAACTGCCATCAATTGTAAGATGCGTTCTGTTTTCAGGGCTGTTAAAATACGAAAAAATAAGCATCTGATAACATAAAAAGCAGCGGTGTTTTTGAGATCAATGCTGAGACACCTCCCAATCTTCCTTTCCTTCAGACACTAAACTTCTAGAAATAGACTGAGCTGTCAATTTCTGCTTTCCTTCTTCCCTGGTATTCTTTATCCCACCACAATTTATCCCTCTTCTAATAAAACCACTGACTTAAAGATCACGAGTCCTGTTATAATCACCAAATCTAAGAGACCATCTCTTATAACACTTTAGTTCACCTTTCTCAGGTTTTCAAACTAATTTTTTTGCTGACCATTTTCTGTCTTTGTTCTTCAAGGTCCCGTGGGCGATACTGCCCCTTCCACTCCTCCCCTGCTACTTGAAAGCCCCAGACTGGCTTCCCCAAGCAGCTCTAGCTGAGGTCACATTTCACCTGTTTCCCCAGTCTAACGATCAGCTCCCTACCACCTCACCTGGCCTCACTGGTATCGGGTGCAGACAGGCATGTCTTCCTTCTGGAGATGCATCCTTCTCTGTTGTCCGGGAAAAAGGCCCTCCTGTTTTTCCTCCCGGTTCCCTGAGCACCTTCCTCACACCCCTCGTTCCTTCTCACGTCTGACATCCCCGGCTCAGGCCTGGGGACTCTTTTCTTGGTGATGCCATCCAGTCCATGGCTTTAAGGATCGCCCACCCCTCTCCCAAAGCCTCTAAGCCTCTATCAACAGCCCAGACCTTCCCTTGAACACCAGATGCTCACGCCTTGGTACCCTCAATTCCGCTGGTTATCTAATTGGCATCCCAAGTGCACGATGTCAAAAGATAAATGCCCCACTTTCCAAACTTCTTTCCAGAAAATGACAGCTCTCCCCTCCTGTTCCTTGGGGGGTTACCTGTGACCCCTCTCCTCACACACCCCAGATTCTATTCCTCCGAGTGAGCGGCTCCTACTATTAAACTATGCCCAGAATCCAGCCCCTTCTCTCCACGTCCTCAGCTGGGAGAGGGTTAAGGGGCCCTCACTGAGCCCCTGAATTGTTGCCACAGCTCCTTCCTGTAATTCCTGCTTTGCCCCTCCCCACACACCTCACCACTAACTTATTCTCAACATCAAGCCCAGAATAAGAGCTTTGAAACATAAGCGTGGTGACATGTCACTCGCTTTAACCTCTTTAGCCACGTCGCATTACACTCAAGGGAAAGCCAGGGTCCAGGTCAGAGCTGCCCCCCATCCACGCGGCCACGCACCCTCCCTCGCCCTCCGAGATGCTCTTCTCTCTGCCAAGAATGCTCTTCGTCCAGATTCCCTCCTTCATGTACTTCTTGTTTCTCCTTAAGCATCACATTGTCTTATTCCCTGACTCCAACCGTTTTTATTATCTTTAGTGTCATAACTATCTCATCCCTTCATTTCTTGGCACTTATTTGAATCCTTGGTCATCTTAAACTTTTACCAGTAGCTGCCTCTGGTCATGTTTTAAAGGTGTGGGCAGCAATTCTAAATGCAAATATTTGAATAAGGATTCTGAACTGTGTCCATCAATGGACAAGGTAAGAATATGGCTGCGATTTAAAATTTGGGAGTTCACATAGATTTTCAAAAAGAAATTCCACAAAGAATTCTCCCTTTCAACTGTCAAGTTTCAAATTTCAAATGCTGGACCTCACCCAAGGTCCTAAGTAGTGAACGTGGGAAAATATCCATTGAGTTTTTCTCTCCAATGACTAAAAATGCCTCACTAATTCCATGGAGACCGATCTTAATGTTTTCATTAAAGCAAAGGATTTGTGAATAAAAACTTGTGATAGAATATATATTTAGAGAGTGGAGCAGTTTAAAATCATACTAAGTGAAGTAAGTCAGAGGAAGACAGATATCATATGATACCACTTATACATGGAATCTGAATAAATGAACTTATTTACAAAACAGAAATGGACTCACAGACATAGAAAACAAACTTACGGTTACCAAAGGGGAGGGGGTGAGATAAATTAAGAGTTTGGGATTAAAATATACACACTACTATATAGGTAACCAACAAGGACCTACTGTAGAGCACAGGGAACTATATTCAATATCTTGCAATAACCTATATGGGAAAATAATCTGAAAATATATATATATATGTATAACTGAATCACTTTGCTGTACACCTGAAACTAACACGACATTGTAAGTCAACTATATCTCAATAAAATTTAGAAAAATAAATAAATAAAATCTTAAATACTGACAGATCGAATACGGCTAAGTGGGAACTTTAAGTACTGGAGGTGCTCTGACATTTCAGAATAGGAGAATGTGCCCAAGAAGAAAATCCTCCTTGAAGAATACATTCTGTTTTCCAGTTATTTCAGGTGATTTCAAACCATTTTTCTCTCTCAATCTACCCACTCTTGATGTAAGATGGATTTGGACACGTCGGTTTAAGTGGGGGACAAGCCTCCAGGGGTCACGCAGAGTGCTTGGCGGTGTCCTCCGGGGAGCCCTGCGGGGTCTTGGGAGAGGATGTCTCTGCAGACAGCCCGGGAGCCCCTTTCATCTGCCTCCCTCGATTCTGGTCGAAGACCCTTCACCACTTTAAAGGCCAAGTCAGTGAAACTCTTAAGTGTTGAGAAGGTCTTTAATCAGAGTGAACAAGAAGTCTCCACCAAGCTTTGGAGGTGGAGCAAACCTCTAGAGCCACAAGTGACCATCTAAGCAACCCCTAAAGCTGTGTCTCAGTCACGTGACTAACGGCCTCCACCTGGGGTCCCAGTGTGGACGGTGGGAGTGACCAGACTCCCTGACATCCACGTTCCCATCTCTCTCTCTGTGCTTTACTGACCGGCAGGAAGTTAAATGATCATATATTCCACTGCCCTTTCATCAAACTGTCAAAAGACTACATAGCATTGGAAGGGTTACATAAAACACCCACATGTGTATTTTTAACATCTTTCCGTACAGAAAGCAGCGCAGGAAGGTATGTTAGTGTCATCACTGGGAATTCGTAAGGTCTTAGCAGAAACCTCAGAATACAAAACAGACTGTTGGGAAATTCCAGAGATGTGAATTTCTTTTCCCACATTTTCTCTAGAGATGCTTTCTATTTTTTTCTCTGTGTGTGCACGCGCGCGCTGTACGGCAAGGGAGATTCAGTCTCCTTCGAATGACTTTCTTTTCTGTGCTCTGATCGGATGTCGGCCACTCATTCCCAATGTGTGCCCTGCTCTTCAAAGAACAGTAGGGAGACAAATGGGGAAACTTTCCATCCAGGAGAACGTTTATCGTCATGATGTCTGAGTTCTAGAAGCCCACGCGTGGCCTTTCATCACGTCTTCTATGAGACACATCACATAGTCCTTGGTGGTCTCCTCATGATATTTAAAATTCTACAATGCAAATCCTTAGCTGTTAGTAGAGCCAGAAATAGAAACCTGGCTGAAAAGACACTCCTTTTGGAGTTCTTCATTTTTTATGCGTTGTATCTTGAAACGTTGTCATCAAAGTTTGCATTTGTTCATTGTATTTGAAACAGTTTTCCTCCCCAACAATCCCACCCTCCACTATGACCAACCAAGAGACTCAGAAGCAACTGGGGCTCAGGTGTGCAAACCAACCTGAATAAATCACAGATGCGTGTGGCTAAAAAGGGATCGGAAATGACAAAGCAAGAGGTCCCAGTTTCTAAAATCACAGGCATATGCCCCATGCACCGTATATATCCGTACACGTCTCCACATCAGCAAAGAATTTGTTCAGGTTCGTCTTCTCTCACTTCCCTCCTCTTTCCTCTCCTTCAAAAGGGCATCTGGTATAAAAGCCTGACGTGTGTTACTCTGTGTCTTGTTTATCTGACTGACGTCTTACTCATTTACTGTCACTCGTACCCGTCCCCAAATTTAGAGGGCTCTTCTGGTTAAAAAAAAAAAATCACAGAATCATAATTAAGTTGTCTCACTTGTTCCATAATTTCAATCTAAAAAGCCTGCAGATAACAATTGAGAACATGTTTTTGTGTAGGTATCTTGAGATAGAAAATAACACAAATGTTAGCAGAAATGGTTTAATTTTCACTCAAAGAGAATTTAAAATATTTTTTGTTATGTGTCCTTAAAATTATGTAACAATAATTTCATATCGAGATAGAAAATAACACAAATGTTAGCAGAAATGGTTTAATTTTCACTCAAAGAGAATTTAAAATATTTTTTGTTATGTGTCCTTAAAATTATGTAACAATAATTTCCCCACTGATTTTCTAAATTTTAGCCACAATAACTGAGGTTCAACTGTCCACTTTTTATCAGGGACAGATTTGAATTTAGAATTCTGAGCTTTATTAACTCCCTGGTACCCGGCAGCCTTCCAAGTGTCCATGACAGGAGGAGAGGGGAAAGCGCCTCCACCTCCCATCAAAGTCAGAAATGCTTTCCTCTCCTCGCTCACATCAGAGGCGGGGATAAATATTTATTTTAATCTGGTTCCCTGGGAAGCAGGCCTCGAGAGACGAGAGACAGAGGTTTGCAGGCAATTTCCGCAGCCTGCCCCAGTAGCTTCGAGGCAGAGCTTGTGGGGGGCTCAGGAAGCAAAGAGGTAGGCAGGAGGTGGGATCCCCGCAGAAGAAGTAGGACAGGGATTCGGTCACAGCGAAGTCCCCACTGGTCCCGCAGGCGCTCAAGCCGGATGCCCTTCCGAGTTGCTCTCACCTGAGGCCCTTATGCCCTCGCGTTGGCCAGTTACTGGACCCGAGTTGTCCCAAATGGGGGACACATTCTCGGGCAAGGGGGCTCTCTGCAGCTGAGGGTGATTCTCAGAAAAGGACAGGAGTGATCACCGTCCCGGGGCGAGTCTGGACAGCGGGGCTCTGGAAGGTGGGCATCTCAGGCACACACCGTTGCATCTGTTACACATACACACACAGGGGTACCACAGATCTGTGCATACGTACGTGTAGACACACATGTGTGCTGTAAATCCATCCTTGTATCTGTTGTTTGTACTATTGCGCGATGGGACTGTTTCCTGGAAAAGAAGAGGATGTAGAAGGGATCAAATAGTCTTCTGGATTGCGCTGCTTGTTCCTTAGACCAAGTACCTTGGTCCCGTCTCAGCCTCCTGTGGCCCCCGCAGCCGCATCCCCCCACTCCTAGGAATGATCCATCGGATGGAAACTAGTCTTTAGGAAGAAGAACATTTTTATCCTCGTGCGCAGACTATTAATAACAATTCCCAATGCCACCGTGTTCCTCATCCCAGGGACGCTCTCTCCGGGATGTGGATTTGATCTGCTTTCGGCCTCTGCGTCCCCTAGTTGTGTTCTGGGCCGTGACTCAAGCCCTGCGCGTCCGGAGCCTGTGCTCCGTGGCGGGAGAGGCCACAACAGTGAGAGGCCCGCGTACTGCAAAAAAAAAAAAAAAAAAAAAAAAAAAAAGGAAAAAAAATATGTAGGTTGGAGAGATTCTTTGTGTCCCGTGGAAGGTTGGCTTCAGCTCCTTCATTGGAACCATTAACCGTGTTTATAATCAGGAGAACTTCATCAATGACAAAGAAATACAAACGTCTCACAAGGAAAGTCAATACTTAACTATCACTGAATTATAATTTATAAAGCACCAGAAGCAATTTTGATGTAGTCATGATTTTTTAAAAAGATAAAAAGAATTCGAAAAAAATTATGTAGCTGGTCTCAAGGCAGCATGAAATTGTGCTGAGGACCTTAGACTCTGGAGCCTGAATCGCAGCTCTACCCCTACTGGCTGTGTGACCTTGGGCAAATCACTTTACCTCTCTGGAATTCAGTTTCTTCAGGTGCAAAAGGGAGAGAGTGAGAGTATCTACCTTATAGTATTTCTGTGAGGCTTATGTGCATTAATATAGGTAAAGTGTTTAGAGCATTAAGTGGCATAGAGTAGGCATGTAAAAACATTAGCTAATTTGTAAGAACTATTCTAAAACTATTCTAAACTATTCTTTTTACAGGAGCGTTTTGGCCCTGATAGACATATATCCCTTCGCATTTCTTCTTACCCTGAGAATCTCACTGACAGCAAGGATGAAACAGCCATGGAAGGAAACCAGCAGGTCTTCAGCACCTGGTGTGCGGACTTCATGTATCCATCACAACTGAACTCTCACCTCAAACAGTCCTGCAGGCAAGCAGTGGGGAACATCAGAGCAAGCAGCTTCTCGGAGAGCACGTGGCCTCTAAGCGGCAGACTCAGATTTGAACCTACCTCCACCTGGCTCCAACGTCACTTTAACAGATGACCTTGAACAGGCGGAGCTTAAAGGAAAGGGCACCTTTCGGGCTGAGATCCCTGCGATGGCCCTGCTGCGTCCTCGCCTCCCAAGTCCCCTCCTACCGATACCAAAAAGGAAAGGAGTAAAGCTGTTATCTTTGAACTAAGTGTGCCTCTAGGCTCAACATATTATGAAATTTGGTGAATTCAATGCTGTCTCCTCTGTCCTGCCCCCAAGCAGGAGGGGCGACCCCAGAGGCCCAGTGATGGCTCAGCGACTTCCTGTTTTCTTGCTGCTGTTGTTTCCAAAATTAGCAAAACGCATGCTGACCATTTCCGTGTCAACACAAGGAGAGACGACGTCCCACATCCCGGCTTCTCTGGCGGCTTTCGGTTTTGTTTGTCCACCAGCCATTGTTCTGGTGACAGAATCTGCCTTTGGTAGGAACTGCCTCTCCCCGGTCCATAGGTTTTGCTGAGGTTGATTGGCCTCCAGACCCAGGGAAGCTGCCCGCAGTCGCAGCAATCTGCTTTCTGGTCCTCAGTCTCTCATTCTCGGATAAGCCCATGGCCCTCAGCGGTCATTCAAGGCCAGTCTTGGGGCTACTGCAGAATTATTGGGAACACTGGACTTTCTAATTGTGAAAAGAATAAAGACCGGCTCTGCCAGTGGCCATCTGGTCACCCTGTGAAGAAAGCACTTAGAGGAAACAAGACAGGAGAGTTTCCTGTTCTGAATCTAGTCAAAGACCCGAGACATCACCCTTCCCAGGAGGGTGGGAGTCACAGAGGCCTCCTGTTCTTCCTTTTTACCTAAGCTCCTTGAGTGAGATTTCTATTACTTGCAGCCAGCAAAGGTGGGCTGAGCATCTTACCTCACCTGATGTTTTGCTCTCTTTGAATCCCTTCAACATTTAGGGCTGGGCCCCCCCACCAGCTCATTCACAATAAGAGTTAGGCAAGGATGTAAAATCATTACAACCACCAGGCCCCTGAATTCTCGATTGGTAAACAACACTATGAAATGTATTTATGCCTCATTCTTCCTTTTCCTTAAATATGGTTGAGAGAGATTCTTTGCAGGAGGTATGTCCCCTTCATAAATGAATTGCAGTAGGCTGACTGGCTCAACAGGTTGCGGTTTTCCTCTAAAAATCTCTATTTGAAGCTTTTTAAAGGGTTACTTAAACCTCACTGATTTGGCTAAAATGGTGAGGTGTCTGTGTTGGCTGGGAGACATAGGCTTGTTGTTAGTACTTGTTTAGTTGATCCAGTTTCCTTATAGCTCCTTGGGAAACTGTGCAATATCAAGCTTTCTTCCTTGGGCCTGTGAAGCTTATGAGTTTTTATGCTTTGGTGAGGAAGAGACAGAAGGACACACTAGGAGGGACTGAGCTTTTGCCTCTACACATCTTCCATCCATGTATGCTCTATCTGTCTATCTCTCTGTCTTGATCTATCTATCATCTATCTATCTATCTATCTATCTATCTATCTAATTTCTACCTATCATCTTCCTCCCTTCCTGTTTATATTTAGCCACAACCAGCCCAGGAGAGACAGGTCACCTGCACTTGGTGAGTTCCCTTGTAGAGAATGAACACTGAACAAGAGCCCAGACACAGACTCAGGCAAAAGAGATAAGGCACAACTCAGAGGGGTCAGTGGGAGTCAACACTCCAATTATTTCGCAAATGCAATCTGATAGTAAGTGGAATCATTTCCTTAATTGGAACTGGAATTCACTGTCCCCAAAAGTATGGTGAGTGGAAGGCTCAGTAGGCGACTGGGGCGTTCTTTGCGTGTGGCGCCTGCTTCAGCCCATGCAGGCTGCTGTACAAGCACCCTGAGCTGGGAACTCAAACAAGGCATGCATTTCTCACAGTTCTGGAGGTTGGAAGTCCAAGATCAAGGCATTAGCAGATCCAGTGTCTGATGAGGACCCACTTCTTGGTTCCTAGATGGTGGCTTCTCACTGTGTCCTCACCTGGAGGAAAGGGCAAGGGAGCCCCTGGGGTCTCCTTTATAAGGACACTGATCTCGTCATGGGGTCTCCACCCTCACGACCTCATCACCTCCCAAAGGCCCCACCTCCCAACACCATCACACTGGGGCTAGGTTTGAACACAAGAATTTTGGGGAGACATGAACATTCAATCCATAGCGATGCAGATCAGCTTTGAACCCTGATAGGTGTTGGTCTGGGAGCTGCACCAGAAGTCAAGTGAGAGGGGTAGTTTCAGAGGACACATTGCCAGGAAGAGCTGCTTGCAAAAGCCACAGCTACGGATTCCAGAAGGCTCCACAGAGAGCAAATACATTATGAGGCTGGCATGGGCGGGGAAGCATAGAGAAACACAAATACTGTAAAAATCAATATTAATTTCTTTCTAAGTGTCCTATTAGATGAGTTTTGACAATTGCATAATTCAAAGCCCAAAATAAGACGAAAGTTTAGCTTCCCCAGAAAACTCTCTCCTGTGACCCTTCCAAACACCTCCACCACACACCTCAAAATCTGATTTTATCACCTTAGTTTCTCCTGCATTTAGATTTCATATAAACAGAATCATGCAATATGGATATTTTTGTCCAGCTCCTTTCTTTTAAAAAATGTACTTGAGATTCATCCAGGTGGTTGCAAGCTGGGTTTCTATGCGAGTTGTACCCCAGGTTGCCTGTCTAGTAACAAGTTGATGGCTCTTGGGGGTGTTAGTTTGGGGCTTTGATGTGTGAGCTTACATCTTGCACGTGTAAGAAGCTGGGTTTCTATGCGAGTTGTACCCCAGGTTGCCTGTCTAGTAACAAGTTGATGGCTCTTGGGGGTGTTAGTTTGGGGCTTTGATGTGTGAGCTTACATCCCGTTCAAACCCATCTACAGCATATCCAACACTGTCATCATCCACTAACCAGGCCCCGAGCCCCGTCTACAGATGGTTGGGGGAATCACAAGATATTCCTTTTGGTACGAACAGCGTACGCCACATCTAAAGTGCAGGGATGCTGCAGGGGCAGAGCAGGTTGGGAAAGCGTGTTCCTGGCGGAGGCACCAAAGTGCTCCAGGTCAGGAGGCTGGACAGGTCAAGGCTCATGAAGCAGAAACTGAAAGAGTCAGTGCTTAGCTGGCAAAGCAGGACTCAGGAGAGAGGGGGGCTGGAGAGGAAACAGGACCAGGTCATGAAGGGCCAGTCAGCAGAAGGTGTGCAAAGGCATTTGAACTTTATTCTGAGGCAAAAGAGAAGTAACCCAAGTGCTTTCAGCAAGAAACTGCTTGACTGGATTTTCCATCATAAAAACCTCTCTGATTTTAGTGCTACTTTCTGTGTTTATTCTCCATTTCCTCTGGGTGTATAAAGGTGTTTTGTTTTTTTTCCTCCCCTTTCCTCCCTCTCCCCCTTCCTTTATTTAGGGTGACTTGAGAAGGAATAGCTCTCTTGAATACAAATTCTCTGAAACAATGGCCTTTTACTAATAATTATTTCCTGAGCTCCTGCTGTGTTCTTGGGACAAGCCTAGCCCCTTGGTGACTTCATGTGTTAGAAAGATATTTATGCTTTTAGGTTTTGAGCTGCATTGAAGAAAACATGTAAGGTTTCAACGATGTGAACAGGTTTAATATTTAGACATAGCAAGTGTTTTTCTGGACGATATAGACCCCAGGAGACCTTGAAGTGATATTGAGTTCTTAATCTTTACACAGATGAGTCTGAGGCTCAAATCTCCTACATCATATGCCTAACAATTGACTGTCCATCTCAACTGAAGTGTTCTTACGAAGAACTTTAGGCCTTCTGGAGGAATTTAATTTCATTTTCGGGTAACTCTACCCATTATAGAAAGTGCTTTCTTGTATTAGCCAGAAAATCTATTTTCTACAACCTGAGCCATGACCCCCAGTTCTGTTTTGTGGCCCCAGAACAAGCCTGACCCATCGTTGTCATGACGACCTGTCTGTTATCTAAAGGTACAGATCGTGTGCCTCTAAATCTTCTCTTTCTTAGATCAAAAGCTGGGATTTTCTTTAGCCATCCCTGGTGGCCCTGTTCCCTGTCCCTTCCTTGTCCTGTTTTTCCCTGGACACGTTTCAGAGTCAGGCTTCTTGTCAGAGTGTGCTGTTCAGGAATGAACATAGTACTTCACTGGCTGGTTGAGCGGTGCTAAGTGGAGCAGTAATACTACTTCTCCTGTCCTGGCTCCTACATTTCCATTAACAGGCTCTGGCCTGGAGTGCGCATTTTGGAATGCACATCTAAAGGCTGACCTAAACTGATTTTGGAATGATTGTAGTAGCACCCAGACATAGATGTGCAGTTACAACTACCGAGGTAACACTATCTAGAATCTAAGAAGCAAGTCTCATTGTTCAAGGGGTAATTCAGCTGCTTGTGTACAGTAAAATAACTTCTTTATTTAATATTCAACCCATTCCTACCAAAAATCTAGAACAGGCTAGAACAGGGCTGTGAGGTAGAACTTTCTGCACGAAAGAAAACATCCCATGCCTGTACTTTCCAACATGGCAGCCACGGGACACAGTAGGAATGAAAAAACTGAATTTTAAGATTTCTTTTAATTTTAATGAATTGAAATTTAAATAGGCGCACGCGAGTAGTGGCTATTTTATTGGACACTGCAGGTATATAAAACCACCCTATTGCCAAAAGGGAGGTAGATGTTGGGGTGATGAGAATGATGGAGAAAGAGACGGAGAAGAAAGAAAAAATGTTTCTGAGATAATTGACTGTGAGCCCATTTTGTAGAACAAAGAGGAAGAGAATGAATTCCTTACTTTCTAGTATTAATAGATCTCATAGGCTAATGAAGGAAAACACTATATCTATACAAATAGAATTATTTTTTACAAAAATCTGTGAGTTAAGCAGTGTTGATTATCTTCTTACACATAAGTATAAATGTAAGAAAATTATCTAATTGCATGTACATATTAAGTAGGGGAGCCTGGATTTTAACCCAGATTCATTCATATGTATATTTGCCATATATTATATTATTTTAATATATATTTATTTATATATAATTTGTCTCACACTGTTGATAATATCTAGTTGTCTGTGATATGCTGATCTTAATATAGTACATACCAGCTGTGTGCATAGACCTTTACATATATTTATGTGTAGAGATGTATGTATTTATACACATACATCTGTATACATTTCCATGCATTTTATATCTATTTAACTGGGAGAGTTCATTGGTCAGGAAGAATATTTTCTAAATGAGAAGCCATCTTTCTGTATGAAACTCTGATGGTGAGTGAAGTCCTATGATAAACTTTGATAAAGGTCTCAGAACAGCTATAGAAATGATGATATTATATGCATTCTTTTCACTTTGGAAATTGATCATTAATTAACACATTTTTTTCCCACAGCACTTGAGCAGTAAGGTAAAAGAGTCGCTGACAGTCCATCTTCTGTGTTTAGCTCTGTCCGGTCTTTGAACTTCCTTTTGGGTGTGGTCACCACTGGAGCATCAGAAATACCAGCTGATATTTTAATTTTGTTGTTTTAAGTGAAGACTTAAATACCGAGTCATGAATCAGAGATTGAAGGAATTTTAGAGACTGAACCGTACTCTGTAATTTAGAGATGAGGAAGCCAAAGTTCATCATGGCGGGAAATGATTTACTAAGGTCTTGGAACAGCGAGCCTCTGAAAGCTCTGAGTCAGTCCTCGAGAGCTCACGTGCTGAGTTTATGCTTCTATGATATAGTTGATTTGCTTATCTGTTGGCTCAGATTCTTATACAATTTGTGATTGATATTTGTCTTCCTTGTTCAATTTTACTTCCTTCCTCACTAAAAGAGAAAAATAAAGTTGAAGAAAAATACCTCTGTAGATAATAATAATAATATTTCTGCAAAAACAGGAAACGTTTAAATGTGACACCCTTTGCAACAATGAAATAAACAGGAAGTGAATAAAATAAGTTACGATGTGAGGGGCATGGGTCTCTCACCTCTGCTCGTTAAACATATATTTCAGGGCCCACGCCCTTCTGTACTGATGTAGAGGTGGTAATAGTAAATATTAAGATAACATCTGTAAATGTTGAGCACGTACTCTGTTTAAGGCTATGTGTTAGTTTGCTCGGGCTGCCATAACACATACCACAGACAGGGCCTTAAACAACAGACATTTACTTCTCACAGTTCTAGAAGCTAGAAGTCTGAGATCTCGGTGTAGGCAGGGCTGATTCCTCCTGAGACCTCTCTCCTAGGTGTGTAGGCACCACCTTTTCCCGCATCTTCACATGGTTGTCTTTCTGTGGGTGTTTGTGTCCTGATCTCTTCTTATAAGGGCACCAGTCATATTGGATCAGGGCCCCACCCACATGACCTCACTCTAACTTAATTATTTTTTTAAAGACCCCATCTCCAAACATGGTCACATTCTTAGGTACTAGGGGGTTAGAGCCTCAACACAGGAATTTTAGGGGACACAATTCAGCCCATAACAGTCTGTATTTATCTCTTATGTATCATTTTTACAATAAAATAGTAAGATACATAATATTACCCTCATTTTTCAGAAATTTTGGTTTAGACAGGTGACATGTCCAGGAGCACACAACTCTGTGGGTGGAGCCAGGTTTGAATATCACCTTTGTCCAGTTTCTCCCCCATATCAGACAGACCACCCAGAGGGATGTGTATTTAGCATCCGACTGGGCAGACGAGAGGCAGAAGGTAAGCCTCAGGAGTGGTCCCTGTGGATTCTCTCCACTCTGCTTTAGAAGAGTGTTGCATCTTTCAAGGGACATCTTCATGCTCCCTACAACTTCAAGGTCAGATTTCCCTCTAGTTAAAATTACATCTCTGGAAAATTTGCATTTATTTCCATTTTCCAAATAACGTGTAGTCTTAATAATGAATTCTTAGAGTGTGAGGTGAGAGCTTTTGTGTGTGCTGTGGGTGTGCATTTGTGGCTATGTGGGTCCACCTGCCCATCATTCATGGTGTTTTTAAGAGGCATTTAAGGAGCAGACCTGATCCTGTCTCATCCCAGAGCCTTTAGGATCTTCACTGGTGACCACTGCATAGAAAGAAACCTCGAGATTTGGAGCCAGAAGTTTTGCACGACTTAGGTCAAGAGCCACGGAGTGAACTACGGTCCCCGACTTGAAAATCGAGCAGGTCTCTGGTCCCCTGCATCCTAATTTTCACATTAAGGAGGTTTGTGTGATGCAACTTCTATCTTTAAGATCTAATGTGTTTGCATTTTCATCATGATTAACAACATTTTATTTCCACTTAAGTAGTAGACAGAAAACAAAACCAGAAATCTTGTTTTAAAAATAAAACAGACAAAACCCTAAGGCTAGAAAGATGATATTTTTCAGAGTAGTGTTTGGTTAATTTTAAACATTTGGTTATGAATTAGAAGTTTCAATATCCATTTTTTGAATAGATGTTTTATACTGTTTCTAGAAAACATTTAAAGTAAATTGTCATGGATCAATTATTCTAATTTCCATTTCAAATCTTATGTTCCCATTAAAGCTTCAGTTTAGATAGAATCTCTTCACATATCTTTAGTTTAAAAAAAACAAATATTTTCAAAATAAGAATTTTCCAGTGCTTATTAATTATAGGAAATTTGGAAAATACAGAAAAATGTACAGAACTTGACGAAGTCCACCCCAGCTCTCAGTGCTCTGAGATGAAAACCAGGCACATTTTGATGTTTGTAGTCTGTGTTGAGAGATACGGTCCTGTTATTTTGCTTCATCATTTAGCTTCGTTCTCTGTACGTCTTTCATTCTGAGTTTTCCCATCCCACACCCTTGGTCACACGGGCTTTGGCTCAGAACAATAATCATGCCAAAGTTAACATGCCCCCTCACCTACTTTTTTTAACATCCTTGATTAGTAACCATTAGTCTACATGGGGGGCTGGGCGGGATGAAAATGGACCTTTTAGAATCAACTTTCCCATCAGTGGATCAAAGTCCTGGTAGAGAAAGGAGAGTTTAGGAGGACCTTCTATGGTCTAGACAAAGCATGTCTCTCTGAATACCTTTTCCCCTGTGACTCTCCCTGTGGCTTCTGTACTTTTCTAAGCGTGTTTGACAGCTTTTGTGAGATGGAAATCAAAACTACTACAGACAGGGCAAAGGATGTTAAGGAACAATAGTGATACGAACCTCGTCATTATTATTATTTAATAATATCACTACTATTCTTACTATCAACAGTAGTGATGGGGCTTGAAAATCGAGGTAGTGCCCCGTCCAGGCATGTGAGTCCAAGTTGAGTGATCTTTCGCTGGTACAAGGTGGAGTGGCTGAGCACGGAGGCAAGAAACTGGCTGGCAGTGCAGATTTTGTCATCAACCCTGGAATCTTGGTTTTAGAAGCTGCCGCAGTCATTTGCTGTTGACATCCAGATGAGAAACTGGCATGGAATGGCAGCTGACAAATCGCAGATGCCTCCGGAGTAGCAAATGCTGATATCTTGTGTTGATATATCTTTATGGGAATTCACAACATTCTGCAGGCAGAAGGCCAAGAGATAAGCCCCAGAGCCTTGACAGGAGAGTGGGACTGGGGTGGGCTGTGTGATTTTGAAGTGCATGTTCCTGGCACACTGAAGGGGCCCTTCTCACTCTTCCATCGGGGCTTCTAAGAGCTGGGCGTGGAGAGGAGCATGGTGTCCCGGAGGTTTGGGGCAGTGGGGTGAGATGAGCCCAGCTCCAGCCCGAGGACTCTGAGGTTGCTGACTTGCCCGGCACCTTCTCAGCTCCTCACCGCTCTTGGTGTATTTTGGCGTCATTGGTAGCCTGGGAGCCACTGGCTTAGATAAACATGGGTGCTCCTGCCAGCACAGGGATGTGCACTGATCATCTTTCACTCTCTTGGCTTTTCCCTGGACACTTCATCAATCATTTCGAGAGCTTTCGTAGATGTGGGCTGGGCTGACATTTTGCTGTGTCTATCCACAATTACGAGATGTTATGGTCACAAAAGAAAATTCTCCTAGGACAGCTAAGGTCCGCCAATTGCTTATAATGTGACGGTATTGCATTTTATCATCACTGAATATTTGGTCGCTTGAAAACTTCTTAGACAACAGAGCAATGAAAATGTTACTTGAATTTCTTAAATTTCTTTGGCTTTCATGGTTGTTGGTTCACTTCTCCCAATTAATTTGCAAGCCTCTTGGCTCATTTGTTGAATAATGAACGAAATAAGAAGTAGAGATTTGGGTAAGTTAGTGAATTTAGGGCTTATGTTTTTCAAAGCTAATAATTCTTTTCTCTTATGTTTCTTTATCATTCTATTAGCACCATGTCATGAAGAAAAGAAAGAACAGAAAAATACATTGGCTTAAAGAAGAAATTATATTAATTAAAAGTGTCTTATTGGTCAGATATCCTGAAGGGAATACAGATTTAGGATATGCCTTCAGAAGTAACCCAGCTTTTCCCACTATCTACAGCAGAAGAGATCACCATATTACACTTATTAAGCGTTTTCTGTATGTCAGATACTGTGAGAACACTTTCCATGGAGTCTTGCTCTAAAAATAAAATACGAAGAATTGAGACGAGAAAGATGGTATTTTAAGAGTAACAGGTGGTTAATTTTAAGCATTTGGTATGAATTTGAAGTTTCATTATCTATTTTTTACTAGATCTTGTACATGGTTTCCAGAAAACTGGTTAAGTGAGTTGCAATAGTGTCACAAGTTTGATGCTATTTACTCCTTTTTCAACTTGAGAAAACATTGAAACCGAGTTTCAGAGGGAATCAATAATTACCCTATCACGCAGGGAGGGGTATAGCTAGGGTTTGTCTCCTGCTCTGTGTCACCCCGAAGCCCTCACTTCTGTGTTTCCTGAGTTCTGCCTCGTGTGCTGTGAGTCCAAGGCTGGCAACAAACCTGATCTTCATTTGAGATGATGGCGCAGGTGAAGTCTTACTTGTAGTTTAAATTTTATGCAGTAAAATGCATGAACTTGATATACAGAAATAGTTGGCTTTGAAATATTCCCTGGAGGGCTGTGGTCCCTCATCTTCCTCCTATAACCAAAGCCCTTAACGCCCTTAACAATGTCACTTCCTTCATTAGATTTAATGATGCTATAAAAATTCATGGAAATGAAAAATGCATCCATTCACGTCAGCCTGAGACTTACCAATGTTTATAAATCAAGTAACATCTGGAACTGGACAATTCAGATGATTTGACAAATGATTTTTGTGCGTTAGTGTTTGGCCACGTGCTAGGCATTGAGGGATACGCAAACAGAACACAGAACTGTCACTGGCACTCCTTCCAACGAATCGGTCTTTTCTGAAGACGAATCTTTTATGAAGAGTTTCATAAAATCTTCAGCGGTGTGCGATTCCGTCCTAGAAAAGGAGGCGTCCCTCCAGGCTACCCGCACGGAGAGAAGGGGCAGGCTGCACAGAGGTGTGGAGGCTGGGAGGATGGGGACAGAGCGCTGGCCGACAGTAGGTCACTGCACAGGTGCCTGGGGAAGAATGGCATGTGGACGAAGCTGCTCCTCTCCTGCTACAACTTCCCTTCTTGTAAACTGCCCCACGCTGGGCATTATTCACCATGCAGCCAAGCCTTAAGCAAAACTTTTCATGGATTTGAAAATTCAACCCTCTTCCTGACTCTGGTACAGTTGGACCACTTTGGCATTTCCGATCTTGCGGCAGATGTGTCCCCTCTAGGTTCGTATGACTCCTGTTTGCTTTTCTCCCGCCTCCCTCTTCAGATCAACGTTCTCCTTTCCTCGCGGCCCAAGGTCGCTGCGGTCCAAGCTTTCCTCGTTCCCCGCTGCTACACAACCTTGGCCCCGGTCGTCAAGCTCCCATGAGTTTCTATTTTTACTCCCCCAATTCCCTACTTTCTGTTTCAAAACCATCTGTTTCCTGTCCCCAAATAACCTCCTTTCCTCCCTAATCCTCTTTCTCTAATTGTCCCTCACTCATTACCTGCCTCTCACCTGCCTCATCTCAGCCTTTTATTCCTTGTTTGAGCCTCAGAAAATCCTGAGGCTGCTCTGCTTACCTAAGCTGCCCTTCCTTTTCCTTCCATCGTTATCATGTTTCTCACATGGCTTTGTTCTCAGCCAAGACATTTTAGATCATTTAAAAGTGGGGTGACCATTTCTCTGCTTTTTTACCCCATCTAAACTTGCCAATCTATGGCTCTCTTTTAGGAATCTCATAATTAAGTGCACGAACTCCTCTCTCTCTAGATAGATAGATATAGATACATATAGATATAGATAGATAGATTACGTATTATATGTACCTATATCTTTAGATATAGATCTCTCTTTATAATAGATATATAATAGATAGATACCCAATATATAGACAGCTGTATCTCTACTGATGAAAAAATACACAGATCTCCCTATATGGATGGATACATCTATCTATATCTCTGCGTATCTATATATCCATTACATATCTAATATATATGTATACATAATATATATGAGAGAGAGAGAGAGAAAACAATAAAACAAAGTTTGCTTTAAGAAAACTGAAATACTTTAACTATCTGGTGGAGAAAGGGATGGGTTAATAAAGCAAAGATAAGTAAGCTCTTGCGGGAATGGTATGTAGCAATTATAATTAATAGTTATAAAGACAGTGAGTAAAATGTTGAGAGAGGAGGATGCAGCAGGAGGGAAAGCATCTTGGCTCCGACATCCCCTCGGCTCGGGGACTCTGGGTCCTGATCGTGTAACGCCTGCTTCTTCTGGACAAGCCTGACTGTGTCTCTACTGCCTGAAGTCCTGAGACACGAAAGAGGCCCGGCTGGAACAAGAGTCACGCTAAGTGAAAAATCATGACATGAATTTGTTTCTACACAATTTGTTCAATTTATGAAGGATGAGCATATGAAAAAGGAGAAACTCCTCCCTTGAGCTAACAGACCAGAGACAGAACTATCAGGTCTAGTGGTTTTGGAGGAAAATTGCTCTCTGTGTGGTTGTGAGATTTTAGAAGGCAAAGATTGTCTTATTTGTCGCCAGCACCCAAAGGAATGCCAAGCATTTGATCGGCACGCCATAAAGTCTTCTCGAACGCATGAAAAAACGTAACGTTATATATGTGCAGCG
Source organism: Physeter macrocephalus (assembly GCF_002837175.3). Lineage (NCBI taxonomy): Eukaryota > Metazoa > Chordata > Mammalia > Artiodactyla > Physeteridae > Physeter > Physeter macrocephalus. The sequence continues at coordinate 32,299,695 of NC_041224.1, read as the reverse complement.
TACTATCAGTTCCTGAGCCCAACTCAGGCCACATTTATATTATTTCCAGAAAGCAGCCTTTAATGATAGATATTGCCCAACTTCAAATCTTGAAGAAGCCTGGCAAACCACATAAAAATGCTCTGGGAAAACTGCCGTTGGAGAAACAGCCCAGAGTACCATGATTATATGGTCTAGAAAAATGGAGACTCTTAAGAAGAGGATGGCATCCTTCCTACAATGAAACTGGCTTTTCCACAACACCTATGTAGGTCTAGACTGTAGAACTGAACCACTGAGTAGAAATGACAAGGAAGCTTAATTTAATCATAGATAAACACTTCCTGATATTCAGAGTTTCCAGCAATGGAAGAGGCTACCTTGTGAGGTAGGGAACATCACTGGAAGTTCAATAAAAACTTGTTGAGAGTATTACAGAGACCCTCCCGTGTCCAGTGGGAAATGGACTCCCTGCAGTAACAGGGAAACCACAGACACAGTGTCTTATAAAAGGAGTCTCTCCACTTCATAGCCATGTTGAGGTGGGCTTTCACTAAGCGCACATTCTAGGAAAGGAATCGAACTTTTAAAAATAGTTATAATACATAGAAGTGCAGTTTGTAAGCAAGTTTAAGGTACAATGAGCACAAAAGAACATAATTTCAAAAAAGGGTCTTGGAAAGAGTCGAGACATTTCAACTGTCGTGAACTGAGGGAAGGAACCTCCCCAGCCTTTAAGGAGAAACAGGAATATTCTGGGCAGAGGAAAAGTGCAAAGCCCAGAGACATGAGATAGCAGGATACACTTCCAGACGGGAAAAGGGAAGGGAGATGAGAGAGAGGAAGCCAGGCGGTGGGTGGTGGAGGGAAGCTGAGCAGCCGGGCTTGTGGTGTTCTGTGAGAGAGTTTTATCCTCAAAGTGATGGACAGACATTCAGGAGACCTCTAAGCCGAATCAGGAAGGATTTGTGTAGATAAAGATAGTGGAGTAAGGGTGAGAAGGATGAAGATGTACTGAAGACAGAGAGAAGGGCAGACTTGCAGGAGGTTTTTGAGGTGCGATTGACTCGTGTTAGAATCCGTTGTCTCGTGGCCTTTGTGTGGCCTTTGTGTCTGTATGTAAACCCTGAGCTGGGGGTTTGAGGACCTCGCCTGACTTCTGTGCCCACCGCATTGCGAACTCAGTCAGTATAAGCGGAATGACACTGTAGACCTTGCCTTCCTCAAAGCCAGCCTGAAAAAGTGCAATAGAAATAATCACTAGATAAGTAGGTTAAGATAATCCATATGAAGTTGTGAAATATGGGCCAAGTTCAATTTTCATAAAAACTTCATGTTTAAGTAAGTAGGATCAATTAAACGATATGTGTACCTCCCTCTCACAAACTAAAATACCAGTTTGGTTCAACAAACATCGCTGAGCCCTTTTTATAGTCCATGCAAAGTCCGTCTACGACACTGAACGTCCACAGCTTTGCCCACCTCTTGGTTGTACCTTAGTTAAATGCTGCATGGGACAAGCCAAGTGGATTTGGCCCCTTTTCCTGGTCAGATAGATCGGCATGGCTGAAGGAATGGGAAAACTTGCCAGAAGTCTAGCAGGGGTAGGGGTCGGGGCACATTTGTAACCTCACACAGACAGCCAAGACAAAGGCCTCCTCCTCTCCTCTCCTCCCCTCCCCTCCCCTCCCCAGAAGAGCTTTGCTTACCCTCCCGGCTACCAGAGAGCACGCCTCTCCAGAGGGAAGGATGGGCAGGTTTGCCAGCAGCCCCCCGAACAAGACTGGGGGGCTCGTCAGCAGTGATGTAGCAGCATCCATCGGGACCGCCTTGCATCCCCCTCGTGGAAAGTGAGGGCAAGAAGAACCCGTGGGAGCGTGAGGCCCTTGCTGCCGCTTTGCCCTGAGTAACAGACGGTCCAGCCCAGTCCTTGTGGACTCCTGGCCCTCCCCCAGCTGACTGGATAGACCTGCAGAGAGCAGCTCAGCCCCATCCTCCCCGAAGCCCAGGGCCTGCTCGACCCCTCAACGGCTCCGCACTCACTCAATTTGTGACTTTGCACCGGCCGGCCTCGGGCGACCACTGGGGGACCCAAATTTGTCATCTGTCAACAGGCGAGCAGCTCTTCATTTTTGACACAAGGAATTCTGCCCCCGCCAGGGTTGTCCTTACCTTGTCACTGCTCAAATCCTTCAATCCCCGGTCAAGCGCAACCCTCAGCCATCTCTGCTAAAGGTCCTTTTAATCCAAAGGCTATTATTTATTTATCTCAGGTTCAGAAAAGTATATCCTATCATTATAGACTGAATGTTTGTGTAACCCCCAAAATTCATATGTGGAAACCTAGCTCCCAAGTGATGGTGTCAGAAGGTGGGGCCTTTGGGGGGTGATGAGGTCATGGGGGTGGAGCCCTCATGATGGGATTAGTGTCCATATAGGAGAGACCCCAGAGAGCCCACCGCCCCTTCCTGCATGTGAGGACAGAGTGAGAAGACGCTGTCTGTGAACCAGAAAGTGGGCTCTCACCAGGCAAGGAATCTGCCTGCACCTTGACCTTGGATTTTCAGCCTCCAGAACTATGAGGAATAAATGTCTTTTCTAAGCCACCCCATCTGTAGTATTTTTTAACAGCAGCCTGAATGGACTAAGACACCTATAATTATTCTCTTGCTGACCATTCCACATGAATTAACTGAAATTTATCTTTTTAATGCAATTTTAGTTGATATATCTATATCTATACCTATGTATATATATATATCATGAATTTGTGCAAGCTTTGTCACTATGAAAGAAACAGATGAATTTGATTTCATTTTTTTCTAAAATACATATAGAGCATCCCTTTACTTGGAGGTGCAATTTGAAAATTCTGCCTTATTAGAGACATAAAAACCTGTCAAGTGTCTGACTTTCATGTGGAATTCCTGCTACTGTCATCTGAGTTTTCCTCAAAGGGCAGCTGTTATCACTCTGGTGGTTCCCGTGTGTGCTGTCTGGATTCTCACTCTCCTTAAATGACATCGACCTGAAGTTGCCTCCTAAGAACTATGTGAAGGCAGCAGAGCAGGTGCCCATGGAGATGGAATGGAAGCCAGCCCTCTTTGCCTGTTTGTGCAACGGTCATGAAACCAGGACTTCCCAGGGGTGGGAGGCAGAGGCTGGCCACAGGCATGAGATGGACAGAGCCAGATTTTAGTTTTGAATTGTGTAGTATCTAAAATCTTGATGGTTTGCCTGCTGGTTATGTTTTTTAAAAATTTGATTTCTTATTCTACAAACGTGAGATCTGTCCAAACCTCCCTACTTCACGAAGCTCTCATATTTCCAAATCCTTTTCCACTCTATTTTTTTCTTTCTGCCTGAGCACTTATCACCTTCTAACATACTGTATAATTTACTTGTTTAGTGTTTTTTTTTTTTATTATGAACCGTCTCTCTCACCAGAAAGTAAGTTGGACGACTTTGGGATCTTTGTCTCTTCCGTTCATGATACAACCAACCTGTCTAGGGCACTGCTTTGCATCCAGTAGGTGCTTCCTAAAAATGTGCTGAACGAATAAATGACTCCTGCTTTTATTCTGGGAGGCATGTAGAGTCATGTGCATAAGCAATGCCATTGATTAGGGGCATTAAATGATCATCTGAAGGTGGTATCAGCATTAAACAGAGCAGCCTTGGTTATTTCTCAGAGGGTTTCAACAATAGCATCTGTGGGACAGCATTTTATGCAGTGGACCCCTGTCCCCTACGGACTGGATCACAACCCAGAAGTTCACGGAAAACAGGATCCACAGTAAAGCGCTGGAGTGTGTCATGTGTTCTGTGAAATAACACCGTGGTGATGCTCTAGCCATGCCAGTACCGTCAGAAGGTACCTCGGCAACAGGGACTGTGACAGCTGTAACTCTGAGTCCCAACCTCGCCACCACCTTTGCTGCGTTAAGTAGTTCACGTGTGCCTTTGTCAATGTTCTTTTTCCCAGCTTCCTTCTCATTCAGCAGATCACAAGCAAGTCTGGAGCTTTCACTGGTTTCCAAGGGACTTGGCTCTTGGGGCTGTCTGGACAAGAAGCCCCCAGTGGCGTCCAAAGGAGGCCAGAGGAGGGTGGTGAGTTAAACGTGGTAGCAGAGAATTCCAACTCTATAAAGCCTTTCCCAGTAGCATGATCAGAGCTTGTGGTCTGGCGAAAACAGTGACTCCTTATTTTAATTTATTTTTAAAGGTAATGTTGATCCGCTTATGGTGATTCCAAAGTCTACAGGAAATCACTTATTTATAATCACTTTAGTAATTGCCAAATATGGTACCGAATAAGGTTCAAAAGAGGCAATATTGCCAAGATTTAACTTGGATAAGGTCCATGATGACTCATGAGCAGGTGGATAAAACGTGTGTCTCTCCCACAAACCCCTCAAGGTAACATGTCACTGCTTATTAGGTTACTAACTCAATAGTGGTTTTTTTTGTTTTTGTTTTTGTTTTTTGTTTTCTTGGTGGTACGCGGGCCTCTCACTGTTGTGGCCTCTCCCGTTGCAGAGCACAGGCTCCGGACGTGCAGGCTCAGCGGCCATGGCCCATGGGCCCAGCCGCTCTGCAGCATGTGGGATCTTCCCGGACCGGGGCACGAACCCGTGTCCCCTGCATCGGCAGGGGAAGCCCTCAATAGTGTTTTTGTTTTACATAGTTTTGCTTTCAAAACCAGTTCAGCAAATATGTAATTCAATAATCCACATTTTAAGAATGGGCTGCAATTGAGAAATAAAATGTAGAAAACCAACAGTGCTGACATCAAAGTTTTAATGGGATTTCTCATTCAAACCGGAAAAAAACAAGTTCAGACAGTCCCTAGAACCTCTCTAATTTAAGACAATTTTTTGCTCATCACCTTGTCACTTTTCTGTGCTTTGAAATTTTGCATTATCTTGACTTAAAGACTTCATTTTTGCTGGACGCATACCATTTGGTGTTGTTTTGGTGCCTTGGTTATGTGTAGCCACAGAGATTTGAGATGGGTGGACCAATTCAGATCCTTTTTAAGGCTGTAACTGGAGCCCTCCTTAATTTGAGAACAGACAAACGTAAAAGTTCCTCAGAGGTTTTGATTCTGGCTTATGGTGTCAGAAAGTTCTAATGGTTCTAACATTTTTCATAGGAGTATTTGAAAAATATTGAAACAAAATTTCATCTATTTTTATTTTTTTCCTTATCATGGCTAAAGTGTCCAATTAAATAAGAAAAAAAAATTCCAGCAAATAAGAGAGCCCTTTGTTAACTTTGGAAAAAAATTATTCTGGGCACTTTCTCTGAGATAAAATACTTTTCTTGAAACAACATAATTATGGGGAATTTATTGGAACTTGAGAATTAGAGAGATGTAGATTTGAGATTCAAGACCCAGTGAGTATGGCAACTTACAAACTATCTCAGTTTCGCCTCTTAATATGATCTTCTGAAAACCTTATTAAGATCTTTCAAGCCTCATATTTTGCATTTTTCTCATAAGTGGTACATCTCTTATACGGGTTCTTGTGGGGATTAAACGAGATGGCATATGTGGCGCGTTTACCACGATTCCTGGCAGAAGGAATGCTCCTCTTCTTATCACTCCGGAAAGTTGTTTGATAAGTTTATTGCAAGGTATTTTCATTATCGTGAGGCTATTGTTATATAGGGTAAAGATTATAACAGTATAAACATTTCCAATACATTTCCCAATGGCCACAGAGGAATAATAAAATGATTTTTATTGCCGACATATAGGAAAAATATTGATTTTTCTGCATTTATTTGGCAACTGGCCATCTTACTGAACTCTCTCATCACTGTTTCTATCATTTTCAAGTGCATGCTTTCTTCATATTTTAATGTCTCTGGTTTATAATCCATGTCAAACATAGTGCTCTCTATAGCTGTCACTGGGGGTGGGGGGAGGGGGGTTGGTGAGTCCTGGCAGAGCTGTCATTGCTGGCAGATTGCTTTCATCTGGGCTGAGATGACATCAGTCCATTTGGCTGTCACATGGGCTCTTTGCATTGGTAGCACTGGATGCAACTGAAATTTAAATTAAATTTGGGTCAGAAATTGTCAGTTGCCTGAGAAGTGATAACAGGTGACAGAGTATAGAAACAAAAATGTATTGTATGTACAGACAATGCTTTTACATACCACTTTAATGTGGTATGTAGTTTTTAAATGTCTCCAATAGATCATGCAATTCTTCAACTCAGAGAGGTTGTTGTAACAGATTCATGCATTATGAGAGATTATCAGTAGGTACTAAATACCAGTCTGAAGTTTCCATATGTCTTCCAAGAAAAAGTTCATTGACTTTTATCCTTATGTAAATAAATTAAGAAAAAAATAAAGCAACTATACTCCAATAAAAATTAATTTAAAAAAAGAAAAAAGAAAACCACAATTTTGACCAAACTGGAAGTATAAACTCCGATCTTCTCTATAAATACCTTGAAATTAGAGTGTCAAGCCTGAAAATGATGAGTGCAGCTTATCAGAACCAATGAGTCCCCATGAAGACATATTTAATGGCCAAATATCTTTCAGAAGAAAATCTAAACTGTGAAATGAAGATCACTAAACTTAAATACAGATTAAATCTTACAGAGGGAGGCAGTATATAATTGTATGAATTAAAATGTCTTACTGCCTCCTTAGAAAAAAGTATAAAATTATTTCAGTGTTTTGGTTTTTCTGTAAATTGCTATAAGTAAAGTGATTTTAAATATTCCAATTGATTGCATTTTAGAATCAAAGAACGAGAGCAGTTTTAATAGCTTTTTTTTTTATTCTCTTCATTTTTGCAGACAGATTGTCACAATATCAGCAGTGAAGCAGCAGTCCTGCAGATAGTTAAAAACATGGACTTGGGAGTCAGAATGCTGCGTCTGAATTCTCTCTCCTCTCTCCATTATTCATCATCATGTGTCATAAGCAGGTCATGTATTGTTTCATGTGGTTCGTATCCCCTGCTACCTAGTGTTGGTGACTCCTATGTCCTGGATTACTGAGAGGGCAAGTGAGGAAATGTCACATCATGGGCACTCAGTAATTGCTGAGGACTTTAAATATTTTTATCTACCCTGGATTTTCAGGGGTCTTCCTGTTTCAAGAAACAGAGACTGTCTATCTATTAAATGATTACAAGCAGAGCTCACAGGAATCTAAGAACCAAAAGCTGAGCAGAGATTTTTATTTCCCAGGGACAGTGGAAGATGTCAAGAACTAGGGCTGCTTTCTCAGAGGGGCACCCCCATTTTTCTCTGCTTTTCTCTGCTCACAACTCCCTTCCTTCTAGTTCCTCTTGCTTCTTTATCTCTCTCCACTTTTAGTGAAAAGAATCATCTCTATTTTCCTGGGAAGCAAATACAATTGGCGCAATTATTTTTTGAACCAAGACACATAAGTCAGATGCTGCTAGCCAGGCTGTGGGTGGCTACTCTCATGGCAGGTGTTCAGTACACCTGATCAGTAACTAGCGGGGTCAGAATCAGGTCAGTGGCGGTGTCAGAGGGTCAAATGTCTTATAAAAGAGATGTTTGAAAGATGGACTTCAAAATGTGTTTATAATATCTCCTCTCTTTTATTTACATTTAATTTTTCTTATCTTGTTGCATTTACTACAACTCCAAAATCATGTTAAATGATGACAGGAAATGGGTGTTCTTGAGAGGTACTTTTTCTAGGTCATGAACAGACATTCACTATAATTGCTTCACAATAGAATGCCCTTTTTAGTTTCAGAAAGATTTAGGTCAGCTAGATTTATTATCTTACTCTCTGGCACAGTTGTACAAATACCACAATAGTTTTGTTTCCTGATTCTTCCTTGTGTAGTCCCCATAGTGGCCACCCTCTTTTTATTAATTGAAGATTTCACCAGGTACATGAATATAATTCATTAGATTGTCAGCTATGTGATTTTTCTAAATAAATAATTTTTATTAGATTTTTCAAAGCTAAATCTTCCTGTTTCAGACTTATGAGAAAATAACTTAGGGTAAATTTTAGAGATAACTAATCTCATTCTTTTTGTGTGTGTTGGGGGAAGGCATTATTTGGATTAAATGAACGATCAGAAGAAAATCTCATGCTAATATTCCTAAGAAGAACATTATCATCACCCATTATCTCCCTTTTTGGGATGAAAATACCACTACACTAATTGGGAGGAACATGGGAGATTTTGTGGGTAACAGACATTCTACCTAATTGCGTCACCTCATCCTCCTTCAAACTTACTCTTCGGAGGTACTAAGCTGTGTTTTTTAACTTGTGTAGAAGGAAAAATAGAAGGAAGTCATTCGTTGTCAGATTCACACACAGAAAAGGTGTGATACTCCTAGAAACATGGATTATAACATTTCTTCTCCCACAACATAATACGGTATCACATAGTCAAAGCACTCTTGTGTGTATATCTGGATAAATTAGCCTGTAGGATATAAGTGTATCCTTCATCGTGGCTGAAACCTCACCACGTTCATACACAAAGATAAAACAGATGGGACTGCAAGCCGGTGAGAGTAGAAATAGGACAGGCACATTACTGCATCATTCTGCTGGGTCTGTTTCATACAGCAAGTGAAGGATAATAGCAGGGACCCACACACAGCGGCGCCTGAGTCATTCTGGGCTCTGGGATGACATCTAGCCACCTGAGTAATCTGCCCAGCGTAGGACAATGGTCAGAGGTGAGTTGGCCCAAGCCTTGCCCAACTATCCCCGTCTTTATCACGTGTACAACTTCTAACATGTGCCTTGCAGGTGCCAGCTTCCGGCATTAAGAACCAGGAACCTCCACTCCCAGCCTACCTTCAGCATATCAAGTCCTCCTCACAATACGCTAGGTGGTCCAAGAGATGCAGTTTCTTGCTTTTGTGGTGTTCATCTCGCTTGTGAAATTCAAAGTTTGGCAACCACACTTGGGTAGCACAATTTTGAATACATCTTTCTTCTCTCCAATACATGTCTCTGGTTTTCTCAATATAGAGTCATTGGCAAGCTGTTACTCTCTGCCAAGGGAAGAGACCCCTGATTATACGCTGCACCTCAAAGAGACTCTTATTACTGAGTGAACCGGGTAAAAATCGATTGAATCAGATAATCACATCATTTCTTTCTTTTTAACATTTACTATAAATATTTTATATTACACATTTTTATGAGCTTATATCTGAAGTATGAAACTGAGATAGATTTCAGGTTTGAAACAAGAAAATGTTACAAATATTCTTCAAAGTTACATCAATATGCCAATCCTCCGTAGAGTTCCACCAGTGTTTTTGAACTAAAGTTGAAAGGGAATTGCATTTGTCTGAGCTTTCCAAATTAGGTTATCATGTCTATTTATGACCATCAGTTCCTGTCATGTAACGTGATTATGTGGGCTTGATCAGAAGTGACACATCGGTTGATTTATATGATGTGTCAGCCAGCAAGATACAAAGGCTGATAATTTCCTGTAATTACTTTTAAAAGAATTTTGAAAATGGACTTTAAATAAATAGTATGGGGCTTCTATTTGAAGTCATGTTTAAATATCGTTCCAAGATATTCCAAGGAATGAAATAATCAAAGATGCAGAATGTTAACAAGTTTCCTAACTGAAAAATTGAAGACTGGACATTGTTTTTTTCTGGCATCTTCTTACGGCAAGAGGTTGGTGGGTATGACCTGGGAATTGCTCCACCCTCAACCAAAAGAGAGGGATTTTGCTGCATCTCTCACTGTCCCTTCCTCTCACTGTTCATCTGATCCACGAGTCATTTGTGCCCTCTGCTTTGAATTCACCTCTCTGCTCATTTCCTACCCAAATTCTTTACACTTTTCACAGCCAAGGGGAAGAAAAATGCTACTGCCAAGAAACCTTTCTTGACAATAGTCACTTCCACAGATCCCTGTCATTTTAGTAACCCCGCCTGGGGATCCGTGCCAGTCTGTCCCCGAGGCTCTGAGTCACCGTGACTATGCCGTCCTGCACTGCCCGGCGGGGCTCGTGCAGCCATAGGTTTCCCACGCTCAGACGTGATTTCCTGCTACAACACACAGCAACGTGCTACGGCCTGTTTTGCAGTCTGCTTCTTGACATTTCCTCGGTCCCACCTTTTGACCTGGTGACTTATTTCATTTTATAGTTCATTTCTCCATGAATATGGCATAAAGTCAGCACATCAAGAAGGGCAGACAACAGGGGGCTTCAGAATGTCTGACACATAGGCCTGGGTTTAAATTGAGTTCACCCATCTATTCTCTGAGGAATTCTGAAGAAGCTATGGATCCTGTCCGAGGATCGTTTTCTTAATCTGTGAAACGGCATCCGTAGTGCTTACCTTGCAGGGCAGTTGTAGCTGGCGAAGCCCCAGTCCCTTTTCACTCAAGGACAGGAACTTGCATTCAGTACATTTCCAGATGCATTTGGGGCTCAGAAATATCAGGTGATGAAAATATTGGCTGGGGTGTGATTTTTACTTCCATCCTGGACTGTAAGTCAGGTTTCTCGCCTGACTGCAATGCCTCCAGGGGACCTGAGTTAGCATTTTGCCCAGTTTGACTGGTTGCCCAAATCCTTTACTAACATTCAGCCTTCCCGTTCAGTTTATTGCTTCATAGCAGAATCAATTTATCACTCGTCAATTTAGTTATACCTTTCCTCCATTTTTTCCATGATGTACATTTTTTTTCCCAATTAGATGATGATTTCTTGGTGGTCAGCAACTGTATCTTTTATTGGTCAAGTGTTCACATTGGCAAAGCCAGCATGCTTAGCACATAGAAGAATTCATTGTTTATTTACTAAATAGAATGATGTACAGTTGTCAGAAAAATTTTTTTCTATTCCTGTTAATCTATAAAGATGTTGAAGAGGGAAAGAAAATTGATGAATTGATGTTTCAGGGTGTGTGTTTCATAAGACTGAGCTTCAGGAGGAAGGGCTGGAGTTTTCTCCATCCTTGTGTATTAAGGTCCCAGAATCCCAGGGTCTTAGCACACATTATGACATAAATGATGAATGAATGAATGAATGACTTCATAGAAATTGAAGTAAATAGCCATTCTTTTGATGTATAATATCTTTCCTGATATCAGAATATCTATCAGCAAATGCTTTGTCAGAAACTGTCCTGCCATCAGAAGGCTGTCATGTCTTGAAAGGCAGTTTCCAGCAAGTTAAGAGCCTGGCTCTTGGGAGCTTGGCTATAATTTACATTCGCTGGGTAAGTTCATTGATTTATTGTAAATCTCTACGCTTGTGGAAGTGGGTGTGTCAGACAAGGTAGTCTTTTCTAAGCTGGTTTCAATGCCAGAAGACTCTTTGAAACCAAAGTTAATTTCTATCTATTTCTTGCCTGCTCTACACACACACACCAGAAGTTTTGATAAATCTCACCAGGTAGCTGACACATTTCAAAAAACAAACACTTTTTAAGACACCACTAAGCTAAACATCCTTAGTAGGACCACATATTTTTACCAAAATTCAAAGATTCTCTTAAACGTGGAGCCATCCTGGGACATGAGACAACAAATCTTGAGACTGTCCTATGTGCAAATGTCCAAGAACACTTGAATGCTCTCGACTTAGGGTAAGAAATGGTCAAAACTGTTTCCTAGGAGAAAGAGAATCCCTTCTTTAAAAAGGGTAATTTCTGTACCATATTAAGAAAGAACTGTTTTTAATTAACTCTTCAACGGAGCACAGGCTCCGGATGCACAGGCTCAGCGGCCATGACTCACGGGCCTAGCCGCTCCGTGGCATGTGGGATAATCCTGGACCGGGGCACGAACCCGTGTCCCCTGCATCGGCAGGCAGACTCTCAACCACTGCGCCACCAGGGAAGCCCTCTTAATTAACTCTTTTTATCCTAACTCACTAAACCACCAGAGATACACTATTGAGCTTGACCTGGTCGAGATGAGATTCTGAAATATATCATTCTGCTGGCCTTGGACAGCCTTATGTAGCAAGAAGGATCTATGTTGGATCATGGAGAATCCTTCTTGGGTTTCATTTGTGGAAGATCAGGACTCTCCCTTGACTGCTGCTCTTCCTACAGAATATTACGGAATGCCTTTGCCCAGCTTTGAGAATGTGTAAGTGCAGTCATCCTAAAAGCATTCTACACCACACTGGTCCAAAGAGCACTGCATCTAATACATAGGAAATGTTTATTTTATTTATTTAACCTTCAAGATCCTTATTAGCAGTTGTAGAAAAGTAAAGATTTATTCATCAATAAAATCCAAAGACTCCATTTACCAAATTTACATTCTTTATTTTAATGAAATTTGTCTGTAGGGCTTTTAAAGTTCATTTATAATGTTAGAAATATATTCAGCTCTGCTGTCTTGGAGATAGATGGCCACATTATTACTTGTCTGTCAACTATAAGTAGGGCTGTTAATAATGTAAAGACAGCTTCTAAAGATTCCAAACATGGGTGTTTCCTTTAGAGGAAATTGCAATTCTAACCTTTGAGTTCCTTTTGGAATCAATTACCTGACTTTGCAAGTATTACGAAATACCTTACCTTTTACCTTTTAGTTGGGAGAAAAAGATATAAGTTAATAGTCTTCAGAATATTTACCAAAAAAGTCAAATGAAGCTTACGAATGTTAGCACTAAGAGGATGGTGGATATGACACATGTTTCAAATTGGGACTAACCTATTCTATATATTACATAAAAAGGATAGTCCGGACTCCCTTCTGACTCGCATATGGATTTACATGTGATGCCAGAATTGGGGCAGGAACCAAAAAAGTGAAAAATTATCAACTGTTGTAAGAGGAGATGACTTCTTAGCCTACATTTAACGCGTTGATATATATTCAGAGATGCCTTCCTTTTCCTTTACCCCCACAAGGAGTCCAAAGAGAATATAATAAGAGAACCAGTGTTAGAATAAATCTGAAAATGGATTTTCTGGATTATACCGTCCAATTTCTTAAATATCCACACAGAGTTACAGCTAAGTCCAACTTTCAGCTATCTTCTTCCCTCTATCTTAGGATGAACCAGTGTGACAGTATGACCCTACACTTCCCTGAATATGAACTGGAGACATTATACTATCCAAAAGTTAGTACTTTCAAGTAAAGAATGTTCATACATTTTACCAGTAAATATGCATTTATCAGGCACTGTTCTTGCTGTAGTAGATGCAACAGGAATGCATGGCTATTTTCTTTTTTAAAAAAGCTTAAAAACTTGAATATTAAGTTTAGAATTTTTAAACTAGAATTTTTTTTTTTTTTTTTTTTTCGTTATGCGGGCCTCTCACTGTTGTGGCCTCTCCCGTTGCGGAGCACAGGCTCCGGACGCGCAGGCTCAGCGG
>NC_041224.1:32253119-32286338 GCF_002837175.3 Physeter macrocephalus | reverse complement strand
CCATGTCCCCTGCATCGGCAGGCGGACTCTCAACCACTGCGCCACCAGGGAAGCCCCTAAACTAGAATTTTTAAACTAGAATTTAAAGAATATTCATTCATGACTGATCTTTATTCACTTTTATCAAGCTTTGAAAACATGAGAACGACATCTAAAACACCACTTAGTGCTGTGAAGCACATCTGGATCTCTGAGAAAAGAGAGGTCGCTGTGGATTTGCTGCCTCAGCAGACTTCACGCAGAAGTGGATGAGGAGGTACACCCGGAAGATGGGGTTGATGGCATAGATTGACAGGGATGGGAGAGAATTTAGAAACACTTCAGTTACACACTCTCTGCGGAAGGGTTGCCTCATCAAGATCTAAATAAACGTCTTTATTCATTTAATTGTTAAAAGAACAGAGTTGGCTTTATTGTGAAAATTTCCTTTCAGAACCTTTCATCTGGACAATTTTCAGACAATGGGTGATTTAAGACTTCACCGGCAAGAAAATAAACAATAAAGTGTACGTTCATTTTCATAAACTTCAAAAGATAGCATTGAATAATACCTTGAGATTTTGTTTTTTCCAGTTGGGGGAAAAGCTGTTAGGATTTTGAAATATGTGGACATGGATGTGATTCAGGAGTGTAGATGACACAGCATCCATGTTAATTGTTTTACAAGATTTCAATTTGTAGCTTCTACATGATGACAATTTCACTCGTCTAGTGCACACTTGGGAACTGTGTGATCCACGACTGTTCTCACCAACTGGTGTGTCCTCAGGGTTGAGAAACTTTGCTAAGGAACAGCTGTGAGCTGGACAACAAAGAATTCTGACAGTAAGAGACACTGTCTTACTCTTCTTTAAAATTCCATATTCTGGCAGGGTTTTACTGCTCTGTCTAGGGGCAGAGGAGATGTCGTGCCAGAAGAATAGTTGCAGATTTTCATGTAATTCTTAAATGTACAGTATCTATGTTTGGTGAAAGAGAGAATACCACTCTGTTAGCATATGTCCCCGAGAAGTGTTACATTCAGCAAGCTCTCCTTCGCACTGCTAGAAAAACATGCGAAGGATATGTCTCCTCTGGCATGAAATCTCTTTTGTCCTTGGAGAATTTAAAGAATATTCATTCATGACTGATCTTTATTCACTTTTATCAATTATTTAGTTGTTAACAGGAGTTAACTTGACTGGCTAACACAACACTTTCCAACACATTAAGGCAGCAATGTAGCTTAATAGCTAAGAACATTGGCTTTGAAAATTTAGCTGTGGTTTAAATCCTCTCTTTCATTTATCAGGAGGGCATCCTTGAACAAATTGTTTAAACACTTTGGCTCTCATTTTCCTCATCTGAAAAATGGGACAATAATTGTCCCGGCCTTATAAGATTGTCTTGCAAATCAGGTATAGTACCCAGACCAAGGCCTTTGTTTAACCAATTATTTGTTGGTCTCCAACAATATTAAAACAGGATGCAGGTGTGTTTCTTTTCAAACATGACCAAGAGCTCTTCCCCTTCCTTTCTCACTCTTTTTCCAGAAACTAAGGGAAGCATGTCTGTTATTGTTCCCAATGAGAGGACAGCTGGCATCGTAAGGGAAGGTGCAGGCAGCTATGGGCACCATCCTGGATGCTATGATCCCCCTAATTTATATGTCAGTGTGTACCTTGAACGATGAAGTTGGACTATAGATTATTAGTAACCCTAGAACTTACCTCCTTTGATTTTATGAGAGTCTTTGCTAAGCTGGGGTTTCAGAATAGAATTTTTCTTAACTTCTATCAGATTTAGGTTATGGGTAAACACCTCAGAATGAGATCTAATTTTGTCCTCTTGTTCCTGGCTTCATCAACATGTAGATATTATGTTTCAGCATCATTACAATGACAAGATTTTTAAATTCACCCACGGAGGAAATATAATTTTCACTTGCATAATTTTCATATTCATATATAATGGATATGATCTGTATATTAGTGTTGATGTGCTTGGGAACATACTGACTAGCATATTTGTGGAAAAGCTGAAATTTTAAAGATGTTGACCAAAAAAATGTGTATTTCTTGGACAGGGTGCACACTGAATCATCTTCACATAGCATTCCTCTACTATAAGCTGAAATCATGTGGTTAGTATTTTCCAGTTAATTGAATTATAATCTAGTTTTGGAAAATACAATGCACTAAGACACCAGGCAAGGCAGGGATCTTGAGATACTAACACACACCCTCTGTTCATTTTCCCGTTTGTCTGAGTCAATACTTCTCTCTCAGCACTTGTCTTAGTTTGGGCTGTTATAACAGAATACTGCAGACTGGGTGACTCAAACAATGGGACTTTATTTGTCACAGCTCTGGAGGCTGGAAGTCCAAGATCAAGGCCCCTGCAGATTCGGTGTCTGGTGAGGACCTGTTTCCTGGATCACAGAGGGCGTCTTCTCCTTGTGTCTTCACAGGGCAGAGAGCAGAGGGAGAAGCAGGCTCTCTCATGTCTCTTCTTGTAAGGATGCTAATCCCATTGTGAGGGCTCCACCCTCATGACCTCATCACCTCTCAAAGTATCCACCTCCTGATACCATCACACTGGGTGCTAGGATTTCAACATCTGAATTTTGGGGGGACACAGACATTCAGTCCATAACAGCTCTTGATACTCTTTTTATTTATATTTTCAGTATTGTATAATTAGTACCTTTTTCCCTGGTACAAACTCAGCATTCATTCATTCATAACATACTATTTAATTTACTAATTATTCCATGTTTGTGCTATCGATGTGGATCGACGCCCTCTAAATTGATCGTCAGACACATGTGGATAGAATTCCAATCAACACTGAACCCCAATGTGCTTGTCAAAAAAAGAGTCGAAAGACTTCCAAAATTTTAACTTCATGATTTGAAATTTTTAAACAGAATTTATATCTAATTATGTTGAACAAAGATATATTCCATACAAATACTTTTCCTGTTGACCACTTTTTAACTTCAACACTCAAAATATAAAATAAATATAATTTTCTAAAATATGTTAAAAATAATTTTCTCGAAGTGGTGTTTGGACAGATTTTAAGCTTTTTGATGATGCAACTGATTATTATTTAAAATCCAGGGGCTTTGTTGTTGTTATCTGTACAATATGATTTGAAATTATTTTTTTCTCTATCTGACCCTGATTTGATTGGCTAAAAACCATCACTTTGCATTCTAAGGTTCCGCCTAACATGATTACTTTAATCTCAAATGGTTTTTCTAGTTTGCTGCTTCTAAACTGTTGTTAAGTAAAACGTAGGTAACAGACAATAGTATCTACCGTACATTGTCTTGAAAATTATATATAATATTTACACAAAATGTCAGAAGAAGGCTTTTGTTTACCAAATTATTTGTTGGTCTCAAACAATGTTAGTTGGTACCATAAAACTTTTTTTTAAAAGGAATTTATTACCTTTTAAAGCCAATTGGTTTATTCTTCTTTTGCATCTGTTGTGTTGTAATTACACAGGCAAGAGGAAAACTTATTACTAAGTGAAAAAGTGATATATTTCTAGTGGCAATGGAACACTGAAGGTAGATAGTAGATCTCTCTGAGTGACTTTCATTGTATTTTTTTCAGAAGTAGAGGAAGGAGAAATTATTGAGTAAAATGTGAGAATTAATTTTACTGAATTTATTAGTTAAAAGCACATTAAAATCAAAAGAATCTGCATAAAGTCTATGCTTTCACTAAAAAAAAAGAAATCAAAGGGATTACTTTGTTTAAACCATTTGTTTTGCTAATGAGCCAGGCAAAGTAATAATCAGAGACTTAATAAACTAATTTAAAAATTTAGAAGACACAGGAAAGCAAATATTTAAAAGAGTTTTAGTGACCAGAGGTAAAAAAATGTGAAATGAGTATTCTCATGTACTATTGGTATCATTGTAAATTGGCATCGCTGTTTTGGAAAACCATTTGAGTCATAAAAATAAATATCTCCTTTGACTCAGGAGTCCTATTTCTAGGAATCAATCCAAAGAAAATAATTGAAATGAAGGCAAAAGCTACATGAACAGATCATATGCATTGTAGCCTGTTTTCTAAGCATAAAAAGTGAGAAGTTATGAATATACAAAATCAGAAAACAGATAAATAAATGATGGGCAGGTTCTGAATGGAATATTATGCTCATTAAGAGTCACGGAAGATACTGAATACAGAATGCTCGTGGGAGGGGTGTGCGTGCCTTTCTCTATGATCACGTTAGCAGATGGGGCACATGGAATTAGTTCCTCTCCTTCCTAAAATCCCATTAAAGTAACAGCAAAGAAGCACAAAGAAGAATATTCATAAAAGGTCTGAGAGGAGGAAAGGCGAGCGAACAGCCAGTCAGTAACATTGATCAACGTGCAGAATGTGGAAAACATTTAGACACATTTATAAAAAAAATCAGAGCTAACCCTAGGCTGGATCGTGCATAGGAAATAGCGAGAGAGGAGGGGCAAGGCCCTCCCTTCTGAAGGGTCCTTGAGAAACCCTCCTCTTTCTTCTTAAAAGTATGGGAAGTGAGAGTGGGAAGTGGGGCAGAGACCAACGTCAAGAATTGCAAAACTGTCAATGGAAGAGCTCTGCAAGTCATTGTAGACAGACAGACAGACAGACACACACACACACACACACACACACAGGCTTTCTGGGGTGGCACTTTTCTCGGGGTTAAATGAGATGCACACACCGCCAGCACACACACACACACACACACACAGGCTTTCTGGGGTGGCACTTTTCTCGGGGTTAAATGAGATGCACACCCACTGAATATGGGAAGGGTTAGGGCTGTGCTTGCTGGTGTTGACGGCCAGAGTCAAGCCTTCTTCCTCTCTCAAGAATGGAGAGGACCCAAATGTCCTGCCTGCTTCCCACGCAGCCATCCTACACTGAACCCTTCCAGTCACCACAGCTTCCCTGGGTGAGCAGAGGTTACAGTCAACCTACCCATTCAAGGGAGGACTGTGTAGAGAGACCTCCAAGGCTTCAGAAGAAACTCTGAGCAGCCTTCTGTAATTAACTAGTCCTTCAACTCACAAACATAAGCAGACAACCAAGGGGCACCAGACACCAGAAGAACACCAGTAGTGCCCTGTGAAAAAAATTGCTAGGATGAATAAATACTGTTACCAATTGTGTAAATCACATACAAAATCAAGGGGATGGTAAAGATTTAAAATCATCTCCTATTAGTAGTTATCTTTAGAAAGATTCAACAAGGTAATGCTTCTATGAAATAAGAAGAGACTGTGATTAAAAGGCATTTCAAAATCTCCAAAGAATTCTTGGATTTTTTAGAAATTTAAAAGCAATAGTTGACACTGGTTCCCAAGGAAGTTTCTGCTCATAGGCTTCTGCCCCAGTAAGTGTGATTCTCCATAACTGCCTGT
This sequence comes from Physeter macrocephalus, assembly GCF_002837175.3. Taxonomy (NCBI): domain Eukaryota; kingdom Metazoa; phylum Chordata; class Mammalia; order Artiodactyla; family Physeteridae; genus Physeter; species Physeter macrocephalus. The sequence goes on along the minus strand of NC_041224.1, from coordinate 32,280,928 downwards.
CTGTATCTTCATTTTTGGGGGTCAGCGGTTTGTTCTGTGACCGCGGCTCTCTGACGGATTTAAGAAGAGCTACTGATTTTCAGTTTAGCTTTTTTTTCTTGTTTTATGGATGAGATTGACAATGTCCAAGCTCCTTACATGCTGGCCCAGAAACCATTTCTGTTCACATTCTTGGAATTTTAGTAGAATGTACTTTAGAAATAGAAAAGTAAAATTCCATTGAAGGGATTAAAGAAATAGACAAAGAAATCTCTCAGATTTTGGACAAAGAGATAAAGAAATAGGAAATGTGTGAGAAGAGACGAAAAGGTCAATCAGTGAGTCAGTATGAATCTAGTCCAAAAAAAAAAGGAGAGAATCCAGGAAACAGAGGGAAAAAGCTAACAAAAGAGAGTAGAATTTGCTGGAAGCAAAGAAAGGAGGGTCTTTAGATTAAATTGTGCTGACGAGACCATGAACAAGAACTGACATGCAGACACAGCTTTTCGAATTTTTAGCACACCAAGGATAAAGGGCATATTTAAAGACACCAGAGAGATGGAGGGTGAATTTGCATTACTTGGAAAGGAAAACAGACTGGCACTGGTCTGGTTTCTTAATAGCAGCAGTGAAGTTGGTGGAACCTTGCATCAAAGTTCTGGGGGTAAATAATTTGAACCTAGAATTCTGTCATCACAATGTCCATCAGCTGAGAAAGTGAGAAATACTACATTTCACCTAAAATTGTAAATGGGAATGCCAACAACAACAATGTTAAAAAATGAACCAGATCACTTACAAGACAATAAGAATTGTTGGGCCCTGGAGGAAACTGGAGGATGTACAGGCTCTGCCTAAAGGTAGATGCGGCCAAGAAAGCACCATGAAACCAAATCTAACCAACCTGATCTGCCTGCCTGCCAGGGGCAGGTGACTTCTGGTTCACACTTCCCGTAGACCAACCCAAAAGAATCAACTGCAAACACACCAACCGCAATGTATGCAGATGAAGAGGAGATGGGGTTCAAGAAATCATGGATCTAACCTCAGAATGAAAGAAAAAAAACACTTTAGGGTCCAACTGTGAGGTAGGCTTAGAAAGCAACTGGGTCATATTAGGATAAGATGTCAGAAAGCTCCAAGGCAGTATTTTGAATTGAAACCTCTGAAATAAATAATATGAACATACTGATAAGATGAAGACATATATTGCTTTTGTTAAAGGAGACAGAACAAAGGCAGGAAGGGAGAAAGAGAAAAAAATATAAACTTACCAGAAATTCCAGGTACAATAAAATCCATACAAGAAAGTCTGAGTCCAAATATTAAAGGAAGATGTGAAATGGTCTTTAGGTAATTATAAAATTACAATACTTTCTGATTTTGTTGCTGTACATATCCTCCTTAAAGTGCCACAGATATGGTCATTAACAAAATGGTATTATCCCTGAGCACTGGAGGTCTGGAAGGGGATGTGTTTGTACTTGATGGAGCTGGGGGCGATGGCATGGGGCGGCGTGGGAGGAGTGAGGGGTTGTTGGTAGAAGGCTGAGTTTTATATCTGGGTTGACACAGGGTAAAATGGGGCCATTATGTGTTGGTGCGGGATTTAGAAGTAGGAAAGCTCGTGAAGATGCTGGGCCCCTGCATTCAGTAGGACTGGAAGTATTGAGAGAAGTTACAAAGGGGTGGAGGCCCCCACTGGTATTTGTATTACACCAATTGATGTGCATTTATATATTACACCAAATGTATGCAGATAAAATGTTTCCAGATAAATATGTCATTTGCTTTGGTGGCCTTGTGGAATTATGAGGTTTTCCCCGTTTCCCTAGCTTTCTTTTCTGTGGTAATATAATTTCATAATAAAATTGACTTTAAAATTTAAAATGGTGGAACAGCTTCTTCTAGATGTTAAAGTCATGGACCAAAGTTAAGTATCAGGTTTACAGGAGTCGCACCTGTCATATCGTGTGGTTGCCAAGAAGTATCTTAAAAATATGAAAATTCATCCACTGTCATGGTTTGGTCCAAGTGCCTCTGAAAGCCTTCAGGATAATGACCCCCCCAGTTCTATTATGATGACATGGGAGCTGGTGGAGATGGGCTAATCCCCAGGAAGACCTTCAAGGCGGATGTGACTGAACCCCACCTTTTGGACCATTGGAAATATCAAGCGAATGGTTGGGCAAATCATATCATCCTTTCTTCTTTTTTTTTTAAATACTGAAAATATTTGGAGCATATATTTCAAAGACTAAAAATCTACTCCTGGTCCTCAGCAAGATGAGGAAAGGACCTGACCTGCATCTTTCCCTGTTCTTTGGCAGGTTTTCAAGAGGAGATTATTTTCCTTAAATATGGTCTCACAATAAAATAAGGAAATACTTGCCCAGTGGGAAGGTATTTTGAGACTTGTGATTTAATTATGTGTGCTTTGCTAATCATCTATGCAAGACTGGGCAAAAGCTTAATATGGTTTGCTCTTGGCGGAAAACAAGGATGGCGCTGGAAGCTTTCTAAGGGACCCTCAGGTGTAAATTCTGTGAGTCTCTGAGCCAGACCGAGGTCTGGAGCGGAGGTGGGTTCCTCTGAACTTGGCATTCACAGCCCGTCTCTTTCTTGTTGTCGGGATGGGTGGCTGACCTCTAGGAGCACCCTCTTCTGGCCACTGTCCTTCTCCTAATGCTGCTCCAGCGGCCAGTAGGAGGCCATCTGTCTGGCTGTGCCCGAGTTACTGACTGTTTACTAATCAGCACTTCCTTGCTTATCTCCATCTGGAGATGGATTATTTTAGGTGAGGTTGAAAGTGCTGAGTGAACAAGGTAAACTGAATGGCTTCAGCTTACATGTGAGATCATGTATGTGAAGATGCTCTGACAATGGTAAAATTCTGGACAGAGACCTGAAAGTATTATTACTGTGATTAAAATCACCATCTTATTATCAATATGTCATATTTTTCATTACAGCTAATTATATAGGAAAATAAAAATATATTAGACCTTGTTGTAATTGAACGTGAAGATAATTAGCATTTTCCCTTGAAGACAATTTTTTCCAGAAATGTTGAAGTGGTATTGGATAACCCAGTAGTATTTTCCTGAATAACACATCTGTTCTAGACTAAAAGCTATATATATATATATATATATATATATATATATATATATATATATACACCCTTATTCCTTGCCCTTCTCTGTGTGTGTGTGTGTGTGTGTCTCTCTCTCTCTCTCTCTCTCAAAAGACAGTGTTAGATCCTAGCCAAGAAAACAAGCTGCATTGTGTGTGTGTGTGTCTCTCTCTCTCTTTCTCAAAAGACAGTGTTAGATCCTAGCCAAGAAAACAAGCTGCATATTTCTGAAAGTAACTTGAAAAATTCTGGACAGTGTATGGATGAGAACTTTTGACTATTAAATGATTGAACTGTAAAGAAATTGAATCTACCTTGTTTTCCCTATTGTTCATATTAATTTGACAAACTCTCTAATAACAATTTTTAAAAAGAGTAATGTATTTTATGATTTTACTTAAGATTTCAACCAGAATCAAACATAAAGATATGCTTTGTTGTTTGATTTTATTCTTAGCATAGTGCAGGTTTTAGAACACAAACACATCCCAACATTTAGAACAAGCTCTTACTGTGGAGCAGGTGTGCTGATTCTCACAGGGGAGAAGCATGAAGGAGCATGGCGCTTGGGAAGACACAGATCTGGTGTCATATCTCAGCTCTGCCACCAACATGCTGTGTGATACTGGGCACATTACTTAACCTCTCTGAATCTCGTATTTAAAATTTGCCTATTGTTAAAAGTAATTGAGATAATATATGCAAAGTCCCTAGAGAGAAGTGTTCAATAAATGTTATTCTTTCTTACCTTAATTACCCAATCTTTTTTTTTTTGCAGATAAGTTAAGCAACAAAAACACAAGGAAAGTGATTAACACCATAATAAAACTCTTTTCAAATCTTCTTTTTTTTTAACTGTCAAGTAAATATTTGTTTTAATTGTTCTCATTGAAATATGTATTTTTATTTATTTTCTATTTTATTTTTAAAGGGAATTTTAAAAAATTGAAGTATAATCACTGTGCAGTATTATATAAGTTACAGGTGTACAATATAGTGATTCACAATTTTTAAAGTTTATACTCCATTTACAGTTATTATAAAATGTTGGCTATATTCCTTGTGCTGTACAATATATCCTTGTAGCTTATTTTATACCTAATAGTTTATACCTCTTACTCCCCTACCCCTATGCTGCCCATTTCCCTTTCCCTCTCCCCTCTGGTAATCACTAGTAGTCACTGTGAGGCTGCTTCTGTTTTGTTATATTCAGTAGTTTGTTTTGTTTTTTAGATTCCACATGTAAGTGATATCATACAGTATTTGTCTTTCTCTGTCTGACTAAGTTCACTGAGCGTAGTGCCCTCCAAGTCCATCCATGTTGTTGCAAATGGCAAAATTTGGTTCTTTTTATATGGCTGAGTAATATTCCATTGTATATATATATATATATATATATATATATATATATATAGCACATCTTTCTTAAAAAATTTTTATTGGAGTATAGTTGCTTTACAATGTTTTGTTAGTTTCTACCGTATAGCAAAGTGAATCAGGTATCCGTATACATATATCCTCTCTTTCTTGAATTCCCTTCCCATTTAGGTCACCACAGAGCATTGAGTAGAGTTCCCTGTGCTATAAAGTAGGTTCTCATTAGTTACCTATCTTATACATAGTATCAATAGTGTATATATGTCAATCCCAATCTCCCAATTCATCCCACCCCCCCTTTCCCCCTTGGTATCCATACATTTGTTCTCTACGCCTGTGTCTGCATTTCTGCTTTGTAAATAAGATGGTCTATACCAACTTTTTTCAGATTCCACATATAGGCATTAATATATGACATTTGTTTTTCTCTTTCTGACTTACTTCACTCCGTATGACAGTATCTAGGTCCATCCACGTCTCTACAAATGACCCAATTTCATTCCTGTCTATGGCTGAGTAATATTCCATTGTATATATGTACCACATCTTCTTTAACCATTCATCTGTTGATGGACACTTAGGTTGCTTCCCTGTCCTGGCTATTGTAAATAGTGCTGCTGTGAACATTGGGGTGCATGTATCTTTTTGAATTAATGTTTTTGGGTTTTTTTGGGATATATACCCAGGAGTGGAATTTCAAAAGATCTTCTTTTTAATACCTTAAAGGCATCATTTATACTAATTAACAATTAAACAGATTACAATAATTTATATATATAACACTCTATAAGGGATTTTCAAAAAAAAATTACTGTCTTTATATCTTCATATGTTGGAAATAACCAAAAAAATGCTTAAAAAACACTCAATTCCAGAAATTTTACTTAATCATCTTTATTTTTCTAGTCACTCAATTAGTCTAATAGAATGATTTTTCCCTATGATGAAATAGGAATAAGAATTATTGAGAAGTAAATTTGCAAGGACTGGAGTAAATACTGTATGGAGTATTTTCATCTATTCTGGCAGAGTTACAGAAGCAAAGGATTAACGTTAAAAATGGCATCAAATTATTCTCCAGTGCTCTGCTTTAAGTGGTCACTTGGACCTCCTTTCCTGCAGAGATCAGGGCTTCAGTCACTCCCTTTCTCCCTCTCTCTTTCTTTCCATCTGCATTTAATGTGGCTGCTGAACTCAATTTCCCATAACCTTAATGGCGATGAATCAAAAAGGAAGTAAATGTTTGCATTAGTATGGGAACTTTGAAAAGAAATATATGTGGAATCCAGCTGACGCTCCACTTCCTGGTGGAGAGGGCTCCAGGCTAGAAGTGCCCCTGGGCTTAAAATGCATGAAGTGAGCACATGGGATATTTGAAAAGGGATTACATTTTGTCATGAATCATATGTTTAAGGTCGTTTCAGACAAAGGCAGCTAAAAATAGACTTTAAGTACAGTATCTTTCATCTTGTTAATAACTCATTTTAGACAAAATCCTATTCATCGTAGAGAGAGGACCCTTTGACATTGTTATCTAAGAATGGAATTCCAAGCTCACCAAACTTTCCTGAGAAAGCCTATCCATACATACGAGGATACTTTGGTTTGTTCACATTAACACTTACGTTAGTATACGTTATCAATACTCAGGAAAACTCCATTTTCTCTGATTACCACTTGGAAGGGATTAATAGCAAAAATTCCACCTCCTTAAAAAATTTTTAAAAGATACATTTATCAAGGAATAAGAGGCTGAGTATATTACTCTGCAAATAAATGTGAATTGCTTATGACTCCAAAACTCCTGGAGGACTGATAAACTAGAAGAAATAAATGAATATAAGTATGTCTCAAAAATTCCTGAAAGCATACATCTATTAAAATTTTATTTATTTTATTTACTACTTATTAAAATTTTAGATGATCATTACCCTGTTTTTCACAACTCTTTATACTTATACATAACATTGTAGCAGTGATCTTCTCACCTTACATTGTGACTCAGAGTTGATACTGTTAAATGTGAATGAAAAATGATGGTTAGATTTTTTGTGTCTACTCTTGCACTGTGAGAGTGTGTAGATGTTCAGAGCCCCAGCGTGTCTTTGACTGAAACAGCAAATGCATCTGTATTTTGTCTTGAAAATCGTCAGAGCAGACAGGCTTCTATGTTACTTCTAGACAAATCAGTTTGTCAGTTCTGACCAGAGGAATGTTCCAATTAGCTCCTCCTGGTAACACCCCCCGCCCCCCCCCCCACCTCCCCCACGATGTAGGGGCTTGCAGCAGTCTGGGAAGAGCTTGTCTGGCGCGAGTCCTCACATATCTGCAGTCCCAGGGCAGCGGGTGCTGGACCACAGGGAGGAGGAGCCCGGGGGGCAGGCTGGGAACCTGTCCCTTCTGCAGCCTCAGAGCCTCCTCCCAAGCAGCCCAGTCTTCCTCACAACATGGCGGCCTCGTACAGCAGGACATCTCAGGTGGTGACCAGCACTGCAGAGGGCAGGGTCCCGAGAGACACAGGCAGGGTAGCATGGCCTTTTCTGCCCTAGAAGCTACTGTATCACTCAGTTAACTCAGTTCCATCCCAATTCAAGGGGCGAGGGGCGGGGGAATAGGCTCCACCTCCAAATGGGAGGGGAGTTGAATTCACAGGACACAAGAACATATGGGACGGGAGGTAGGACTGTTGCCGTCCTTGGACAATACAGTTTACAATCTTCTATGGGAAACATGACTCCATTCTCTCAGAAAGAGAGAACTATTTCAAACTATTTCAAACTATTTCCCTAACGTGTATTAAACCTGTACGTTTCCCCTGAATTACAATTGGTATGGTATACAATAATGCTCCCTTACATTAAAATACAGCGTGAGAGAATGGAGACAGTGACACATTTCAGGAGCAGGAACCAAAGAATGGAACATTTCAAATTATAAGATGCCTGCAAAGTTGTGGGCTAGTCAAAGAGTCATCTGAAACCTCACTGGTTCTGGAAAAGACAACTCAGTGATTAGTGGAAGACCGTGTTTCTTGGCCTCTTCTCTGTTTTAATCAAATTTTTCACGGAGAACAGCAGAGACTGCTGTCATTCCTTTCAAGCACTAATGATGAATGAAACCATGCACAGGAATAATCTCTCTGGCAGAGGCTGCTGGCTCTTCAAAAAAGTCTGGGTCCCAGGTTTTAAGCCACTCAGAATGAAGACCATATTTCCTGGACTACTGTGGTAGGCAGAATTCTAAGATGCCGCAAGACTCCTCCCTGCTGATCCAAGCCCCATATAATCCCCAGGACTGGGAAAATGATGGGCTAGCTCTCCCGTGATTAGGTTAGGTTATACACACCTTGATTTTAAGAGAGGGGGATTATCCTGGGGAACCCCACATAATCTACTGAAGCCTTGAAAGGAACTGGGCCCCTCGCAGTAAACATTTGCAGCAGAAGAGACTGCAAGGGAAATTCTCCATGCCTGGTTGTGAAGACAGAGAGGGACACCCGGGATGGGACTTGGGGGATCCAGAGCTACGAACCGCCACCAGCTGACAGCCAGCAAGGAGATGGGGACCTTGGCCCTACAATTGCAAAAAGCTGAATTGTGCCAGCAACCTGAATGGGCTTAGAAAAGGACGCTGAGCTCTAAGTGAGAACACAGCCTGCCCGGCCTCTTGATTTCAGCTTTGTGAAACCCTAAGCGTGAGACCAGCTAAGCCAGGTCAGACTTCTAGCTGGAACTGAACTATTGATAAGAAGTGGGTGTTGTTTTAACTGTTACAGTTGTGGTCATTTTTATGCAGCAACAGAACAGTTATGCACGACCTGGATGTTAGCTTGGTTAGCGTAAGAGACAATTGGAGTGAACATTTTGCCTCCTGCTCTGTTTCCTGCTCCCCTCCTGCTTCCTAGAATGCGCAGAGCCATCACTTTGAACCATGAGGATTTGGCCCACACCTGGGAAAGGTAAAGAGGAAGCTGGAAGGAGGAGCAGAATGGCCGTCACAGCTCTGGGCCCTTTGCCTCTGGATTTAATTAAGTGAGAAAGGATAAACTTCTACCTTTTCCTAAGCCCATTCTTCTTTGGAGTCTGTTGACAAGCTGGTTTTTTCCTAATGCAGATGATCCTGTTCCAAGTCAAAGAATCCACTTTTAAATATGTATGTTATGATATTTTGGCACCTAAGTCAATATTTACATGGTATTCTTTCTTCTAAAATCTCCATACACTGGACTCCACGGTTTACAAACCATGGTCATTAGCAAAAGACAACAGAGGGGAAATTCATGGTTCCTATCAGAGGATTATTAGCCCAATGAATAAACCCTATATGTGAGGTATTCTAATGTAATTAATTGCCTCTGCAAGCTGAACCAAAGGAGGTCGTTATGCAAATAAAGAAGCTATTAATTTTAGAGGAAAGAACTTCGGCTTCCTGGTTCAACAAAGCAGGCAAGGGGGCTGCCAACCGGTTGGACCATTTTGCTACCATTGGGTCACTGCGAAGTCTGACACATCGATACCTGTAAACAGATCCTGAGTGTCACCAGACGTGGACACCTGGTTAATATTTACTACCACTTTCCAATTTAGGGATTTTGATAAATAAAATACATAACAATAGAAGATTCTCCCATGGAGCATGAATAGGTGTGTCACATGATTGTTTTGTTCAAAAAACTTATATCGCTATGGAGAGCTGTAGTCACATCTTTGAAGATTTCATAAAGTAACCAGCACTGACAGAAAGACGTCTGCTTAACTTAAAAATTTTTTTTTATTAGAACACAATATTTTTAGAGCAATTTTGTTTACAACAAAATTGAAGGGAAGACAGACAGGCTTCCTCAGGCTTTTGCCCAGGCTTCCTATTTACCCCAAACATGCATACCCTCCCCCATTATCAACATCCCCACCGGATAGTACATTTGTTACAACTGATCACCCTGCATGGACACGTCCTCCTCACCCAAGGTCCACATAGACACTAGGGTTCAATCTAGGTATACATTCTCTGGGTTTGGACAAATGTATAATGACATGTATTCACCATTATAGTGTCATACAGAGTAGTTTCTCTGCCCTGAAAATCCTCTGTGCTCTGCCTATTTTTCTCCTCTTCCCCACAGCCCCTGGTAACCACTGATCCTCTTACTGTCTCCATAGTCGTGCCTTTTCCAGAATTTCATAGACTTGGAATCATACAGTATGTAGTATTTTCAGATGGTCTTCTTTCACTTAGGAATATGACTTTAAGTTTCCGCCGTGTCTCTCCATGGCTTGACAGCTCATTTCTTTTTAGCTCAGAATAATATTCTATTGTCTGGATGCTCCACAGTTTACTAATCCGTCACCAACTGAAGGACAACTTGGTTGCTTTTCCAGGTTTCGCAATCATGAATAAAGCTGCCATAAGATACATGTGCAGATTTTTGTGTGGACATAAGTTTTCATCTCCTTTGGGTAAATACCAAGGAGGAAGATTCCTGGATCCTATGGTAAGAGTATGTTTAGTTTTGCAAGAAACCACCAAACCTCCTTGCAAAGGGGTTGCACCATGTTGCATCCCCCCCAGCCAGGAATGAGAGTTCCTGTTGCTCCACATCCTCACCAGCATTTGCTGTTGTCAGTGTCCCAGATTTTGGCCATTCTAACAGGTGTGTAGTGTAACAGAATCTTATTGTTGTTTTGTTCAGGTTTTCCTAAAACTCATTTTCACAATTCTTTTTTGATTTGGATACATTTCCCATCCCCAACCTCCAACCCCCTTCACCCAATGTGCACCATTAATACCTTGAGGAACACAAGTGTGGGTTTACTGTTTTGAATCACAAATTTCTGCTCCAGGGTAAATCCACAGCCACATGCCACTGAACAAAGGTCATCAGAGGTGAGTTTGTTTCCACTGATGGAGACACCTTCCCTAAAGTTGTCCACCATAGAAGTAAAATTCTTCCCATGCGTAATAAGGGGAAACAAACCAGTAAACCAATGTACTACCACCACTTCGGTGAACTCCCTGTGTTTACTGTTACTTTTGGAACAGTTTTCTTCAGAAAAGAAAGAAAGTACAAGAGGGAGCATTGTCGAACTTGTGGGTTATAATGAGAAGATAATAATCCAATAAGGAAGTAGTTGGATTATGAATCAGAAAGTAAATATTGTAGAATCTGAATGGAAAACTTAAAACATGTATTTTGGTGCTTTGACTTCAAAATGATCTAAAGGCAAAATTCAATTGTATCTCTGTGGCGTGGGGCTCACAACCCCTTGTAATTTATCCAGTGCTCTTGGGCATTGACTAGCAAACTGCTAGGTGACCTCAGTGAGTCATGCCCCGTGGAATTCTGTCCCCTGTGTGTGGGTAGGACCTGTGATGTGTCTCTAACCAAGAGAGAACAGCACAGATGATGAATGTCACTCTCTCGATTAGGTTATGTTATGTGGCCAAGATGGTGAGGTACCTTATTCTACAGGACTTGGTCATGGACTGGAGAAAGACCATCCTGCCGGCCTTGGAGAAAGGAGCTATCACATGTCAGGAGACCACAGGTTGTCGCCTCTAGGACTTGAGGGCAGCCTCTACCTGACAGCAAGTTAGAAGCCAGGGGCCCCGCAGTCATACAGCCAGAAAGAAAGGAATTCTGCCAACAGTCTGAATGTATGAGTCAGGGTTCTCCAGGGAAACAGACCAGTATGATATAGAGAGATATAAGAGGAGCTTTATTATGGGAATTATCTCACGTGGTTTTGGAGGACAAGAAGTCCCAGGATCCACCATCTGCAAGCTGGAGAACCAGGAAAGCCAGGAGTGTAACTCAGTCCAAGTCAGAAGGTCTGGAAACCAGACCAGGGAGGCAACAGTGTAACTCCCAGCCTGAGGCCTATGGCCTGAGAAGCAGGAGCTCTGATGTCTGGGGCAGGAGGTGATGGATGTCTCAGCTCCAGCAGAAAGAAAATTCGCCCATCCTCTGCCTTTTTGTTCCATTGGGGCCCTCAGTGTTTGGATGATACCTACCACATTGGGGAGGGCCATCTCCTTTCCTCAGCCTATGGATTCAAATGCTAATCCTCCCAGAAATACCCTCCCAGACGCACCCAGAAATAATGTTTTACAATTTTCCAAGTAATAATTTTGCTTCTTAAACTAAGTTTACAATCTTTTGCTCTCAGATGAAAATTGCAGGCTATTGCATTTTCTAAAGCGACTACCGTCATGAAGGTGCCTAAAAGCCAGAGCCCACTTGCATGTCAAACACCGTCCCACAGAGTCTGAGGGGAGGTTCCTGTGGTGATCTTCAAGTCATCTAAGTACCCCACCCAGCAGCAAAGCAGCCTGATATGCAGGGCCTATTATTTTCTTAATCTTTGTTTCTCAGATGCACTCTTGTGAAGGGACCTCAGGATACATGTCAGGAAGAATTCATGGATATTTAGTGCAAATCGATAAAGAATTTTAAAATGCTCTCTCTCTACGTATATACATACGTGGAACATTTCAGCTTTCTTTCCTCAGTTTCCAGAAAGAATACTTAGTTATGGTTTTTACCCTGAGATTTATTTTTAGGCAGTATTAAGTTGCCTTATGATTTTGTAGCATATGACAATAAGTAAAGAGATGCAGAGTACAAAAGTACTTTTATTTCTGAAACACCTTTTGTTGTAAATATATATCTGTTTTCCTGGAGGGCCAAAGGACATGGGTTCGTTTGTAATATTGTTCCAGCATTCTTTGTGTTTTGTCTCCAAATCCGATGGTTTTGAGACCCTTTGTTCTTACTTCGTTGATGGTGCAAAATTTCCCGAATGAGCATGTTCTATGAAGTCAACTCAGATTTTATTTTATGTACTAAATATGTCTTAACAGGTACTTAATGAAAGTGTGGTAATTGAGAGACAGATAGGAAGAGGGAACAAGAAAATTGCAGTTTAGTATAAGTTTCATATAACCATATCAATATTAGGCTTTAAACCAACAGGAAAGCTAAATTTAGGACACCTAATACATACCAGCATTGATATGAATCATTTCCCTTCCACTAAAGCAACCCAAACCCTAACTTCCTATCTTAGGGTATATCTGCACAAAACAGCAGATTTCAGATCTCAATTCTGTGTGCTTGAGTTCCTCAAAAAAATCTCAGTTCAAGTTTGTACTTTCAATGGAATTTTAAATAATTCCAAGAATGAGAGTAGTTAACACCAAGCGTCAGATATTAGTAGAACAGTTTCCCTTTCAACAATGAAATTAGATGTCAGTTAAAATTTGCAGATATTGTGAAAGGAAAAGTGAAGTATTTGCATCTTAACAAAATAAAAAGACCTTCACTGAACTAAGACACATGAACATAGACACACAGACACACATAGACAGACACACATAAACACAGACACACATAGACACACAAACACAGCAACACACAGAAACACAGACACACAGACAGACACAAACACAGCAACACAGCAACAGACACACACACATGCAGAAACACATCAACACATACATACACACACGTAGACACACATAGATAGACAAGAATAAATACAGCAACATAGAAACAGACACACAAACACAGCAACACACAGACACATATGCACACATATAGAAACAGACACACACGTGCACAGAGTAACACAGACATACATAAACACATAGACACACATAGACAGACAGACACACAAACAGAGCCACACACAGAAACAGACACACACACTAACCTATGATGACGAATGTCCCTCCACTTCCATTTCATGGTAACATTAATAACCTAGTACTTTCTTCAGCACATTAGCCCATTTTATGTTCAAAAGTGAAAGGAAAAGAATTGTCATCTAGTTTCCTGCTTTTAAAATTCCAGGACCTTTTCATTTTGGCCTTAATAAAACTGCTTGCTCTGCTCTCTTTTTTCCTTCCAGGGAAGGATCCTGTCATGTTTAGGTATTTTCCCACAATTTGTACCTTGCTTCTTTTGCCTGACTTGTCACATTATTGGCCTGTGGGTGGAGCAAATTGACGATGGCACGTGGCATGTGACTATGTAGGCTCCTTTAGGGCCACTTGCAAGGAGGTTTTCCAGAGAACGAGTTTGGATATCAACCAGAAGTGATCACAGCTCATCTGTGGACCAACCTTACCTGAATATTAGTTACACAATAAGCTAAATTGGGGTCCTGGTGGATAGAAGTGAGTTCAGTGTTTTCAAATAATAATTAAGACACAGACTTTTATTAATCATCTATTATAGGCTCTAGAAATGAAAGAACACAAAGATGAGTGTTCTGTATCCCTCCTTCAAGGAGTTTAATAATTGGACTGAAAAGACATATACTTTTTTTTCAACCTCACAATGAAAACATTGTGAACAAACAAGGACTAAAGTACCAGATGGTCAGGAGAAATAACCCACTGCTAAAAAATTCAGAAACTACACAATGACTGCAAAGATGCTTTCTCACAAAGCTATTCAGTAGTTTACATGTTTTAAATTTGGCATGTGGGCATCATTTGGAAAGGTTTCAAAATATCATATGTGATTGATTCTGAGCCCAAATGGCTTTGATAACCCTGTGGAAGATATAATGATTCTTACTTTGTCAAGGAAATAGGAAGCATTTGCAGGCAGAGTATATCCTAATTCTTCAAGGGTCATGCATTGTCTAAAAGCTAAAAGCTTTCTTTTGTCATTAGGTAGGATCAATCTAAGTTTTCTTTCACTATATCCAATCCTTAGAGATACTTTTAAACTTGGGAATTTTTTACCTTGAATAAAAATTACCCATGTTTGTGTGTATGTGTGTTTGCACATGTATGTACATATGGTTTGGTGTAGTAATATAGATTGGATTCTGGCATTAATTTTTCTCTTCAATAAAATTTCTGATTCTCCTTAAATCATGTGGACAATAGAACAGTCTCTGTGATGATACAATTCGAACCCTCTTCTCTATGCCCCAGATGACCTGCCCAGAATATGTGTTCATTCAACAAATATTACTGAGCAGCTATTGGTCCGGTCTTTATTCTAGAAACTCGTGGAAAACAAAAAAAACTAGTAAAAAAAATAGACAAAAATCTCTGCCCTCATGGAGCATATATTCTATACAATAAGCTATAAACATAACTGACATGTAAATTTTATGATATGCTAGAAGGTAATAAGACCTAAGACAAAGCATATCCAGGTAAGGGATTTCTGGAATGCTGGCTATCGGGGGATTAGGTAGCAATTTTGAATAAACTGTTCATGGTAGATCTCATACTTGAGGAGGCACATTTTTGCAAAATCTCCAACAGGGTGAAGGAGTGAGCCTGGCACTCTGTCTGGGGAAGAAGCGTCCTGGGCTGAGGGAAGAGGGTTTGGCTCTGATACGGAAGGATGGCTGAGATCAGCAGGAGGAAGATCTGGGAAGAATGAGGGGTGGGACCAGAGCGAGGGAAGGAGGGGGAGTATGAGAGGAAGCCTGAGAAATGAAGGGAGTCGGTCAGCTCCTCCTGGGCTTTGACTCGAGTGAAGCACAAGTCATCAGAAGGTTGGAGGATGGGACCCCAGGACCTGACTTCCGGTTTAGGGAGCAATTGGTTACTTATTGAGTTGGAGAATGGGGCAAGGGTGGAGGCTGGAAGACCACACAGTACGGTCCCTGGGGAGGTGGTGGGATCCTGGACAGGAGCAAAGACTTCCAGAACATAAGAAGCATTCAGATTCTGAATTTAACTTGAAGGAAAAGACAACAGAGGTTTCCAACAGTTTGGATAACACAAAAATGAGAAAAAGGAGATAAGAGAGACACCTCGGTTTTCAACGTTATTATGGGAAGAACAGAACAGAGTTTTGATCGATGGAGTGTGTGTGGTAAGGGCTACAGAAAGGGAAGGTAGAAGGGACAGGTGGAGAGTTCAGCTTTAGATACACTGAGTGTCTGTTAGCAATCCAGGTGCAAAAGTCACCCAGAGAGTTGGAGTCCAGGTCCAAGAAAGAGGTCTAAGCTGGAGATGAAATTTGTCACTGGTGTGTAGACGTTCTTTAAAGCATGAACGCAGATGAGATCTTGAAGGGTGAGTGTAGATGGAAAGGGCAGAGGAAGAAGGTCCACACCTCGAGGCCCCAGCACTCAAGGGACTGGAAAGGAAAGCAAGAACAAGCAAGGAAGACAGAGAAGATGAGATCAATGAGTTCAGGGAAAATATGCCAGAACTGGGTCGTGCCCTAGAAGCTAGAGAGAGAAGGGTTTTAGGTAAGAAGGTGTAAGCAACTCTTCAAATGAGGACCAAGAAAGGCCCATTGTATTCCACAGTGAGGAGATGGTGGTGCCCTGGACAAGACCCTTCTGGAGGAGAGTGGAGGTGGGCAAGTGAAAGCCTGGTTGGAGAAGGAAAGGACATGAAAAGCGTAGGCGATCCTTTTCAGGAATTCTTCTGCAAGGGAGACGCTAGTCAGAGGGTGGTAGGAAAAGCAGACCTATGTTTTCAAGATGGAATAAATAATGGCTTGTTTGCATGCTGCTCGGAATGACTAAGCAGAGAGAGAAAGTACAGTGATGTGGAGGAGAAAATCAAGAATCATTGGAGCCATATCCTTGGAGGGGCAAGAGGGGATGAGAGCAGGTGAACAGGTGGGCTGACTGGCTTAGCCCAGGAGCACAGGTTACTTGTCTGTAATAATGGATGGATGGGGACCAGAGTGCGTGGCCACAGGTGGTGCCGGGTGGGTAGTTATAATGGTGTGGGGTCCTCTTCAGATTCCTTCCGTTTCCTCAGTCAAAGAGAAAACACAACCATCAGCGGAGACTAAGAATGGGGCCTGGGAGATGGTGAAGATGGAGTAGAGGGGGAGGTGTAGGTGTAAGCCCAGATAGATGGCAGGAGGATGGATGAGGGAAATGCAGTATATTATTATAACATTATTACCATGATGGCCCGGCAGCCCTCAGGGTGCATTGTGTTTGTGATCATAGGTTAAAGATGACACCACTCAGCCTGGTTGTGTGTTTTCCTCAGTGTCACAGCCTCAGGGGGGGTTGTTTCCACCATGGTTGTGGTTGTGGTTTTCCCAAGTGAGTATCTCAAAACATGGGAGGAGCAAAGGGATGGAGCGTTTAGACAGTCAGGGATCACTAGACATTGTGTATATCCTCTTAACAAGAAATAGAGTGGTCGAAACAAACAGAAGAAAGCACTATGGAGGATAGAGACCATGAAGGTGAAGAAAACTTGGACAAACAAACCAACCAGTTCACTGAGTATAAAAGCATCTACTTGATGCCTTAAGAATAACTGAAGGAGATTACATCATAGCCCATAAAAGACAACACTGCCACGGCCCTAAATTTCCCAGGCCACTTGCTGGGGGCAGTGGCCCCCTTCCTGCTCAGGGCTGTGGCGCCATCTTGCTCGGGCACCATTTCTGCTGAAACACCCTCATTCTACTGTTTCAGGATACCCATGCCCTGGATTCACCCCCTCGGGGGAAGGCAGGATAGCCTCGTTGATGATTATGCAGAATAATACTGCTCTCGTTTCTCTAAAATGTCTACATTACCTATGCCAGGAAACCTGTCTCTCATTACCAGTCAGACCAAGTAAGGTGTTTTACTCAAAGCATGGTTTTAACACAACCATTTCCTTTTCTCATTATGGTATCACTTAGAAATATCGACTATATTGTAATTAATTGCTCAATTGTCCACTTCCCTCATTAGAAAGCAGAGTCTCTGAAGTCAGGCACTGTGGTTTATTCACTATTACTTCCCTGAAATAAAACCCATTTTGACTATATTTCATATCATTCATAAAAATGAATTCCAGATGGGTTACAGATCTAAATATGAAAGGAAAACAACAAAACCTCTAAAAGAAAATATGAGGATATCTTCAATGACCTTGGGGTGAGTAAAGAGTTCTTAAAAAGAAGACCAAAACACTGAGTATAAAGGAAAAATTTATAAACTGGCCTTTATTATAATTAAGAACTTTCATCAAAAGATACCATTAGCAGGGCTTCCCTGGTGGCGCAGTGGTTGCGCGTCCGCCTGCCGATGCAGGGGAACCGGGTTCGCGCCCCGGTCTGGGAGGATCCCGCGTGCCGCGGAGCGGCTGGGCCCGTGAGCCGTGGCCGCCGAGCCTGCGCGTCCGGAGCCTGTGCTCCGCGATGGGAGAGGCCGCAGCAGGGGGAGGCCCGCATACCACAAAAAAAAAAAAAAAAAAAAAAAGATACCATTAGCAGAGTGAAAAGACCAAGCCACAGACTGGGAGAAGATATTTGCAATTCAAACGGCACCAAGGATTTATGTCCAGAATATATAAAGTAGTTCTACAAATCAATAAAAGACAGACAATCCCACGGAAATACACTCCAGAGAACTGAACAGCCACTTCACAAAAGAGGCTATACAAACAGCCAATAAATACATGAAAAAGTGTCCACCTCCTTAATCATAGGGAAATGCAACTTACAGTCAATGAGATCCCACTAGTCACCAACCAACTGGCGTGGTTGAAACACAGGTTGGCTATAGCAGTGGGAGTCAGGGAGAGTGCGGGACCAGCTAGAACTCTCAGCCACTGCCGGTGGAAGGAAATATCCATGTGTGCAGTGTGCTAAAACGGGACATACACAAGCAGTGTCACCAGTTATTCTACTCCTGGGAACATATCTCACCAAACTGAGGACAAACGTTCACCCAAATATATGTCCAAGAATCTTTACATTGAAACTCTTCATGACAACTCAAAGGGCCAACCAACCAACTCATCTAAAGAGTAGGAGGGATACATGGATTGTGGTCTATTCAAACATTGGGATAACTCCCTAAACGTTTTAAAATGCAAAGGCTCATCTCAAATGTTAAAGTCAGGATAGCAGATGCCTTTGGGAGATGCCTGGGAGGCATGGGAAGGGTCTGGGGTGATGGTAGTATTTTATTTCCTGCTCTGGGTGGGGGTGACACAGATGCATTTGCTTTGTCAGAATTCTCCACCTAGTGCACTTCAGTTGCGCACATTTTTACGATTTGTACACTTTTCAGTTTGTGAGTTGTACTACAGTAAATTTCACTAAAATTATTTGCTTGTGTTCAAGGGTAATTAAAATTCTAGAATTATTGTCTAAATAAAGAAATGACAATGCCATGAGAAACCGACTGAGTTGGATGTTACGAACAAGAAAGAAGAGAAAGAGCTTGGCGATCTCCATCCCTAATAATAATAAAATACATTCCCCATAACTCTGGAGGGATGCAGCGAGGGTTCTGTGCTGATTAGATAGACCAGTCTGAATGTTTCTGTGCTGTCATAGCTCCTTTTCATAATGATGTATTATAGGACTTCCTTTGCTTCTTCTATGGCTGTTAAAGATGCTGACCATGAGACTACATTGCAGTAGTAAAATGAGCTCTAAAATCTCAGGTTGGCTGTGAGCTACCACAGGCCCATTACCTTACTATATTTACCAGTCGTAGCACACCTTAGTCATTAATTTGCCAAGCGCTTGGAGCCATCTCAGCTATGGAAACTGCTGTATGAGCCCAAATTCTATTCTCTCATATTTGATTAATATCATCTGAAATATCATTAAAAATTGTTAATGCAGATGTGTGGATTAAAGCTACTCTAGAGCTTTCCTGACATAAGCATTGACAAATTACCTGCAAATTTCAGTTTGCACAAGTGATTAATCTGCTCTTCTGCAGTGGAAATTAATTATTACTTTCATATTTACATGACTTGTTCTGGTATGTCCAACCATTAACATGCTGCCATTTACCCCAGATCATTTTAAAACACAATATATATTTAATGTACAACAAGGACAAGGAACAAGAGGGAATCAGATGAGAACTCTCATATTACATGTCTTAGATTCAGGTTGAGCTGGATAATTCTTTTTTTAAATTTACGTGGTGAAGTTATTAAAATATTTTATTTATTCTGTCTTCGCAGAAGCTTAATAGGATAGTATCATTACTATAATTAAGTGGACCAGTATATACTTTCCCCAATATATCTGTAAATATTAGCATGATTTACTTATGAACAATATATTTGGAGGTTTCCACTTCCTCTTACAAGCTGTCTTATGGGAGTGAATACAGAGGAGGCTTTTAGAAGGTTGAATATGCTTAGTGAGAATAATCCAAGGGCTGGAGGGCTGAGAGCCACCCGGACATGATTTGTTCTGTCTTCCTGCCGGTGCGACAGTTCACCTGCACCAGGTCAGACAGATGGGTGTTTATCTTGCTCTCCAGGGAAAGAGACTTTGTAACTTGCATACAGTTTGTGATGTTGAGGCACCCTTCGCTGTTTGAGAATATGAATGCATAATAAAAATAACTTCAGTGAAAGCTAGAGCAAGAGTGTCCATTTATTAGGTGCCAATTCAGTTCCGAGCATTGTTTACGTTCTTTACATACATTGTCTTATGAAGATATTTATTGTAATTTCCTTATTGTAGTTAACAAAACGGAGGCTTACATTGCCTAAGGCCAGAGCTGGAAAGGGTCTGAGTACTGGTGAGGGATGTTTGGAAAGTAGAATCTGCGTGTGGTTAAGAATGTAAGTGATGAGTATAAAATATAATATATTCATGTAAATGCCCCCTCGCTTTTTCTGTGTGGGCGCCAGAAAATTGTATGCCTTGTTCCTCGCCTTGGCAGACATGAGTAGGCAGGGTCTATATTGAGTGTCTTCTAGCCTTTTTTGGTTAAAGCTGATGCTTTCAGGGTTCCTGTTCAAGGCTGTCAGTTCTTGTTATCTGCAGTTATACTCAGGCATTGGTGGGAAAGGGAGGAAATGTCCACTGAGACACTGACTGACACTGAGGCCCGGAGAGGCTGATTGATGAGGGAACAATCATCAAATTATACCAACTGGATTTTCACTGTTGCTCTCTCTGTATTTCAGTTTGGCTGATGTCCATTGTCCTGTTGCTTCAATCCACTGGTTCTCTCCTTGGTGGTACTGAGTCTACTGAAGACTCTGTTAGGTGCATTCTTCATCTGTGTTATCCTGGGATTTGTGTTTGTTGGATCAGCATTGCATGTGACTCTCTCTTACAATTTCCGTCTCTGCTGAAATGCACCGTCTCTTCAAGTCTTTTCCACCAGAGCCTTTAATACACTAATCACTGTTATCTAAAGATACCTATCTGAGGGTAAAAATGTCTGGGCCACTTGAGTCTGGTTCTGTTCACCATGTTGTCTCCTGAAAATGGCATGTGTCTTTCTTCCTTGCTTTTTTTTGCCCATTACTTTTAACCGAATGCTTGATATTAGGTGTGGAGAGGAAGATTGAGACCGGGCACACCCCTTCTGCCTGGCTGTTGTGATGGGAGGCTGAGTTACCCTCAGCCTCAGGAGCTGAGCTGTGCTTGGGTCTTGTGGTTGTTCTGTTTCCTTCTGACCACTAGCTCCGAATTCCTCCAGAATTCCCCTGAGCTGAGGGTGGGACCAGAGGACAGGGAGCTTTCCATGGTCCTGCTGCACCCTCAGCTTGAAGCTTTCCCTGCGTGCCTGAGCCATGGCTGGCCTCTCCAAGCTCTGGCCCTGTCTGGTGGTGGATTGCTCTGCTTGTGTGTTAGTGTTTGCTGGTCAGGTATTGCGGGGCTGTGCAGGGGCTGGCGGGCCTCTGTGGTCCTGGTTCAGCCTCAGTCTTGGGTGGGCCTGTGTGTGCCTGGGTCTCACAGGTGGGAGTTTCTCAGCGGTCCTCTGTGATCCCCTCAGGGCAGCCAATCTCTGCCTCGCATATTTGTGGGGCGTCTCGTGCGAGGGAGGAGTTCCTGCCCCTCTTGCTGTAGAAGAGACTTCAATGGGGAAGGGCGTGGCCTGGGGCCATTTCTGGCCCTCCTCCAGGGTATCCTTCCGCCACTCCTGGTGGGTCTGCGCCTACGCTGGGTGACAGATCTTGCTATACTCCTCCGCCGGCAGCTGTGTGACATGCCCTTCCCACAGTGGCGGCCACACTCCTCCAGGGAGGAGCCCTTCCCGCCCCCACCCACCGTCTTTCTCATGAGCGCCCATGGAGGCATGCCTGCGCATGCCTGCAAACTCCCCCTGAGCCCGGGGCCCCGGCAGTTCTCTGCTTTGAGCCAGCCCACGTCCACACTCAGTACCGTGTTGGAATGTAGGGTCTTCTTCCCCACGTGCCTGGCCCTGGCCTGAGCCACCCTCCTGTGCTCTCTGTCCTTGGATGGCCTCTTCCCTCAGATTTCAGGCTTCTTGTTTGTCCTACGATCTCAGCTCTCTGGTAGGTTCAAGAAAAGGTATCATTTTATAGATTGTGGGTTTTTTCTTTGCTGTTACGTTCAGAGCAGCTTTTTTCCAGCCTTCTATATCCTAGGCGGAAGTGAGTTCATGACGAATAGTACGACTTGGATTTCTCTCTTGAAAGTATGCATCTCCTCTCCTCTCTGCCTCGTTCCTAAGGGTGACCTAACCGAACGCGGCCCTCCATCCGAGGTGTTTCTGTTCTGGGTCTAGACCACTCGGCTCCTGGTTACTCATCAAGCTGTAGCCTTCCTCATATTTTCTTCTCCTTTTAAAAATTCTTCACACACACAGCCTTACATGAATCTATAAATGTGATCTTATCATGAACTGTGACTTTTTTCAAAAAGCTATAACAATTTACATTTTATGTAATATATGAGGGTGTCTACTTTCTGTATCTCTGCTGGCAGCAGTGGTTACTTTACCCTGTCTACCAAGTATAAATGGTAGTTCATTGTCACTGTAATCAGCATGTCTCTGATGGTAAGTTTGCACATATTGCCGTCAATTCCCAGGTCATTTAGATTTGCACTTCTGTGAATTGCTTCTTCACAATATTTGCCCATTTTCCCATTGGGTTGTTTTTCCCCTTCAGATGGATTTGTCACATCTTTGTATGATTTATATTATTAGCAATTTCCCCCCAAATAATAGTTGTTCTATTTACATTGTTCATGATACATTTTATCATATGAATATTTTATTTCTGTAAAATAGAATATGTGCGTCTTTACTTTATAGCTTCTAAGATTCTAATAGTTGTTTAATGAGCCTGCCCAGTCCTTAGATGATACCTGTCAAAGTGCACAGACACAGTTTGTTGATGCAGCACAGAAAAGTAAGGGTTGTTTACTTCTGTAATCTGTAGCTCACAGAAGAAATTGGGGGGCACCACACCCCCTGCCATACTGCAGAGCTGGGGTTGGTGGGGTGTCTAAGGACCCCTGTCACTGTACATGTGCAGGGGGATGGGTAACAGCTAAGCCCTGGTGTCACAGAAGCCAGGGGAGCTCGCCCCTTGTGAGCCCCAAGGAGCACTGACGTCCTGATAAACTGGGAAAATGGGGATGCTGAGCTCCCCAGGCCTCCTGAATTTATCTCTACTCACTTAGGTTCTTCCAAAAAACCATGTTACCTCATTGTTTTATTTCAAGTATTTCCTCACTTGGAATCCATTTTTTTATGAGGCAAAACAGTGTTCACATTTTATCGTTTTCCAGATATGTAGCTATTTTTGCCAGCCCCGTTTACTGAAGAGTCTATCCTTTTCTCACTAAATAGAAATATTATCCTTATTATATATTAACCTCTTGGGTTTTTTGTTTATCTATTTGAATATCTCTATGCTAATGACATATTCATTTTATTTTAATGGCTTCCTAGTTTTTTTCGTTCTGATATCTAGTAAGTCACATCACTTGCCTCCTAGTTTACATAATTCAAAATTATTCTTGGCTATTTTTTGACATTTATTTTCTCATAAAATTTTGGTCATGTAACTTAAAGGGAATTTGATGTAATAATTAACATATATTACATTTGAAATATTTAACATTTTATAAATCAAAGAGCTCTCATTCCAGAATATTGTATATCTTTAGATTTGTTCATATGTTATATTGTTCAAGAAGATATTCTGTTTCTCTTAATGTACATCCTGTTTCCTTCTTGCTAGTTTATACTTAATAAATATCTCATGCTTTTCTCATTATTATGAGATTTTTTTTTCATTTTCCTCTAAGTTCGAATTATTAAACTAAAAAAACCCTAATGGCTTTTATATATTTACCTTATATCCATTCACCTTACTGAATTCTTCTATTCATTCCAATTATTTAGAAAGAGCCTTTTGGGTTTTCTAGTTGTAAAATCGTCTCATAAAAAAGGAGGTATTTTTATCTTTTGAAAACTTCACACCACTTTTTAAACTCTTTAATTATAGTGACTAGATCCCTGAAGACAATATTTAATTATAATTGTAATAGTAAGGATACATATCTAGTGTCTAACTTTAAGTAAAATAAATTTTGCATTTTACCCTTTAAAATAATAATTACAATTGTCTTGTAGAAATAGTTATTATTGTACTTAAGCACTTCATATATATTCCTTTTTAAAACAAAGTTTTAAAGAGGAATGGCTAAAGAGGAGTTTCATTAAGCATCTTTTAACACTTTACATTCATTTTCTCTTTTATGTTTGCATAATGGATCTTACATGACGGAGCAGTGATTCATCTTTCTGTCTGCTGCATGCCCACACCCACCCAGCTGAACGTGGCTAGAGAAGAATAAACACACTTTAGGTGAATTCTCAGAGACGCCCACCGTCATCCCGTATTGGCAGGGTCATGTCGCTCTCCCATTCCCACTCTCCTCGCCGCTCAAGCTCCTGCCCTTCTCCTCCATTCTCACCTGGTTGGTGACATCCCTTTCGGTCTCTCTGAGGAGAGGGAAGCAGTCTGAAGAGGATGTTCACGGACTCGCCCCACCACACACACACACGCACACACACACGCACTCACACTGACCACCTACGAGCATATCCACGTCCTCTCCCGTCACTCTTAACCCAAGCCACCTCCCCTCTACCATGTGTATTAGATCCCTCTCCTCCAACTGGTCCAGGGACATTGCTCCAGGGATGCTCCCTCTTTCTTCTCATTAATTAATCTTCCCCATCAATATGTAAACATGCTGTTATCTCTCTGATCATTAAGCAAATAAAAATCTCTCTTTATTCTATTTTCCTGTCCAAGTTATGCCTCATTTTCTCTGTTCCTCACAGTGAAACTCCTCTGAGTTGTCTGAACTTCCTTTCTCCATTTAATGTCTCCCTCTGATTAGGTTTCTGACCTCCAGGGCACCACTAAAACAACTCTCAACTTTGGAATGCCTCCTTGGACTTCCCCCATCTCTATTTAAACTGAAACATCTTGGAAATCTCATCCAATGTCACAGCTCTAAGTCACCAGTATAGCTCAAGACTCCCAAACTTCCATTTCCAACCAGGAACTCTCCCCACTAACTCAGGTCCCATGTATCCAACTTGTGTTTGATACCATTTGGATGTCTAGTAGGTATCTTAAACTTGAAGTCTTCAAAACTTAGCTGTGACCTCTCCCCACCATCACCTAGATGTGCCGATCTCACAGTCTTTTATGCTCACTTTATGGTTATTTTTAATGCAAGCTTCTCAAGCCACAATCCTTGAAGTCATCCTTATCCCTTCATTTTCTTCCTCCCATCACAAATTCAATCCATCAGAATATCCTTTTGATTCTATCTTAAAAATACATCCATGGTCATATCATGTCTCATCATGTTTACTGTTACTACCACAATCTAAGGCGCTGTGAACTCTTGCCTGGATCAGTGCAGAGGCTTCCTTCTTGGTTTCCAACCTCAACCATTGTCCCTTTCAGTTCAACCCCAGTGCAGCAGCCAGAGTGGCACTGCTGAAAGAGGGGTCAGATAACACCAGCTCTGCATTGAACGCCTTCCGATGGCTTCTTAAAAGGCATTATCATTACTGCCTGTGATGCCCCATTACTGTAGAGACCCTATAGAGAGGACTTGTGGGGAAAGAGAAAGACGCCTGAGGAGCCCCCGCCGTGCCAGCCTCAAATGTTTGAGGTCTTCCTGAATGCTGAGCTTTGGTTGATTACCATCTCCTGCCTTCAAGCAGATGCTGAGTGGAGTAGAGACAAGCTGTCCCTGTGAACACTACCTAGATTCCAGCTTCATAAGTAAGATAAATGTCGCTGACATTTTAGGCCACTAAGTTTTGGGGTGGTTTGTTATGCAGCCACAGATAACTGGAACATATAGGGTACCACATCTTTCGTACCCTCCTCAGGGGTTATTTTTGTCCAGACACCATGTCTTCATGTTACCCCTCAGGATTTGCACTGGCTTATTCCTCTTCCAGAGTTGGGCTCCTCAGCCAACTCCTAGGCCCACATACTTGGTCTGGTCTTTACTAGCAACCTGAGAGGTGCCTTCTCTGACAAATCCAAATAGATCACCCTAACTAGCCGATTCCTCCCAACTAACCTCTCTGTCTACATCCTCTGTTTAATATTCTTCCATTTTCACTTACCACCATCTAACATCATAGGTATATATCGTCCATTTATTTTGTTTGCTGTCATGAAACAGGTTAGATGCTCATCAGAAAAAAAACTGTTGATAAATTAGGAAAATAATGCAGGAATACAATTCTAATATTTTAATAATTTTTTTGTCCATCTTCATAAATCAGACCTAGCTACAATGTCCCTGAATTGTTCTATCTTTATCGGATTTTTAAAAGAGTTATGTTGCCTTTGTAAAGTGAATTGGGAGGCCTTTCATCTTTTTTCTGAGGCCTGGAATAATTTAACTTTGAAAAGCTCTCTCTCTTGAAGGTTATATAAATTCATGTTACATAAACCTCAGCTGGGACTCCATCTGTCCTTGGTGCCTTTTTCAATGGTAGATCTCTAAGTGTCTTTTTCTAAACTTTCTTATGGTAACTGATGTATTTAAGTTTCCCCTTCCTATCTTCTTGGGTGAATTTTGGCAATATATATTTTGCTGGGAAATCATCCATTTCCTCTAAATTTTCAAATGTCTTGTCAGAAAGTTTCATATACACGTATATTTTTATGACTGCTTTAATCACTTCTATATCTATAGTTATTCCTTGGTTCTCTCTCTTAGAAAAACTATTTTTTTGCCTTCTCTCTTTTTCCTTTAAACAAGCACATGAGGCATTCATATAAATAAACTGACCTAAATTAGATTTGAATTTTTAAATTTCTGCTACCTTTAAAATTTTTCATTAATTTTAGCTTTTGTTATGAAATTCCATTTTCTGTTTGCTTTTTGTTTAAATTATTTTATATATTCTTAGGATGGGCACAACTCTCTTTATTGTTTAACTTTCTTTGTAAATAATGATGATGTTTCATGTCAATTTTCTCCCCTCTGCTATAAACTGCTTTCATTTTGTCCCACAGATTTAGCTATGAAGAACATTCTTCTTCATAACTTTTTACATAGTTGTAATTTTCCTTTTGATTTTCTCTTTGATCCAAGAGTTATCTGTCTAGGAATGTTCTTCTTAATTCCT
This sequence comes from Physeter macrocephalus, assembly GCF_002837175.3. NCBI lineage: Eukaryota > Metazoa > Chordata > Mammalia > Artiodactyla > Physeteridae > Physeter > Physeter macrocephalus. The sequence continues at coordinate 32,254,066 of NC_041224.1, read as the reverse complement.
AAGGGATTCTGATTTTTGGCCCCTATTAATTATTTCTGATCTTATTAGTTCATGTTCACAGAGTGAACCCAGTAAAGCTTTTATTTAAAAAAATGTACTTATTGTATGGATACACAAAAGACCCCAAATAGCCAAAGCAGTCTTGAGGGAAAAAAACGGAGCCGGAGGAATCAGACTTCCTGACTTCAGACTATACAAAGCTACAGTAATCAAGACAATATGGTACTGGCACAAAAAGAGAAATATAGATCAATGGAACAGGATAGAAAGTCCAGAGATAAACCCACACACCTAGGTCAACTAATCTATGACAAAGGAGGCAAGGATATACAATGGAGAAAAGACAGTCTCTTCAATAAGTGGTGCTGGGAAAACTGGACATTTTGATCCACCTCCTAGAGTAATGGAAATAAAAACAAAAATAAACAAATGGGACCTAAAGAAACTTAAAAGCTTTTGCAAAGGAAAGGAAACTTCAAACAAGATGAAAAGACAACCCTCAGAATGGGAGAGTATATTTGCAAACAAATCACTGGACAAAGGAGTAATCTCCAAAATATATAAACAGCTCATGAAGCTCAATATTTAAAAAACAAACAACCCCATCAAAAAATGGGCAGAAGACCTAAATAGACATTTCTCCAAAGAAGACATACAGATGGTCAAGAAGCACATGAAAAGCTGCTCAACATCATTAATTATTAGAGATATGCAAACCAAAACTACAATGAGGTATCACCTCACACTGGTTAGAATGGGCATCAGCAGAAAATCTACAAACAAATGCTGGAGGGGGTGTAGAGAAAAGGGAACCCTCTTGCACTGTTGGTGGGAATGTAAATTGATACAGCCACTATGGAGAACAGTATGGAGGTTCCTTAAAAAACTAAAAATAGAACTACCATACGATCCAGCAATCCCACTACTGGCATATACCCTGAGAAAAC